>NC_050074.1:82694395-82997425 GCF_009764565.3 Dermochelys coriacea | reverse complement strand
AGAGCCTTCCCAATATGTTGTGCACATGCTGCTCATGCATGGGTTGATCGTCAGAAGAAATTAAAATGTCATCTTTGCAGGCAGCCACAAAGTGGTCCAACATGTCTTGCAAAAATATAATTGATCAGGTTTTGAAAGGTGGCAGGCACATGGGTAAAGCCAAAAGATATCACCTGGTATTTGAAGTGGCCATATTGTGTGGTCTTCCATTCATCCCCTGCCTGGATCCTAACTACATTATAGCCCCCCCCCCACACCTCCTGCTGAGACTGAGTTTATCTTTTATCTCATCGCTCAAGTCCATTTGAAAGTGATGCAGCCAAAATTGCTCATTCCAAGCCATATCAGCTGCCAGGCGTCAGGAGCAGCTCACATACAACACTGCTGATCCTAGGGCTTGATGGAGCCTCCATAATGCTGTCTCCATGGTGCATGATTTTTGTGGATCATTGAAAATTGTTGCAAAAGCCCCCAGGAAGGAATCCTAGCTAGCCAATGCAGGATGATCTTGCTCTAACAGGGGACATACCTACTCTAGGGCTTTGTTGGTGAGAAGGCTAATGACTAGGCCTAGCCAGGGCCACAACATATATAGGAGCCTGCACTGATCTACAAAACCACAAAACTTACTGTGGGTAAGCAATCATAATACTCTGGTAAAGGCACTATGGGCTTGGACACTGAGGTAGCTGTGGGCCATGGAGCTACGGAAGACATTCCCATTTGCAGCTCTGTAATCCATTTCTGCAGGATGTGGGTTTCCACCTGGAGCTAGTCCACCATCCCCTGTAGGGCTTAGTTTTCTGCTTGAAAGAGGATGATTTACTCCTGGAGATTTGATGTTCTGGAGAGCGCCAGTCATGCTGCCACTGCAGATTCCATGCACACTTTCCTTGGAGAAGGGGCAAGACCAGAGGAGACTGAAGAAGGGTCTGAGCAAACTGTATTGCCCATGGGTCAGGCAGGTCACAGGGCAGTCCAGAGTGGTCAGAGTTCATGCAAGAGGCCTGATAGCCAGGAGATCCAATCCAAGGAGAATGTACAGCAAGGTAGTATGACAGATTTCTGTTATCAATCTGCCGCTGCGTCAGGTGATCAGGCTGACGCTGCAGGATCATTGGGGGGGAGATAATGAAACACTCCAAGTGTCTAAATTTTAAAGCTTTATTGATAAAATAATATAATAACAGCAGAGAGTGCTGGGAATGCTCCCACATGACTCGGGAAGAAAGAAAGTGTTAGTGCCCCAAGCCCTAACCCACTTTCATAGTCACACACGCACTACCCGAGACTGGCCAGGCCTGGGTGTAACATCAGAAGAAGAATGGGGGAAGGGTGGACGGGAGTGGTGTCCTGGGCCCAGGTCATCCGAGGATCTGCTGTTGATCTCTGAGATGCTCCAGCTCTCAGGAAGATTTTAAGTCCTGGGCTCCTTGGGGAGGTATTCCACTCAGGGACCTCAGCTTTTGGTGTTCTTTGTGCCAGTCCAAACCGGCTTGCTGTGGCCTCCTCAGTTTCCCAAACATCCTGGCTCCGGACTTTGTTTTCTCTTCTATTGGCCTTCGCTGTCGCCGTCTCATTTGATCTCACTGTTCTCGCTGCTATCTCTGCAGCTCTACTCAACTTAGTTCTCCTCTTCTCACGGCTGGCCAGCTGCTGATTTCTTGTCGAGCCCATGACCTTGGGTCGGGGCCAGCATCTTATCTTCACATGGAGCTAGCTGAAGTGTTGAGTTAATCCATTCTCTGCTCTCTTTTTCCTCTCCCCTCCTCCCCTCAGCCTCTCATGATCTGCAAAGGAAACTTCCACTCCCCACTCACACACCTTTGATCCTTCCCCAAAATGCTTTGCGATGCTTGCAACACCGTTAGCAATATACAGTGCTAATCTGCCTTCCCAGGGGAACCCCTGAGGTTGTGACAATAACTGGTGAGGTCAGGCCAGGCAGCAAGGCAGAATCAGATGGGTCAGCAAGACAGGGTCAAGCAAGAGACGGTCCAAGTAGCAACTAGCAGATAATGGCTTGTTTCTCAGACAAAGGCAGAAAGGAAATTTATATGAGATCACCAATCAATCAGGGTCAAGATTGTGTGGCCACTCAGGAAGCAAGTCGCAGAACCCCAGAAGTTGGCCCACACAAGTCTGTGAATTCTGTAGTAATTTTGTGAGTTGACACGGTGCGATGGCCATGGCTGCTTCCCAAGATCCCCATAGGCTTAGGTTCAAAATCAGCATCTGACCAGGTCCTGACATCCTTCCCACAGACCAAGAGAGAGCTCCCCATGAGGAAGAGGCCAAGGGGAGAGGACCAGCAGCATATTAACACCTAGGCCTACAAGGGTGTTAGGCCTAGGCCTAGGGTGGCAAATTTGCAGGGGCAGCAAATTTGTAGTAGCAGCCAGAGGCTGCTTCCCCTGGCACCAGTTCGCACCCTCCACCCCGCCCCAACTCCACCCCTTCCCCATCCCCTCCCTGCTCCTATTGGTCCCCTTCCCCAAATCCCCGCCCCGGCCCCACCTCCTCTCCTGAGCACGTCGCATTCTCCCCACTTCCCCCCTCCTTTGCAAAGGCGTTTCACGCACAAGCACTGGCAGGGAGTGGGGAGAAGCAGGACCCGGCGGCGTGCTCAGGGGAGGAAGCGGAGCGGAGATGAGCTGGGGGGGGCGGCAAAATCTTTAATCCGCCACTGGAGAGGACATGTAGTTTTCTGGGATGAGAAGGAGTGGGTGGGGGGGCAAAAAGGGGGTTCACATTGCATCTCCCACCAGCCCTGCAGAACCTTCAAATGAAAGACATTAGCCTGGGCCTGGACTGTGCACCAGAGATCCCAACAAACAGGAGTCCCTTGGTCAGCCATAGCCAGGGATTGCCCCTAATAGTACAGCTCCCTTGAAGTCATGCTAGTGGGGGGTCGGGAGCACCAAGGCCACAGGCAGAGATGAAAGTAAGCCAGTACGCTCTGGTACAGCATACCGGCAAGAGCCGGTGCGCTGTACCGGGGTGGATCGGCTTCCCCAGGCACAATTTAAAGGGCCTGTGGCTCCCAGCAGCGGCTGGAGTCCCCAGCCCTTTAAATTGCTGCCAGAGCCCCACTGCTGGAGCCATGGAGTAGCGGTGGTGGGGCTGCGGCAGCGATTTAAAGGGCCCTTTAAATTGTCCCCGGAGCCCTGCCGCTGCTTCCCCAGGACTCTGGCAGGCTCCGGGGACGATTTAAAGGGCCCAGCACGGTAGTGGTGGCCAGAGCCCCATCCCCGGAGCCCTGCTGCTGGAGCCTTGGGGAAGCGGCGGCAGGGCTCTGGAGATGATTTAAAGGGCCCAGGGCTCCGGCCACCACTACCGCCCAGTGCCCTTTAAACCGCTGCCAGAGCCCCTGGCTGCCGCTGTTACCCCGGGAGGGGGAAGGAGGCACTTGCCAGTACAGGGAGGGCCGGGGCTGGCTCTGACCCCCGCAGCCCCACCGCTTCCACCCGAGGCCCTGCCCCTTCGGGGGCCAGCCCAGCCCCGTACCGATAAGTCCCTAGACTTACTTTCACCCCTGGCCACAGGGCCTCCCCTGAGTGTGAATCTCATGCTGCTTTAATGTGGATGTATTTCCATCATCTTCAGGACCCAGCCTCACAAATATAATGATGTAGATGAATTTCCATGAAGAATATTTCACAGAGATTTCCTGCCTGGGAGCCCCCTCCCATCACCTTGCCCATAGCAATTAGTGATGGAAGACCTGCTGGGCCATCCTGACCATAGCTACTAAGGCCGGGGGCTCCCTGCTTTAGCATTCTGGAGTAATTGACTTCATTTTGAAAATATTTCCTGATCTGAGAGCTGATTTCCCTCTTGTTCGCAACTTGGTAAATCAGGATTAATCCACCAATTTGCCAAATTTCAGAAAAGCTGGCAGATCTGGCTGCCTTAGAATTACCCCATATGGGGGAATTTCTGGGTAGTGTAGGGCTGGTACAGTAGCTTCTATGCTACCCGCCTCCCTGGCTCCAGCATACAAGGTATGGATGGAGAGATGGGGCAGGGTACCCCTGTGCCTGGTGAACCACAGCTGTTAGAGGGACACCTACAGGCAGTGAGGCACCAGTGTAGATTAGAGCAGCCTTGAGAACTGAGGAACATAATGGTGATTTAAAGCCGCCTTCTCACAGAGCTGAGGTGCAAAAGTGCTGACCCAATGAAATTACTTCAGTAAATCCACTGTGAGATCAGAATCAGCTAATTCCCACCTAAAATGCCCTGTGCTCAGTTTCATCTCATCATTCTCTCAGACAGCCCTAACTAAACAATTCCTCTCCCTCCTGAGTATTTTTATCTCCAAGAACTGGTACTGTAGACAATTCTCATATTCCCTGCGTTAAGCATTGTTTAACCAAGATCATCAATGTTCCTTTAATCTTGCCTCAGAAATCAACCTCTCCAGCTGCTTAAACAGTTTTGTTGCTATTCCTGAGTTCTCTCCTATTTATTGACATTTTTCTGAGTCTGACATGGCCAGGACTGTATTCAGTATGGCCCCAACTCACCAAAATGTTTAAGAATGTGCATAAATCTCATTGAAATCAATGGGATTTAAACATGTGTGTGATGAGGCTAGATCTCACCATCTGTAAGGAAAGAGAGAAGCTCTAATTAGTGATGCTCCACACCTGGAAGTGAATTGATTGAGGTGGGGCTAGGTGGGATAAGGAGCTGAGAGAGCTCAGTTTAGGAGTAGACTCAAGAGACAGGAGAAGAGTTTGCTCCCCTGGGAATGGGTCTGGAGGAAGGTGTGACAGTTTGGGAGTGGCTGCAGTCAGGGGTACAGCTACAAGAGTGGGGTTGCTTAACTCCTTTGGTGGGGATCCTAGAGCAAGGGGAGAGCCCTGAGTTAGAGGTTGAAGCCTCTGAGGGGTGGAAAGTCAGGTTAAAGGACAGTAGACTCTCAGCAGGCAATAGCCTGGGTGGCTAGCATCCTGACAAAGGGAGAAGAATTGGAGTCAAGCTCATGAGTCTGGGAAGAGCCTTGAGGAAGCTCCAGTAGCTGATTGGGAAGAAGTATGAGGTAACAGAACTCCAGAGCATGAGGAGCAGAGTCTGTAGTCCTGAGAGACACTGACAAATAGGGAAATGGTAGGAGCAGCCCAGGGAAGTGGTGAGGGATTGGAAGGAATGATCCTTCTATGGAGGGTTCTTGGGCTGGAACCAAGAGGAGAGGGTGAGCCTCAGTTTCCCTACCTATCCCCCGGCAAGAGAGAAAGTTCAAGCATTAGGATTTAAAGAGGCAAAGACAGATGGGTTTCAGATGGAGGCTGAAGGCCCAGAATAAAGACCACTAGACTTTGGGCTTTTTTGTACTTTTTCTGTTATCTCAGAAGGGGACTGAACTGAAGGGCCAGGCCAGGAAACTGCAGACTGTACAACACTACAATGAGAGATGATGGGGTCTGCTAGAATGGAAGAACCCCTATAGTGCCACACCCTGGCACAAGGCGGTGCTCTGGTAGTGAGTTTGCCTCATGACACCATTGAACTTTCAGTAACATACTCACAATGTTCTTGGATACGTAGAAATGTGACGTGAGTACCCCATGAAGGAGAAGGAAACCAGAAATGCTTTGCAGATAGTGATTCCTCACGTCTGCCACCTAAAATATATGTAGTGACACATCAAATGCATAGTTGTCATTTCCAAAGTTGTCACAGTTTAGCCTTTTAAAACATCACATATGAAAGTGTGTGACTGTGTTCCAGGGCCTGTTGTTTACAGTATATTTTGGAGAAGGTTACTCTGGGGACAGCATGGAGCTGCACCACCCTGTGGGGAGTTCAGGAAGACACAGCATTTCAGGAAGCACAATCCCTCCCAAGCTCTCTGGCATATGGAGTAGGGGAAGCCTGCACATTGCACCATTTCTTGGAATGAGAGTCTTCCCCCCAGCCTATTTCCAGCACACCCAGCCACTGGTGTGGGCTGATGCATGGGGGGGGGCAGAGGAAGAGGGGAAGAACTGAGACCTATTAGAGGTAATTTGTGCTGTTGGAGTGCTAGAATGGAGAGATCCCTGTGCTTCTCCAAATGCAGGGACTGCCGTGTCTGGCCATTGCACACCAGGTCCAAGCAGGGGATGCTTCTTGCTTGTATGGGCTTTCTCTCTCTTTCCCCCCTCTCCACCAAACACAGCAGGTATATTCTGGCCCAAAGCAAGCATTAGGAAAATCCAGGCGCTGCCTTCCTGCGCAGGGGACAAACTGCCTTCTCATTGGATTTGGTCTATTAATGGAAACCATGGAGGGACTCGATTAATTTTCCCAGAATGCCCATGTTCTGTCACTACTCCAGGACCCAATTCCTGTCAAAGGCCAGGACTCCGGCATTCTGCTGCTCCCTGTGCCTGCAACAACTTCTTTCCACATGACAGCCAGGCTGCCATTTTATAGTGCTGAAAAATACAGAATGGAAAGTAATTCGGAAAGCAGATGATTTCCAAACAGCTGTTTTGTTGCTTGATGCAGCTCATTAGAGAGCACAAACCTTTGTGCAGTGAAGCTATGGTTCAGAAAGTACAGCTCTCTGGCCAAGAGGAGTCTCTTTCAAAGGCAAGCACATCCTTTGGAAAGTTCACTGCGGGAAAATGTAGCTCTTCTCATTGTGTGGAATAGACTGGTATTAAAATGGAGTTACTTTAATTAAGATGGGCATTTCTGTGCCTCCTGCTGATAGACAGCTGCTAAAAAGTGACACTCTTTGTATCAGGAAGCATCATTCAAAGAGCTTAAATTCAGATATTGTTGAGAGTTTCTATCCAGCAATTACACTGATAATGATGCAAAGAAACATTTTACCACTAAGTGTGAAATCGTGACCCTCCTCCCCAGCCATTGAACTCAGTGAAGCTCAGGGTTTCACTTACACCAAAATGAGTCTGCCAAATCCACTGCCACTCTACAGCATGTAAGTCTGAGTGTGTGTCTGAGTCCCATGTCTCAAGTTCATCTCAAATTTAAACACAAAATATTTACCTGAGTGCCCCAGATTAACTATTAATAAGTCCTGCCAGGGGCTTCACTCAGGATCGGAGGCTCGCTATTCTGGATGTTCTGCAATCAGACAATAAAAGGTTTGTCTGGTTGTAGTTGAGGCAAGTTATTCCTAATGAATTCCCTCACTTGCCTTGGTGACCCTTGGCAGTCCTGGTCCCAAGGCAGATTTAGTAAGAGTTTTTAGAAATTCCAATACACAGAGGCATCCTGTGATTGCCTGATACATACATGATGTACTAAGTCACTGCACAATATAATATTTGTAGTCTTTGTGCTCCTTTCCACCTGCCCCATCCATCGTTTATTATTGTCACTTGTTGCATCCTGTCTTATACAAGATCTTCAGATCAGGCAGGATGTCCTCTTATCTATTTGTGAGGCACCTCGTGCACCTTCGGGTGCCTGGATAATAACCATTTTGTGTTCAGTACATAGACATATACATAGATTCATTGAGGTTTAAGAAATGTCTTTTTTTCTAGTCCTTAAATTAAGTACTGTTGCTGTATGCTGTTAAACAGCTACCATGTTCCACCACAGCAGTGGCTGCATTTAGGATTGAATGAGATGTCTGTGTATTTATTTATCTGCATGCACACACACAGTACAGAGAGGGAAAGTGCAAGTTAATAAAGCTCTTGGGATCTCTTCCACAAAAAAATACTGGTCCTGATTTTGCAACCCTCGTGCAAGTCATCCCAGTGAAGTCAATGGTACTACTCAGATAAATGTTAGTTAGCCTGGGTAAAAGTTATAGAGTCCATCTCTAGTTAAATATTAGGTATTCAGACATAACTATTACTTCTCTGTCACTCTTTTAATCATTTTCTTAAACCCGGTTTGTTGAGGAGGACTATGCCACAGAGTAAAATAACTGACTTTAAGAGAAGATCCCGAAAACTTTATTAAATAAAGTCTGTCCCAAGCCCTGTGTGGGGGTCTGGACAATGCAGACCCAGCTTGGAGCACCACCTGACGCCCGCAAGAGGAACAAAATAATGGGCTTCTGTGAATGACTTTAACTTATGGTGTGGGAGCTTGCGGGCCACCAGCCACACATGTACAGCAGCTGGGTCCAAAGAGAAGACCAGAAGGTGAGGAAAAATTAATGATGATGAGGGGACTCCATCACCCTGCACACTGGGGTAGCAGATTAATGCCTCCTAGATGAGAAGGGCATAATGGATAAATTCAGGCTGAGATGGTAATAAACTGAAAAGGAAGAGCCATAAATAAACCAGCAAAAGTAAAAAGAAAGAAGGCTGGCAGGGAAAAATAAATACCTGCTCTCAGACAGTGACACAGACTGGCCTGGAGGAGGAGCGGGGGAGTCAGATGGGCTGCAGTCTGGGAGCAGGGTTATGCTACATGGAATGCATGGAAGATTGGGAATTTTGCCAGAGACAGGAAGAGTGACAGCAAAAAGAAAGTGACAGTAGGCCATGGATCAGTGCAGCACATGTGCCCTCTGGGGATGTCAGGCAAATGGGGTAAAGAAGAATAACCTTGGGAAGCTGGCACTCAGCACAGGTACCAGCCTGCTTCTGAGGGTGGGTGGCAATGATCATTTTGGTACATTTGTATTAGTAATCGAGAGAATCATACCTCCTAGGACAGGCTTTCCTTGAACCTTCAGTGCTTATTGGATTGGAAACATCCGGCTATTGCTTATGGCCTGACAAACCCACGATATTTGTCTGAGGCCAGCTGTCACTCCTATAAAGTTTCTTTCTTTTTATTCTCTCCCCTCACACCTCGCCTCTTCCCCCTACCTCTAGGCGTAGGTCTTGAATTGTTGAAGCATGTACCAGAGTCTGAGCTAACACTAGAGATGAATGAAGCTTCAAAAGTTTGGATAAGCTCCCAAAAGTTCATATGCTTCTCTGAACCTTAGCCAACCTATCAGACGCCTGAAATTGCAAAACTAGGCTGGAAATCTTACAAGAGAGTGCTTCCTCATGAGATTTCTGGTGCTTCCTGCTTCTGCTTGGGCTGGAAATTCCATAAAAGTAGGAGCCCTTCCCTCCCAAAAAATGTTGCCAAGGCTGCTGCTGCTGCTCTCCCTTCCTCAAAGATCAATATTCCTTGGTGTCTTGTTACTTGAATTGTCTCTCTGAGCATGGGATCAAATAAATGGCCAAGACAGCTGCAATGGGAGTGAGCGAGTTACAGATGTAAATGAAGTACAGGTGTCCCTCCCTTGACCTCTGGAGACACCACATCTCTCGAAGACATATTCCTTCTAGGTACTGATTCTCAGGAAATGCCCCTCCTCTTCCTCAGTTAGGCTCAGGCTCATAAGAGCTTGGTCTGTAGTGTCTCTGCCATGATTACTGACTGGTCTCTAGCTCACTTCACCCAGCCATCAAGCCAGGACATAGCATTCACAAGGGCAAAGGCTTGATTCCACATTATTCACTTCACTTGTAAGACATGGATGCTCCCAAGTGTCCTGAGGTACAGAGCCAGTGCAATACCTGCCTGTGACTCCTGGCCCCACTGCTGTAGGCGTTTCAGATGAGAACTAGTTGATAAAAAGAGGCCAAAGTGATCTAGGGCCACATTTCCTCCTGGTAAAATCTAGTACAGCTCCCATTCACTGGATGTCTCTCATAGAGGCTGTCATGGAGCCTTCACTTTGCCTGCCAAAGGGAAGACGTTTGAACTTTAATCTTCATTTCATCGTCTACAGCATTTTGATCTCTTCAGCACTTGGCCGAGAGGTCCTGGCCCTAAGCTTTGGTGCTCCACCCTTCATGATGTCTTAAGGAAAGATATGAGGCCAGATCCAGCCATGTGAGCAGACACAAGCCCACTGAAGCTAGTAGAGTTGCACCTGCTTACACCATGGCTGAATTGGTCCCTTTTTTCTTCAAGTCCATATACAGGTATTCTTGGTATCCCCTCTCCTGTCTCTCTCATCGCCACCCTAAAATGTGAACATGAAAAGCTGGCTCCATTGAAGTCAATGGTAAAACTCCCACTGATTCCAGGGAGGCCAGGATTTCACCCTGAATGGTTTTAAAAGGGATAGACAGAAGAGAACTATGACTGCTGTGATTTTGTTTGTATTCAACAATAGTGCACGAGAGACTCCACTTTGGTTGTGTGGATGATGTTCAACATCCAAGCTATTTTTTTCCCCCATAACTTACATTTTCTCTCTGGAAAACTGGTCTGAAGCTGCAGCTTCTGTTAGGGCTTCAGACTAAATGGACCATATCACATCTCTTTCCCCCAACGCATCCTGGCGGGAAGAGTTTTTTTCCAGTCAAGATTATACAATTATTGCAGCATCCCCCCCAATCTGAAACTTTTTTGCTAGGTGCTTTAGATTTCAGCAAGTTACTCCATGAAATATCCAACCCGTCTCTTTTTGCCACATCTCCTCCATTCAAAAAGAAATTCAAATCTTAAGCCTTTTCCTAAATGTTTGAGCTATTGGACACTGATGGATAATCGATTTTCTGCAGCATCTTTCCCTCTCCATTGTCTCCCGTCTGTCTCAGCTTTCAGTCCAGTTAGTCCTCTTTGGGTTAAATAAGCCATTTGTAGTTTTGTTGTGGGTTCCTCTCTTTCTTTGGCTGTTTTGTCATGAAAAACATCCCCAAAGAGTCTCTGTGATTTACTGCAGTGTTAACAAATGTCAGAGCTTGGGAGCATTGCAGGAATGGTGAGCTGGCAGCCTGCCTGGACAAACACACTAAAAGTCAGTCCTGGCTTGGATACTTGAGGAATTAGTGTCCGTACAAAGATGCATTAAATACAGAGAGAAAGATGTAGATCTTTACAAGTGAGGCTTGAAAGGTTCCTCGGGGCCATTTAACATATGTCGCCTGTGCTGTTGAATTCAACACTGCACCTGCCTTTCCTGTTCATTGAAAGCCAAGCTCCTGCTTAGAAGGGCTCTTCCTCCTTCCTCTGCCTCCCATTTTGGGAGACACACAGAACAGTTGTCTGAACTGAACTTGGAGACCATGAGGTTGCAAGTCAGCTTTCAGCCAGCTGAAAATGAAATAGCTCCACCTCCTCATGTCTGAACCCACCACCACTGTGTACTGTGACCTCACAGTCAATTCAGGCTCTGTCATCCAGGCTTGTCTCTGTTGGTGGGAAAATGACTTTGACTTAAACCTGGTAGCTGAAGAATTAGTCTCCCTGTGCCTCTCATGATGGGAGTTGAGAATAAATGGGAGTGGGCAGATGAATCCAAACACTGTTTATCTCAGGCTTGACCAGCACGTTCCCTGAGAGCAATTTTGATTGAATGTATCCATGTCCACAATCTACATGCTGTAGTAATAATCTTTGTACAAAGTATGCCTTGTGAGGTAGTATCTGAAAACTCATAATTTACTGGTCAATATTGTCCTGATAAAAGATGTGTGGCAATGTTGTATATGAAGTTACAATATTTCCCTATAGGATGTTGTTGACACATGTTCCAAACCACAGTGGAAGTTGGCAAACAGGTCGTTCTCAAACAAAGGAATGTGTGCTCTGCTTCATTTGCATTTAAGCAGTAAATGGAGTGTTCAAGCAGGAAGGGAAAGAAAGACACTCCAACAGGTAAGACAAAGCAGCAGGAAAGATCCTTTCCTATAAACCCTGTCTCCAGAATCTCAGCTGGAAATGTTTTCCAAAGGGGAGACTGATCCTATAAAAAGGAAGACCAACGCCACAAGGCACCCACTCCTCTCTCTGTCCATCAATTCACCACATGAGAAGGGAAAAAAGAAGCAGCCATTAAACAGAAGAAGGGGTCCTGGCCTAAGAAACTGGGGCAGTAAGATTGTTGAGAGCATGTGGTGAGAGAAACTTTTCTTTGAATTTAGGTTTGAATATAGTTTGTCAGGCACTAGTTGCCTTTTATCTTTATTTTTTTTTTGTAACCATTTCTGGCGTTTATGCCTCATTGCTTGTGTTCACTTAAAATCTATCTCTTGGTAGTTAATAAATTTGTTTTACTATTTTATCTAATCCAGTGTGTTTATATTGAAGTGTCTGGGCAACTCCATTTGGGGTAACAAAGTATGCATATTTCTATTAAAGAAATAGACTTTATATAAATTGGTATTGCCTGAGAGAGCTGGACAGTACCAGACATACATTTCTGGGGGAAAATCTAAAACTGAGGGTGAGTTGGGGTCATCCTGCAATATAACCCAGGCTGGTAAGAGCCAAGGTGTGGCTGGCTGCAACACACACAAAGACATAGTTGGGAGTGACTTGCATGCTGGAGGCAGTTTTGAGCAGTCCAGACTGGAGCTACAGCAGCAAAGCATTGTAATGGGCACCCCAGGTTAGAGGGCAGATACTCATTCATCTGGATTGTACCCTGCGTATGTCACTGCAATAGCCTCCAACTAAACACGGTAGTAGTTCTTTAGACTGAATTCTAAGATGGTGGTCTATGCTCCATGTAATGGGGCAGCCAGACCTGTGACCTGGTGCAGAGCTCTTCCATTGCTGTCAGCAGGACTTTTAGAACCCTGTATAAATCTGCTGAGCAAGTGCTGCCCACTCACTGTGGTAAATGCATCTTGTTTACTACAGAGATATATAAGTTGAGTGTTTAGTGTCTAGTCAGAGAAAACTAGGGGCTACAGCAGGCAGATCCTACAGTAAATCCTAGCAGCATCTGATCTTAGTGAGAAAGCCTACGCTGAGATTTGTTATAATTTGAGATACCAATAAAGACAACCCCACAAAGGGGCTATGTTTTGACCTTATGCAGCATGTGCAATACCGAGAGCAGGGTGGGAACAGCACTCACTCACCCCTACCATGGAGCATTGAGGCTTGAATGCAATCAGGTTCCCATAGAATCTCTGCTCCCTGTTTCTCAGGGTCACAAAGGGGTCAGCCACACATTGCTTCTGTTTGGGATTCAGCAGGTTAGGTGGTGAGCTACAGCTCTTCGAGTAGCAGGGTTTGTGCTAGCATGCCAAATGAGAAAAACAGGAGATGTTGTGGGTCAAGACTGAGGTGCACTGGCAAAGCTGCCTTTGGGGACATTTTATGCAAAAATGTCTCTGAATCTGTAGCAGCCCCTACAGAGACAGAGAAAGCAAACTAGATAAATGTTGTTCTGCCTAATTAATTTAAAAAATGCACAGTATTTCCTGCTCTGCAGCCATCTTCTCCCCAGCCTTCATTATTGGAACACTTCTTCCATGCAGGACTAAATGTTTGTCCATCCTTCTGTTCTCCTCTGTTCTGGTATCATCATTTGTAGATATCCCAAATGCCAAATTATGAAACTGTATTTTGCATGTGTGTTTTCAAAGGTTAATTTCTCCTCTGACAGTTTCTGCTGTACAGATTTCTCTGGTGTTGTCCACTCAGATGCACTGACGAGGGCTGTCCTGTGCCAAGCTTGGCATTCTCGGGCTGACAGAGAGCGTCCAGGCAATGTTCCCCCTCCATTCCTAGATAATAATATTGAGCCCAAAGAGAGCCCCAGGGAACCTGATGAAGCAAAACTTCTTTCCAAAGCAGACAAGTTCCCATGAACATGCTAGGTCTAATATGAGGACAGTTCTAAAAGAAAGTCACAAACCCGAGAATTCTGGGGTGCAGATGATGCAAACTGATTCTATGTAAGTGCTGCTCATTGTGACGAGTGACTCTTAGCTGGTATATTACATAGCAACTTAATAAAATGGTCACGATTCTTATCAACCAGCTTAGACATAATGTTACCTTAATGTACCTTTGTGTCTTCCTTGTAATGTACATCTTCACATTTTTAGTATGTTGTGGGCTCCTCCATTGAAAGGACTTAGGGGCATGGCTTCAGAGACCAAAGGTCATCTTCCATTTTAGAAGGCAGGGTTGTGGACTGTAGGGGGCACCTCAGACTGGTTGGTTACAGCTTCCTGCAGGTTTTCATTGCTGTGTTATGTAACGTAAGTAAATAACTTGATTAAATACAAGCTGTTTGTGCCTTAAAGAATAATACTAGCTTCTTCTATCAGGAATTGCTAAAAGCACAATTGCAATGACATTACTTACATGAGACTCTTCAGTCGTTCTATGGCTTTGTCTTTCCCTGGTATTAGAGAGACAAGGTGGATGAGGTAATATCTTTTGTTGGACCAACTTCTGTTGGTGAGACAGACAAGCTTTCAAGCCACACAGAGCTCTTGTTAGTAGCAACTTTGGATTACAGGGCACTAGCACTTCCACTGGATCTTTTTGTGTGGAGTGTTATTGTCCGGTGTTAGAAGAAAACACAAATATAGACAGTTTGCACTTGGCCAGACAACCTATCCACCTGCCTAGATGTAACAAGAGAACAGTTCACTGTAGCCACATGGTTTTTGTGCCCAGCAGGAATCATCTGTCTGTTTAATGGATTATCCAAACAGACAAGGCAAACCTCAAGAAGTGAAAGTGCATTTGGGTACAATGAACAGAGCCATGGTGCCATAGAATCAGACTTGGGCAACAAGAAGCATTGTTGCTGTTTTGCTTAAGAAAAGGACTGGTGAGAAGGAAATGTATCTGCTCCAAACAAACACATAAAGCTAGGTCCTCCAGTGTAATGCTGCTGCTTTGCACCATAGTGGCATGATCTGACCACAAAATTAGTTCAATTGACTCAAGGAGGATCATTCCAGTCTAAGAGTGATCCTCCAGTGATAAGAGCCCCAACTTCAATCAGCTGTACACCCCAGACACCCGCCCTGCTGCTGACTTTGCAGAGGATAGCGGTTGTGATGAGATGAAAAGGGGCATGGTCAGGATTCGCCAGCACTACACTGATGTTCAGCAGCATTTTCAGATCCTAGTAGTCAGGGGTAGTCAATAGGCGGACCGCGGACCAAATCCAGACCACCAGATGCTTTTTAATGGATCCTGAAATCTTTATTTACTCCCCCCACCCCCGCTCTAGAGTCTGGACCTTGACCAAAAAATTTGGACCTTTACAAAAAAAATGGATCACCCTGCGTGTAGCCTTTATAGTAAATTGGAGCACCATCAACTCTAACTCTTTCCTGGCCAATAGTCACCATTTGAAAAGAAAATAGTCAAACAATGGTTTTGAAATTGTTTGAAGTATTGATTTTGTCACACAGACCTCTTCATAATATCAATAGGGTACTGCTGACTGGTTAATTTACAGTACATTCCCTCTTTCCCTAGGTCAGGTCCAAATATTGATTATCTTTTTATGATCTGATGAGCAAAATCTTCCAGATTATATTTATTTCTGCTTAAAAAAAACCATCAGCAAGAAATGTAAAATAGCATATATTGTGCTTCCATCAGTGGCTTCAACAGGACACAAACACTATTGCCCAGGCTATGCTGACAGCAATTGCTAATGCGGGATTGTGAGCTAAAAGATGTTTGAGCACCTGAGGTGCTCTACAAGGTGAAGTTGTTGTTCTAATTGGATTCCAATTCTTGGTGAATTTTGTTTTCTAAGATCCTGAAAATTGCTGAATTGGCAGCCAGAGAGAGTGAAATGGTTTAATTATGCCGAGAACAAAGGCAGTCCTGGCAGGGGCCATGCAAGCTTTCCCACATAGTAAAGGCAGCTACGTTCATTCCACATCCATTTGAAACATGAGGCAGAGTAAATATCTTGCCAAATGAAAAGGCCAAAAATCAGGCAGAAAGATTATTTCCAAGCTTCTAAGAACTACAAAGAATGGAGGTTTCTGAATCTATTGTAAAAACATTTGATTAAGATATCTCTTTTATTATGGCGATATAAAAAAAATCAACTAAGTCTGGTTTCTACATCTAAGCCAAAGATGACACAGGAGATAAAGATAAATTGCCACTCCCTGCTACTACAGCACCAGTAGCAATACCCAGGGAATTTCTAATGCAGCTCAGTTTACCAGCAAAGCCATAGAGAGGCTGGAAGGCTGACTACTGTTCTGTGATTCAGTCCAAGATTTCACATGTCCAATCCCCTGCCTCTGACAGTCTGCTATTCCCACTAAGGCCTATAGTCCCGATATCCTGCTGTATTTAAGGTGGCCTAAAAGTCTCAGGTCAGCAGTACATCCTTGTAGTAAGTGATCAAAAAAGGCTGTAATAGGAATGATTCCAGAAGTGACCTTAGTAAAGAAGAAATTTCTATTAATCCAATGATTCCCCAATGGCTGGCTTCAGTGACAGGACTCATATCGTCCACAGCAACAGAAATAGACTTTGGAAATTGTCTTTGTGTATACAGGCAGATGTCCTTTAAAAGAATCAGGGAACAAACCTATTTGGAAAAAAACATTTTCCATCCATTAAACCAAATGGACAGCAAAGTAGTGAAGCCCTTCCAATTGTATAACAGGTAAATGAATTAAGTACATAAACTTCCTGTGCACTTGAAAGGAAAAAGTGACAGAAATATTGAGCTGATGAAAGAATCATTCTGTTGAATATATATGTTTTTCAATACACAAAACCGAAGTATATTGCATAAAAAAAAGATGAGCCCCCTTGGAACACAATCCTGGTTAATGGGAATGACCTGTCGAAAAGGGTTTCCGGGAAAAGTATTAGAGATAAGCAACAGCATCCTGATATCCTGCCATGTACATGTACATTGGCCAAACCGGACAGTCTCTACCCAAAAGAATAAATGGACACAAATCTGACATCAGGAATCATAACATTCAAAAACCGGTAGGAGAACACTTCAACTTCTGTGGCCACTCAGTAAAAGATTTAAGGGTGGCAATTTTGCAACAGAAAAGCTTCAAAAACAGACTCCAACGAGCAACTGCTGAGCTTGAATTAATATGCAAACTAGATACCATTAACTTGGGTTTGAACAGAGACATGTTCTCTGTGTGTGTGTGTGTGTGTGTGTGTGTGTGTGTGTGTGTGTATAAATCTCTCCTCTGCTTTTTCCACCAAATGCATCCGATGAAGTGAGCTGTAGCTCACGAAAGCTTATGCTCTAATAAATTTGTTAGCCTCTAAGGTGCCACGGGTACTCCTTTTCTTTTTGCGAATACAGACTAACACGGCTGCTACTCTGAAACAGAGACTGGGAGAGGCTGGGTCATTACACATATTGAATCTATTTCCTTAAGTTAAGTATCCTCACACCTTCTTGTCAACTGTCTAAATGGGCCATTTTGATTATCACTACAAAAGTTTTTTTTCTTCTGCTGATAGTAGCTCATCTTAACTAATTAGCCTCTCACAGTTTGTATAAGTTACCATACAAACTGTGAGAGGCTAATTAGTTAAGATGAGCTATTATCAGCAGGAGAAAATGCATAGAATGGAACATATCTTACTATATGTTCCATTCTATGCATCCGATGAAGTGAGGTGTAGCTCACGAAAGCTTATGCTCTAATAAATTTGATAGTCTCTAAGGTGCCACAAGTACTCCTGTTCTTTTTGCGGATACAGACTAACATGGCTGCTACTCTGAAACCTGATATGTGTAGGTTCTGGGAGGATCCCTCTCTGCTTTCCCATTGGTACATAATTATGGATGATCTATTGGATCCTGGAGATGTTCTTCAGCTCAAAAGGCAGATCACTTGTTTGAGGAAAGCTTGGCTGACCCACATGCTTGTCCCCCTCACCAGTATATTGTACTTTGCGTGTAATGAGGAACTTGGTGATCTTAACAGCTTAGAAACACTGTTACAACTGGTCAGTGCTCAGCACCCAGCAGTTATGGCTCCCATTGTAAATAGAAGCTCTTGGATGCTGAGCATCTCTGAACACTTGGTCCAATGAGAAATCGATGATCCTTCTTCACCCAATCCCAGTTTCCATACATCAAAATGCAGCAATAACACATGGCCAAGTGTCTTCACCTGATGAACTGGAACCCCTCAAAGCCATGACCTGCGGTGGAATCCTGGCTCCATTAAAATCCTTGGCAAAAGTCCCATTGACATCAGTCAGGTCAGGATTTCACCCCCAGTATCACAGACAGTCTGAAATATGTTAACATAGTACCATTCCTCTTTATGGTACAGGATCAATGCATATTCTTAGGGTTATCCTGATGCTGCTTGGCTGTGAGACAAAAAAGGCGTTAATTTAACAAAAATGTTTAATTATATGTTTTAAAAAGAAAAGGAGTACTTGTGGCATCTTAGAGTCTCTAAGGTGCCACAAGTACTCCTTTTCTTTTTGAGGATACAGACTAACATGGCTGCTACTCTGAAACCTGTGTTTATATGCTTTAGTGTCTTCAGCTAACTTACCAACATTCCAGTTCCATGGGATGGGATGCTGACTGGCTGGCTGACAAAAACCACTAGGTTTGAAACATATCCTGTAAAATTCTTCTAATTTCAAGTGGATGGATCTTCACAAAATTTGTTTCATCCCTGGAGTTTTCCCTGTGCAGCATTGGTTATGATGATGTTTTATTCCCAATCATGAACTTTTCAAGAGTAGAAGGAGAAAGATAAAAATGTTCCTGTTTTTCCTGGAGAGACAGAGCTCCATGTTTTTTGTTAATTTCCCACATTAGACTACAGGTGGGATTTTCAATTTTTTTTTTAAATGGGATTTCCCACTGAATTTCACTGGGAGTATCCTGTGTAGAAAAATGTCTTTATCCCCTGTTTTGTCAAAATAGCGCCACCTTTGAAACAACCACCTGATTTTTGTAGAAGCCTTAATTGACTATTTTGATGTATTTATTGCTGCATCAGCAGCCTCAGCTTTGGATTCTGGAATAAAAGAACTGGGAACCCAACTTTTTCCTTTCTCAGGAGGAGAGTAGCTATGTAAGTCTGGTTAACGAGTCTTTAGTTGAATGGGCAGATAAGATTCAGCTGTACTGGGTAACTGCTATGTAAGTATTATCTGATATTTCTGTGGTTAGTTGGAGGACCCCAGGTAAGGTCTCTGTAAACAACCAGTCTGTTTGGTTACCTTGCAGTTAGGAAGACAATTGGTCACTCTTCCACCTGCCTCCTTCCCTCCCCCCACCCCCATTTCCAGAAAACACGTTCTGTAGGTATCAAATATCAGGGGGTACCACGTTAGTCTGTATCCACAAAAACAACAAGGAGTCTGGTGGCACCTTAAAGTCTAACAGATCTATTTGGGCATAAGCTTTCATGGGTAAAAAACCCACTGGTTCTCCACTTATGAGGTAACTTCCTTCTCTTCATGTGTCAGTATATAATGCCTGCATCTGTAATTTTTACTCCATGCATCTGAAGAAGTGGGTTTTTTACCCACAAAAGTTTATGCCCACATAGATCTGTTAGTCTTTAAGATGCCACCAGACTCCTTGTTGATTCTGTAGGTACACATCATTCCCTTCCCCCCCACCCCAATTATTTCACACATATGGAATTTAAAAGCTAAAAGGCAGCTCCGCCTTCAAGCTACTTGCTGACAGTTCAGGAGGGCTTTTAATCTCTAAAACAGTCATGGTGGAGGAGGGGAGGGATCCATATGGAATAGACTTTAGGAGCTGGGTCAGAGGCTGACTACACCTCTATACAAAGGGGAGCAAGAGAGCTCTTGGCTTTCTCACTATAGGTTGCAAAGTTTTTTAGCTGTCATGGAAAACAGTTTGAGAGAACAAGTGTTTAAATTCACATAGAACAACAGATTTCAGGTTCTAGGCAGAAGCCCTGGGAAATTCTTTTAAAAAGTCAGTGCAGCTTTTAATGATTTCACTTCATCTCCATTTATCAGTTTACTTTCTAAGACTTTGGGAAGAACTAATGCTGGGAGTTAAATTGTAGATATTCTCCAAATGTAGGAAATATGCCCATTTTGTATGTCTTGCATATGAAATAGCTGTCTAAAAATCACATGATATTTATTGTCCGTTAAAAGGCTAGATGGTATGTCACTTATGAGCTCTTCCTTCTCCCCTCATTCATGAAGATACATTTCAAAACAGAGCTTAGCCAAAATGGATTCCCTTTATACAGCTCCTCTGAGGATAACTTCAGCAAAACAATGTTGAGATTTAACTGACATCTCCCTTCTGACATTAATTGTTATGATTGAGGAGAGATGGAAGAATTTGTGAGTGGATTACCTGCACTGTACCTATTTGTATTACATTGAACTCTACTGCCCTGTATTCTGCTATGCTATATCCCATAACGCACACTACAGTCCTATATTGTACTTTTCTAGCCAGCATTCAACACAGCACTGGGTTGCACTGATTTAGTGTACATAACACTACTGATCAGTACTGAAAACATGCAACTACTCCACACATATACAGAAATGCATGTACACACAGGCTATGTCTACACTACCATGGTAAGTCGACTTACGCTATGCAACTCCAGCTATGTGAATAATGTAGCTGGAGTCGACATACCTTAGGTTGAGTTACCGCAGGGTCTACACCATGGGGGCGGGGGTCGATGGGAGAAAATCTCCTGTAGACTTCCCTTGTTCCCTTATTCTTCTTGTCGGGGATAGAGTACAGGGGTCGACTGGAGAGTGATCTGCAGTCGATTTGGCGGGTCTTTACTATACCCACTAAATCGACCGCCAGAGGATCGATCTCAGAGCATCAATCCCTGCTGTAGTGTAGACCTGCCCACCGTTGCATACACTAGATAGTGAAGGGTGAAATGGTTTGGGTAATTTAAGGACAAATCCAAATCTCAAGACAAAACCTTTTTGGGGAGGGGGATTGAAAAAGTTTGGTTAGCTTTCCTATTCATAGTTTTCAATTTGCAAGCCCTGTTCTACCTGGTTCTAGCCAGGAGCAGGCAATGAAATATCAAAATACGATAAAGAAGCTGTACTTATCAGAGAAATGTCAGGCTGGAAGGAACCTTGGGAGGTCATCTCCAATGCTGGGGCAGAACTGCAGTCGATTTGGCGGGTCTTTACTATACCCACTAAATCGACCGCCAGAGGATCGATCTCAGAGCATCAATCCCTGCTGTAGTGTAGACCTGCCCACCGTTGCATACACTAGATAGTGAAGGGTGATATGGTTTGGGTAATTTAAGGACAAATCCAAATCTCAAGACAAAACCTTTTTGGGGAGGGGGATTGAAAAAGTTTGGTTAGCTTTCCTATTCATAGTTTTCAATTTGCAAGCCCTGTTCTACCTGGTTCTAGCCAGGAGCAGGCAATGAAATATCAAAATACGATAAAGAAGCTGTACTTATCAGAGAAATGTCAGGCTGGAAGGAACCTTGGGAGGTCATCTCCAATGCTGGGGCAGAACCAAGTCTAGGTGTACTGGTGTAAAGCTCAGCTGTACAAGTCCAAGTCCCTGACAAGTGTTTGTCTAACCTGTTCTTAAAAATCTCCAGAGACAGGGATTACACAGCCTCCCTTGGTAACCTATTCCAATACTTACTTTCTAATTATAAGGATAGTTATTTCCTAATATCTAACCTAAATCTCCCTAGCTTAAGGTAAGCCAATTCTTGTCCTACTTATGGTGAACATGGAGATCAATTGATCATTGTCCCCCTTATAAAAGTCTTCAAATACATTAGGGCTGTTATCAGGTTCCCCCCTAATCTTCTTGACTCTTACCCAGTTTTTTTATCCTTTCCTTATAGGTCAGGCTTTCTAAACCTTTTATCACTTTTTTTTTTGACAGGTTTCAGAGTAGCAGCCGTGTTAGTCTGTATTCGCAAAAAGAAAAGGAGTACTTGTGGCACCTTAGAGACTAAACAAATTTGAGCATAAGCTTTCGTGAGCTACAGCTCACTTCATCGGATGCATCGGGAGCTGTAGCTCATGAAAACTTATGCTCAAATAAATTATTTAGTCTCTAAGGTACCAAAAGTACTCCTTTTCTTTTTCTTTTGGTTGCTCTTTTCTGGCCTTTCCAATTTGTCTACATCTTTCTGAAAGTGTAGTACTCAAAACTGGACATGGTACTCCAGCTGAGGCCTCACTAGTGCTGAGTAGAGTGAAACAATTAACTCCTTGACTTAGATACAACACTTTTGTTAAATCACCCCAAAATAGTAGTCTTTTTTGCAACCCCATCATAGAATATCAGGGTTGGAAGGGACCTTAGGAGGTCATCTAGGCCAAACCCCTGCTTAAAGCAGGGCCAATCCCCAAGTTTTGCCCCAGCTCCCTAAATGAGCCCCTCAAGGATTGAACTCACAGCCCTGGGTTTAGCAGGCCAATGCTCAAACCACTGAGCTATCCCTCTTCCCCAAAAAATATTGTCTTATATTCAATTTATGATTCACTAATACCCCTTGCTCCTCTTCTGAACTACACTGCCTAGCCAGTTATTTCCCATTTTACAGCTGTGCATTTTAAGGTTTTTTTCTTTCATAAGTGTTGTACTTTTTACTAGTCTTTATTGAATTTAATCTTGTTAATTTTAGACCAATTCTCCAAATTATCAAGGTCATTTTGAACTCTCATCCTGTACTCCAAAATGCTTGCTGACCTTCCCAGGTTGGTGTCATCTGCAGACTTTATAAGCACGCTCTCCACCCCATTATTCAAGTCATTAATGAAAATATTGACTAGTAGCAGAGCCAGGACACAGTACTCAGGGATCCCACTAGACATATCCTCCTAGTTTGGCAGCGAACCACTGACAACTATTCTTTGAGTACTTTTTTTTTCCAATGAGTTGTGCACCCACTTCATAGCAATTTCATCAAAACTACAGGTTTCAGAGTAGCAGCCGTGTTACTCTGTATTCGCAAAAAGAAAAGGAGGACTTGTGGCACCTTAGAGACTAACAAATTTATTTGAGCATAAGCTTTCGTGAGCTACAGCTCACTTCATCGGATGCATTCCACTGAATGCATCCGATGAACTGAGCTGTAGCTCACGAAAGCTTATGCTCATCAAAACTGTATTTCCCTAGTTTGGTTATGAGAATGTCATGTGGGACTGTGTCAAAAGCCTTACTAAAATTGAGATAGCATGTCCACTGCTTCCCCCATCCAGTAGACCATTAACTATGAGAGAAGGAAATTAAGTTGTTTTGACATGATTTGTTCCTGACAAATCCATGCTGACTATTCCTTATAACCCTATTATCCTCTAAGGGCTAACAAATTGATTGTTTAATAATTTGTTCCGTATCTTTCCTGGTATTGAAGTTAAGCTGACTGGTCCATAGTTCCCTGGATCCTGTTTGTTCTCCTTTTAAAATATAAGTATTAGTTTGCTCTTCTCCAGTTCTCTGGGATCTCACCCACCCTCCATGAGCTCTAAAAGATAATTGCTAATGTTGCTGAGATTTGCTTCAGCTAGTTCCTTGATTTGAAAAAGGGGACTAGCACAAAAATGAGGAAGCTAGTTAAATGGAAATTAAAAGGAATGGTCACAAGAGTAAAATGCCTGCAATCTGTCTGGAAAGTATTTTAAAACACCATAAATAAACACCAATAGAGGTGGGACCATGGACGATCAAGATGTTAAAGGAGCACTCAAGGAAAAGAAGGTCATTGCAGAGAAGCTAAATAAATTCTTTGCATTGGTCTTCACTGCAGAGGTTGTGAGGGAGGTTCCCACACCTGAGCCATATTTTTTTAGGTGACAAATCTGAGGAACTGTCCCAGATTGAAGTGACAATAAAGGAGGTTTTGGAACAAATTGATAAACAATAATGAGTCACCAGGACCAGATGGTATTCACTCAAAAGTTCTGAAAGAACTCCAGATATGAAATTGCAGAACTACTAACTGTGGTATGTAACCTATTGCTTAAATCAGTCTCTGTACCAGAAGACTGGAGGATAGTTAATGTAAAACCAATCTTTAAAAAAGGCTATAGAGGTGATCCTCGCAATTATAGGCTGGTAAACCTAACTTCAGTACCAGGCCAATTGAATGAAACTATAATAAAAACAACAAAAGTATCAGACACATAGATGAGCATATGTTGGGGAAGAGTCAACACAGCTTTTGTGAAGGGAAGTCGTGCCTCACAAATCTATTAGAATTTTTGAGGATGTCAACAAGCCGGGGGACAAGGGTGATCCAGTTGAGAGAGTGCACTTGAACTTTCAGAAAGCCTTTGACAAGGTTCCACACTAAAGTCACTTAAGCAAAGTAAGCAGTGATGGAATAAGAGGAAAATTCCTCTCATGGATCAGTAACTGATTAAAAGATAGGAAGAAAAGGGTAGGAACAAATGGTCAGCTTTCATAATAGAAAGCAAAAAATAGCAGGGTCCCCAAAGGATCAGTACTGGGGCCTGTGCTGCCATTGAACATATGCATAAATGATCTGGAAAAGGGGGTGAACAGTGAGGTGGCAAAGTCTGCAGATGATACAAAATTACTCAAGGTAATTATGTCCAAAGCAGACTGTGAAGAATAACAAAGAGGTCTCACAAAGCTGGATTACTGGGCTACAAAATGGCAGATGAAATTCAATATTGATAAGTGCAAAGTAATGCTCAATGGAAAACATAATCCCAATTGTACATACAAAATGATGGGGTTCAAATTAACTGTTACCACTCAAGAAAGAGATCTTGGAGTCATCATGGGTAGTTCTCTGAAAACATCTGATCAATGTACAGTGGCAGCCAAAAAGCCAACAGAGTGTTAGAAACCATTAGGAAAGAGAGAACTAATAAGACAGTGTGACATAGAGACCCAATGTTCATTCATTACACATGTCAGCAACTCTTGTCAGGCATGACATACTACACTTAACGCACAGTTCTCATGATATCTACCCAAAAGGTATCATGTAATATATCATTGGAAAATTGATAACACACTAATCATTAATACTGTTGTGTATAAATTATGGACAAAGAATTAGAAATATGTGCTAGAATTATGTTCTTAAAATATGTTTGGCTAGCAATGCATAAGTACAATCTGCCTTAGGCAAAGGAATGTGCATTTGTTTGTCTGACCAGCCTGGTTGTCAGGCAGAGACAATGAAGGTACATTTACATAAAAAATAAATAAAGCCATCAAATTAATGTGGGGGAGATAGTCTCTTACATATAAAGACAACAGGTCTGAATTTCAAATAATAAGCAATTGAATCAACTGATTTTATAATGTATACAAGTGAATTAAATGAGTTCTCTTTATGAAAGCCCGTGACACATTGGGGGTTAATACCATTGCATAGTTTATGCATTAACACTATATGAGGAATTATGGATACTCACTGCTATTATGCTTTAAAATCTGTGACCAAACATTTGGGAGAAATTATTTTTCTCCCTAGAAGAAGGGAAGGCAGCTGTCTACCTGTCCCCAGTATAAATTAAGCGGTATGGAATCAAAACAATGGAAGCACTATTTACATATTAATAGTAAGCCAACAGGAAGGGGAGAACATCAGGAAGTCTTCCTGCTGTTGAAAGAGAGACAATGAAATTCGGGCTGATATAAGGGGGGCAAAAAGATATTTGAGTGGCCCATCACTTGGGGGATTTAAGGGACCAGAGCCCTTGAAATCACAGAACATTGGGTCTTTTAACCAAGGGGGCTGCAGTCTCTGGGAACTAAGTTTTTAGGCAACAAACCAACTTAGGCAAAGATGGTAATTTGCTGACATTAAGTTTTAGTCTTAGATTTCGGGGGGGGGGGGGGGTTCCTTACTTTTGTAAATGACAGAGATTCCACAATCTCCCTAGGCAATTTGTTCCAGTGCTTAACTACCCTGACAGTTAGGAAGTTTTGCCTAATGTCCAACCTAAATCTCCCTTGCTTCAATTTAAGCCTGTTGCTGCTTGTACTGTCCTCAGTGGCTAAGGAAGCTGAGAGACCTCTTCTAAAAATTTGACCCTAACCTCTTTGTGTTTCAATTTCCTCCCCTATAAAATCAGGATCGTAATGCTTACTCCAAACAGGTTTTGTGAGACTTCATTCATTCAGATTGGTAAATCCCACTGAGATCCTGGCTGGCTCTATTTAAAGTGTGTAGAATGATGTTTCCTGATGGCGAGACACCAGAGTGCGCAGCATAATACCAACAGAGAACACAATGAACCCCTATGGCACTCCTGACTGGCTGCTCCTGTGATATTGGAAACCACTGTGGGAGAGGAATGTCAATCATGTAATAAAGATGAAGCAAAGAGGTTTATTATTAAAGGTACTGCAGCCACTGACGTCAGCTGCGGGATTTGTCTGGTTTGAGGGCTCTGTTCAAGATCTACATTTCTCATCTAAAGCCTCTGCAAGCCCTGCTCCTTCCCCCCTCCCATCCCTACCAAATCTCCCATTCCTTGAATTGAAATGGTTTAGCATTCCTGGTGGCTGAGGCAGTGGATAGTTCTCAGCAAAGCTAATTCCATTCTAAAACCCTCCTGCTTACATTGTGCCATGGAAGGACAAGCATCTTGGGTGCTTGGAGAATGGCAAATATTCACCTACGTTCTTTCAGACTTAGGCCATCACAGGCTTTTTGTACTAATGATGGAATTTAATCCTTTACCTTGACCCTTTAAATGGCCACCTCACTTCTCGCACACCTCAAGTCCTCCTGGGATTTGGTTCTCCTAGAGCCCTCTATGAATGCAAAGTTTCTCCCCACTGCTCCACTCATTTAATATGCCCGCCATATGGACAAACCACCCAACTGTGCTTTGCAAATTCATTCCGGTTTTCATTTCATTCTGTGTTTCCCCACATTGCTCTACTTTGTCCTGTATTTCAACAAAGGATCCTATGCTGCAATACAGGACAAATGATTGACTTTGCTTTAATCTAGACAGAAAATTCTACACAGAACAAAATGGAATGCAGTCCTCTAAAAATAAGCTTTTTCCCGTATTTGTGCAGTATACAGTTGTCAGTTGTTTATCTGTAAACTAGGTGGCTGCCTGTAGCTGCTTTCTCATGCCTTCCCCTATGCCAGCTACTGGCTCTCCTTAGCCAAGGTGTCACTTTGTAGCTCTCTTCACTGCAAAGAGAAACATTGTTAGCAATGTTAGGCACTAAAAAGGGAGATAGATGGATGAGGTGGCTGGTAGCAGCAAAGAGAAGGGCATATCCTGGCAGCGATATCCCAGAGAGGGAGTAAATTCTATGAGGGGCAAGGGGCGGCAGACAGTGACATCCGGGGGGAAGGAGCAAAAGGGAAAATTGGGTAGTGGGAAGTGAGCAGAGAGGGAAGAAAATATATTGAAGAAATTAATAATGCCTAGCTCTCCTCTAGCACTTTGTATCTATAGATATCTAAGCCCTTTACAATGGATAATCTCATTTTACAGATGGGGAAACTGAGGCATGGACATGCCATGACTTATCCAAGGTAACACAGCAGGTGAGTGGCAGATCCAAGACCAGAACTCAGGTCTCCTGAGTCTTAGTCCACTGCCCAAACCACTGGAAGAAAAGAAGAAAAAAGTAGGTCTGATGGTTTTAAAGCTATCATTGAACATAATTATTATATTATCATTTGGGTACTTTTCTCCTCTTGTATTGCCATGTGTTGCTTGGCTCAAAGGTTGAGAGGTGCATTTATGCCATTGCCTTGATTGTGCTTCTGAAATCTGTATCATTGCTTCATTCCCTCTCAACTCAATTGGTTGAACTTCACTGTCTAGGGCCTCACTAGGTGCTAGATCTCTTGACTTTTCATACGTGCAAAAAAGTGCAACCGATCACCCTGTTCTCCAAGACAACTCCATGGTTCCTTCTTTATTCAGGATTCAGATAAAAATTATCCTGCCATTTTTTCTGAAAACTCCTATGCACTCTCAAACCTGTCTCCTAGATCTTATATTTCTCTACGGTCCCCTCCATATATATGCTTATTTAGCAATGGCCTCCTCTACATCTCTTTTTCCTTCTGCAGCTCTGTCCGGCTGGTAAAGCCTCCCTGTAAACATCTGCCTCACTGATTCTCCACCTCATTTCAAACCTCAGCTCAAAATACTAGTTTTTTTCTCTAGCCCATATATCTACGTTCTTTACTCCCTGTTCAGTTATTCATCATTTAACTCTCTTCACGCCATAAAGTAGCTTTGATACAGTTTGTATCAAAACAAAAATTCTGTGATTTGTCCCTTTGCTCTTCAGGTTGTGAAATGTTTGTCTGGTGACTTTATAGGTGACATATGTTTGCAATACAACTTCATACAAAATTAATTTAAAGCAGAACAAAACTGGCTAATTTTCAAGATAACTTTTGAAATTCAAAGGATGAAATATATCCCTGATGTAACTTTATTGAAATCAGTGGAGTTGCACCTGGACTGAATTTGCCCCAATGTCTTCTGTATATACTGTATATACTGTATATTGTGTCTTATTTTTCATACGATGAAACTCGGTCAGTTTTGCAGTGTCTTAGATACTGCTACATATACCAATTTGTTTTATATAACAAGCCAAGTAACGTATATATGGAAAGTTTCTCTATTTTTCCATTTGACATTGCCCAGTTATGAATGGATTTCTATTTTGCTGCTGTTATGAAATGAAGGAGACTGTTTCAAGCTCCATGGCACTTCATAACCTGAACTTTATTAGCCTCAGTTGCTAGGATTCTGAGAAACTTTAAAGAGAGATTTTGATTTTCAGTGTATGTTTTTCTTTTGGAATTAAAAGCCATGTTTCAATATTAATCATGGTAATAAAAATTTGCATCCTCTTTCAAGATTAACCATACATGTTTCCTAGTCTTCAGAGACTTGTTGAAATACCTCCATATGGTCACAGGGTAGAGATTTCAGTGTGGGAGATTCCTCCTTAGATTTCTAGTCCAAACAAGTGTAAGCTATTCAAACTTTGGATATTTGCTGTCAGAAAAAGGCAGTCAGTTTGTCAGTCTCTTTACAGTTCTCTGAATTAGGGATGGATCAGCAAGGAAATCTACCTCTTGGAGGTCAGAAAGTGTAGGGGAAAAGTGAGAACTGCCAAAAGCCAAGCAGAGTTGGTCCTTGAAAGGGAAATTAAAACCAATAGTAACAGGTTCTATAGCCATATAAATAAAAAGGAAACAAGGAAAGAAGAAGTGAGACCACTAAGTACTAAGAACGGGGAGGAAATTAAAGATAATCTAGGCATGGCCCTATACCTAAACAAATACTTTGCTTTAGTTTTTAGTAAGCGTAATGAGGAGCTGAGGGGTAGTGGCAGGGTGGCTAGTAGAAATGAGGATATGAAAGTAGAAATTACCACCTCCGAGGTGAAAGTCTAACTCAAACAGTTTAATGGGACTAAATTGCGTGGCCCAGATAATCTCCATCCAAGAATGTTAAAGGAACTGGCACATGAAATTGCAAGCCCAATAGCAAGGATTTGAATGAATCTGTAGATTCAGGGTTGTACCCTATCACTAGAGGATTGATAATATAGTGCCTATTTTTAAGAAAGGGGGAAAAAGTTATCCGGGAAACTACTGGCCTGTTAGTTCAACCTCAATTGTTTGCAAGGCCTTGGAACAAATTTTGAAAGAGAAAGTAGTTAAGGACATAGAGGTAAACAGTAATTGGGATAAAATACAATATGGTTTTACAAAAGTTATATTATACCAGACCAACCTGATCTCTTTTTTTGAGGAGATAACTGATTGTTTAGACAAAAGAAATGTAGTAGATCTGATCTCCCTTTGGATTTCAGTAAGGCATTTAATACAGTTCCACATGGGAAATTATTAGTTAAATTGAAGAAGATGGGGATTAATATGAGAATTGAAAGGTGGATAATAAGGAACTGGTTAAAGGGGAGACTACAATGGGTCATACTGAAAGGTGAACTGTCAGGCTGAAAGTAGGTTATTAGTGAAGTTACTCAGCAATTGGTCTTGGGACCAGTCTTATTTATCATTTTAATTAATGACCTTAGCACAAAAAGTGAATGTGTGCTGATAAAATGTGAGGATGACACAAAGGTATTGTCAATATGGAGGAGGACCGGAATATCATACAAGAAGATCTAGATGACCTTGAAAACTGGAGTAATGGAAATGGGATGAAATTTAATAGTGTAAAGTGCAAGGTCATGCAATTTGGAACTAACAAGAATTTTTGCTATAAGTTGGGGACTTATCAGTTGGAATCGACAGAGGAGAAAGACCTGGGTGTATTGGTTAATCACAGGATGTCTATGAGCCAATGTTATGCAGCTGTGAAAAAGGCTAATGCGATCCTAGGATGTATAAGGTGAGGTATTTCCAGTGGAGACAGGGAAGTGTTAGTACTATTATAAAAGGCACTGGTGCGACCTCATCTGAAATACCATGTGCAATTCTCGTCTCCCGTTATTAAGAAAGATGAATTCAAATTGGAACAAGTACAGAGAAGGGCTTCTAGGTTGATCAGAGGAATGAAAAACCTACCTTATGAGAGGAGACTCAAAGAGCTTGGCTTGCTTGGCCTAATGAAACAAAGGCAGAGGGGAGACATGATTACTCTCTATAAATACACCAAAGGAATAAATACCAGCCAGGGAGAGGAGTTATTTCAGTGCCAGTCTTGACACAAGAACACATGGCTATAAACTGGCCATCAACAAGTTCAGCCTTGAAATTAGACAAAAGTTTCTAACCATCAGAGGAGTGAAGTTCTGGAGCAGCCTTCCAAGGGGAGCAGTGGGGGGAAAAAAAACTAACCGGCTTCAAGAGCTTGATAAGTTTATGGAGGGGATGGTATGATGAGACTGCCTACAATGGCATGTGGCCCATCTGTGACTGCATGTTGCAAATATCCCCAATGACTGGAGATGGGACACTAGATGGGGAGGGCTCTGAGTTATTACAGAAAATACTTTCCTGGTGTCTGGCTGTTGGGTCTTGATAACATGCTCAGGGTTCAGCTGACTGCTATATTTCAGGTGAGGAAGGAATTTTCCCCAAAGTCAGATTGGCAGAGACCCTGCGGGGGAGGAGCAGGAGTTGCCTTCCTCTGCAGCATGGGTCACTTGCAGGTTTAAACTAGAGTAAATGGTGGATTCTTTGTCATTTGAAAGCTTTCAATCATGATTGGAGACTTGTAGCTCCAGATAGAGATTATTGGTCTGTTACAGGAAGGTGTGGGTGAAGTTTTGTGGCCTACATTGTGCAGGAGGTCAGATTAAAATCTATGAGTCTAACTCTCACACAGAACAAAATCCATCCAGTTGGTTCCAGGTAGAAACATTTTGTTTCTGTTGAAAAGAGTAATGTGGGAATGTTGGCCAGACTTAATAGAATAAATTAATATAAAAAAGGGCTTTTTAATGACTATTTCAACACAGATAATATATCTGAAGTTTGTTCTTTTGCATCATCATTTCAAGTATATGCAGCACTATTTTCAGTTCCCCTCCCCCTGCAAAGTTTTTTTTTTTAAATCAAAATTTTAGGTCTACTAAACCCCAAATTACTTGATAGTGCTTGAATATAGTAAGTATGAGTTATTGTGGGAATAAAGCTAGGTTTGCATATATGGTTATGAAAATTTGGCCCTGCTGTTTAAGATTGATACATCCCACATATAACTCCCTTGCTGTCTGCTGGGGCTCTGGTTGTTGGTCTGATTATCTTTGTGACAGGTGTCACCTGAGCATCACTAATCCCATCCTAGTACAGTGTGGAGGAAGAAGCTGCCTGCCTCGCCCAAGGAGCCATTTTGGGGGTGAGAGTAGAGACCAAGGGTTTCTGAGGAGCCGCAGAAGAGGCATAAAGCTCTAGAGCACTGGGGACAGTTAAGGTTCTCAACCAAGGCAAGCAGACACACTTCCTGCTAGTTTGGGGCTCTGTAGAAAAGTGTCAGCTCCTTCCATCCTACTCCTCCCTCAAGGGAGCAACTTGCTTCCACTGAGGGACTGAGAACCTGCTTGGAGCTGACCTTGATCGGGACTTATAGGAACGCTTACAATTCTCTGATCTTTTTCTGTGGATAAACACTACAGAGCTCTCAAAATAGCACCATTAAACCATAAATTTAAAAGGAGTTTTCTTTTAAGACTTAAGTAAGCGTTATTGGTGGTTCTTCAGCCTGGAGCATGATTCTCTACCACTGGCAAGAGGTAAACCAGAACCAGTCAATAATCCAACAATAAATTTTGGGGTATTTGAGCCAATCTTTCAAACTGCAGAGCCGTCCCACTTCAGGCTGAACATTTTGTATGGAGCTCTTCTCTCCAGTAGTGTCTGTTAACATTAGTTCCCATAGATGTTGGCTAATTATTGTGAGCCTTATGAAGAAGTTATTCAAAGATCATAAACCAGTTTCTGTTCAACTTTACTACTAATGTAACTATTGGTAAAAAAAATGAAATTGTTTAACACTGAGGAGTTTCTCGTATTCACTCAGTATTAATGTTTGATGGTGGAAATTTATCATCTGCAACAATGAGACCCTGTACTGCCAGGAACTGCAGATTATGTCACTTTCCAGAAGTAAATCTGATGCCAGCAGGAAAGGACCCCTAAGTCCCATTCCATTATTTAAAACACAGTTTAAAAAGCAATCAGCAATTTATAAATGTCAACAAACCTTTTTGCCTTATGAAATTTTATAGCTCTGCGTGAACCAGCACATGGGGGTGACTTTTTTTTAAAGAACACTTTTGACCAAAATGAAATGAGCAGGTTCCTGACCAAAAATAAACTTTACAAAGGATAGTTAAAGGTGCAATTAACTAATTACTTAAGGTGGGTAAAAAAACCTTAGAATATTTTAGGTACAAAATAATCATTTAGTTAAGTGTCCACAAATAACCTTAACTCTGACCCTGTATATACCTGGGATTTATTGAAGCTGTACAGGATTATTTGTTGTTTTTTTATAGAGTACCATATAGTAGGCGTGCATAAAATTTAAGATGTATATAATAACTAAAGCTATTTTATAATGTAGTGTGACCACGTGTGACTCACCACTATAGCGCCTCCTACTGGCTGTCCCAGGGATTAGCTCTGATAGCCAGTGCGCCTTCTTCTGGTGATGTCTCAGCACCATCACTTCTGCTCTTGGACCCATATCATTCCAAGGACCACAATGTCCTCCACAGCTCTCTGGCTGTGCCTGACTCTGTGGTCCCCCCATCCAGGAGAATGTACTGCAGCCTGACAGTCCAGCCTTGGTATATTGGAATTGGAAAGGGTTCAGAAAAGGGCAACAAAAATGATTAGGGGTATGGAACGGCTTCCATATGAGGAGAGATTAATAAGACTGGGACTTTTCAGCTTGGAAAAGAGATGACTAAGGGAGGATATGAGTGAGGTCTATAAAATCATGACTGGTGTCATGAAATTAAATAAGGAAGTGCTGTTTACTCCTTCTCATAACACAAGAACTATGGGTCATCAAATGAAATTAATAGGCAGCAGGTTTAAAACAAACAAAAGGAAGTATTTCTTCACACAACACACAGTGAACCTGTGGAACTCTTTGCCACAGGATGTTGTGAAGGCCAAGACTATAATAGGATTACAAAAAGAAGTAGATATGTTCTGGGCACCTGGCACTGGCCACTGTTGTCCATCAATGGCAAACAGAGGCTAGGGAATGAGCAACAGGGAATGGATCACTTGATGATTACCTCTTCTGTTTATTCCCTCTGGGCACCTGGCACTGGCCATTGTTGGAAGACAGGATACTAGGCTAGATGGACCTTTGGTCTGACCCAGTATGGCCATTCTTATGTTCTTAAGTGGGGGTGAGGGGAGACCCGGGCCCACACACTACTCTGGATCCAGGCTCAGGGACCCTGTAGATGGCAGCCACGTGCTGCATCCCCTCCAACTTCTCAGTACCTTTCCCTGGGCCATTTCCCCGCAGCCCTAGCACTTTCTTCACCCTTTACCTCAGGGCCTCAGCATGCCAGTCGTAGCAGCCAGCCAGGAACTCGCTCTCACTCCCCTGATCCTGCCCAACACTGCTCTGTCCAAGATGCTAGCGTTCTTCTTCCTGTGAGGCAACCAACTTCCACTCCTCAAGCTCCAGGGAACAACTTTGAAGCTGCTCTTCTTATATGGGCCTACCACGCCCTGATTGGCTGCTCCTCACAACCCCTCTCCTCATGGTTGCTTTCTGCACAGCCTCCCTAGGGCTACATTAACCCTTTACATGCCAGTGTGGGGCAGGTGCCCCACCATATGTGGTTTCTGGGTACTATCAAGACACGGATGACGGAATAGTCTCTTATTGTTGACTATTTGCACCATATATGAAAGATATTTTAGGGTACTAGAACCACTATTCACATAGAACTTTTAGGCTCATAGCAATATTGTGGATTTAAAATCTCTTCTGGAAAGTATTCAGGATAAGAAAAGAGATATCTGTCGTTCTTCCTGTCAAAGTGTGGGTGGTTGAAGTTAAGGAGGAACTACTTTTGGGTCAGTGTCCCATCTGTAATGGGTGGGAGGTGGCCTGTATATCTGGATTTGCAGTACAGTAAGTGAGAATTTGGTAAGACCAAAGATTATCATTGTATCGCAGCCTGGTGGCTGGTTTTAATGGAGGCAGGGGCTGCTATCAGGTAAAAAGATGGGTGTTGATACAGGCTCAGAATGCTCAGGAACATAGGAATTGCTGCACCAGATCAGACCATTGTTCCATGAGGTCTGGTAGCCTGTCTTTTACTGCAGCCAGTACCAGCCCTGGGCTAGGGAATGGGGAGCATGTTGGGAGTGTGAAGAGCCAAGGAGGAGGAGTGGCTGGAGCAAGCTGCACTCCAACTATTTCCAGCTGGTGTCCCACCTCTCAGGAACCATTGCCAGCTGATGTAGGTTGAGGCAGCCCAAAGGCTGCTCTAACTTACACCTGGGTCAGGGCCAGCACTGATCATCAGGGAGCCACAAGAGACTCCATTTAGCGCAGTATGAAGGAGCATCAAGGAAATTCAGGGAGGCAGAGAATTGGGGTCACACTATAAATCCAGTCTATTTTGTAAACTTGGCTCGTTGGATTAACCCAATCTCAGACTGTTTTTGCCAAGCCCAAAGGGTAAGTGGTTCACCTTTCAGGTCATGCCATGCAGTTTGAAGTGCTGACCCATACTGGGGAGAAGCAGGTGCCCTCTCAACCCCTCAGTGTGATACTACTGACCTGCATCTGCTGTTTGATGGAACTGCAGCACCACAATGGGGCAGAAGTGATAAATTAGAGTGACAATGCAAGTAAACAAGGAGATGTAAAGCCTCCAGGTTTTAGTTCATGTGAAAGCCCCCTGCTAGACTGAAGATCAAGATTTTCCATGTGAATTCAGAGGGCGAGAGGAGCATCTCGCTGTGAATGAACTGGGAAATAGATTTGTTTCGGAGCATCCTGTGGGTTGTGGCCAGCTTGCTGAAAAGTGACATAGCCTGTGCAAAGTATCAATGAATAATAACCCCAGTGTGAAGAGACTGTATCTCACTTTCCAGCCTGCTTTAATGTTAGCAGGAAATGATACTGTTTTTTATTTGACAGTGTCCTTTAAATATTTCTCACCTGAGTAATAAAAAAAGACCTTTTTCCCTTTAAGGAAAAAAACCTTTATTTTAATTGCATTCATTTTGTAATTCCTAATAATATTAGGTTTGGAGAATAGTTTCTGATTTTACAAAATTCTAAATGCTTGGCCTAAAACTAGCTAATGTGTCACTTTAAATGAAGCGTTTCAGCAGAGATTTGCAAAGTTGTTAAGGAATTGGGATGCCCAATTCTCATTTAAAATGAAGAGGAGATGAATGTCCAAGTTAGCAAGGCAGCTCTGAAAATATCACTCTTCAGAGTAAAGTCATTTCCCTATAAGATGGTAGATGCCAGCAGGAGAATACCATTTTCAACTGAAAACTTTGTTAAATTTTGTCTTTGTACACATAGCTCCCATTGACTTCAGTGAGAGTTCCAGGTTTCCATCCACGGTCAGAATTTGGCTGTTTATTTAAAAGTAAAATTCACAATGGCAAAAAGCTCCTAGCCCAGTGAAGTATGGGGTTGAGCTAAAGAAGTGCAGCTTTTTTTAAATTCTCTGAAGCCCCTCTGTTTCTTTTCCACCACAACAAAAAACTTAAAAGACTGAAACTCTTGAATCCTGCACAAAGAGAAGACACTATTATTTGCTGATAGGTTTAGATTTAATATTTGCTGAGTGATTTCTTAAAGGGTTTCTGAAGTACTCATTGTTGTGGGAGAAAATATACAAGTACAGAACTTTGGGGAAGGTTGGCTGGTGTTTTCTTTTGTCCTTATAGTATTTTCCCATCTGGAAATATTTGGTGTAAATTAGCATAACACCACTGACTTCCTAGGACAAGCAATCTGGGCAAGTGGATAGGTCATTGGACTGGAGCCTTGCCTACACTAAGAGCATTTTACCCTTCTAGGAATACCAGTATACTATATCAGCAGAGCTCTCTTAGCGTGGACACTGCTATACCAATAAAGCCATGCTTTTGCTGTCTAGTAAAACCACACACACCGAGCAAAACCAACTATACTAGTAACAGCTTTGCCAGTATAGCTGCATCTACAGTAGGGATTTCTGCTGGTACTGCTATGTAGGACAGGGATCCAACCTTTTTACACCCTGATCAACATGGCTATGCTGGTAGAAGTAAGTAATGTAGACACAGCCTGGGATTCACAAGACCTTTGTTCTATTTGTGGATCTGCAATTGACCTGCTTTGTGACCTTAGGAAAGTGACTTCATTTCTCTATCTCTCTTTTTCTATTCCTAATTCTGTCTCTTTAGATTGTAAGGTATTCAGGGCACAGACGGGGATGTGTAACAAACTGACCAATGGGTTCCACTTGTACAGTGCCTAGCGCAATGGGGCCCTGCTACTTAGCTACTGATCCTATGGATAATAACAAATAACCACCTGAAGATATGGTCTATCATCTTTTTTTTGACAGTTGCAAGCTATTCCAGAAAGGAAAAGGTGGGTCATTCTAGGGGATCTGACTTTGCACAAAGAAAATATATTTTTACTGGTTCAGTCTTCAGTAACTATTAGTCAAACTGAGCTCCACTGCTCTTCTAGCACCAAACCTCGGTTATCTAGGGCCTCTAGTTCTGCATGTGCAGTTTTGCCCATGCAGAGCAGAATTACACATGCAAATAACTGTGCACACAGAATTACTATCCACAAAATGAGATCAAGCTGGTACCAACTGAAAAGCTACCCCCTCGAATATTCAGAGCAAACCTTCCCTTGTATTTCTAATTCTCCTTTTAAATTTCTATTTCCTCTCCCATTTTCCTACTTATTTCTCAATTATTTTTTTCTTTTCTCCCTTACACTCTATTCTTTTATCTCTGTTGCTTAGTCCCGTCTCATATTAACTCTGAGTGGCACTCAGAGACTCTAGCCTTTTCCCCAACACTCACCCCTACCCCTTCTGCCTTTTTTTATTCTGCAGCTGTTCTGAACCCTCTTGTGTCATTGAGCCTGCCTCTGAAATTGTCAGTAAGGATAATATGAGCCACTGGAAGCCCAACCTCTCTGCCATGCTATTGCCGATGGGGGCTACAGAAAGAGCATCACTAGACACTAAAATGTGGGTGGAGAGGCAATGCTCCTTCCCCTGCCCAGGGATTTCAAAAACATCAGCCTATGGTTTTTCAAGACCAGACTATTAAAATAAAATACCTGGCTCTTCCAAAGGCCTAGGATGAAGCAGATCACCAGGTACTGAAAGGATTGGCTTGTGCTCAAGAAATTGAGGTGCCAAGGTGGGTTCAGTAGTGGATGTGTTAGGATACCAAGGATGTGTCAGGATACTTCTTCTTTCATGTTTTGTTCTAATGAGCTTGCAAAGAGTGCTGTGTGCAAGGAAGTTTGCTCCCAGAAAAATTTCCCTAACCAGACAGAGCCAATACCATTCTGCTCCATTTTATCAGATTCATGTTTTTCCATTTGCTTTCTACAGTGAAGTGTCCAAACTTTCCCACACATCCCCACGTGCTCGGACATCATGTTCATTCACACACACACACACACATGCCATTTTGATACTTATGTGCACACATGCTCAATAGCAAATCAAATTCCATTTCCAACACTGGTTCCTTTTGGCATCCGTTTTCCTTCTTATCTCTCGGCCATGCTGTAGCCATGTTAATTCACTTGTTAGCTCTTTCAGTATGTCTCACTTTGTAGCTGTGAGTATTAACATTTCATTTTTATATTTTTGTTTTTTCATCAAGTTTTGCCAAACCATGTGTGAGATTTTTCTTTGGGTGATAAAATAACAATAACCTAAAATCCACAGGAATCCCTCCTCTACTTCCTATGGAGCTGAACTCACTATGAATACTGCAGAAGTGAAAAGAACAAGAGTCCTACTTCAGAAAGACCCACAAAATCAAGTATTTTCTCTCTTTTTTTCTTTACCTAACAACAATCAGCTATGACACCCTGTATCAGCAAATGGAGAATGTTCAAATCATTCAAGGATTCTATGTTAATAACTGAATTCCATTAGTGGACCTTATATTTGTGCATTTTGATATGATGAAAATATAGATTAGAGAAAAATAACTGTCTAGATACTACAGTGTCAAGTGTATTAGTAACACATAGATAAATTTAGATAGAAAAAGCACAAGTGTCTTTACAAAAAACTGCAAGAAATAAATGAGAAAAATGCCTACTATTCATATAAGCTTATGTTCAAAGCATAATAATATTTAATGGCACATTAATGGTATGTGGACAAAAACATCACATTTGAAAAAAAATGTCAAGTTATTTCAAGAAAAAGACATCATGAAAATGTTTTTCAGACCTTGGAATGTTGCTTTATTCTAAAAACTGAACCACAATAACAGTGCAATTGGCTCTTTTCACCTCCTTTTTTTTGCTGAAAATAGTATTTTGTAAGGATTTTGGAGATCATCCCTTCTGGCTTCAATAAGCCAGGTGCATTTAAAGAATAGAATGATAAAGTCACAGTGCCTGATTCTTACACCATTGTAAACTAGAAATAGATCCACTGAATCAGAGCCTTAGTCTTTTGGATGGGTTAGAAAAGACTATCAGTATTATTCCTGGCTATTTGCCTCTCAGTACTCTATGGATAATAAAATTAGCAACAATTCTCTTGAATCTGAAGTGCACCAGCTCATAGTAGGCATTTGGTTCTGATAATCAAATATATTGAAGGAGAAAAATATAGTGAAAGAATTCAAATTTTAATTAAAAGTGACTCTAATAAAGGACAGGACTGGCTGAAGTGGGAAAGGCAGTTCTACTGTCTGAGACTGAGGGTCTACACTTATCGGGGATCAATGCTGTGGCGATCGATCCACCAAGGGTCGATTTAATGGGTCTAGTGAATACCCGCTAAATTGACTGCAGATCGCTCTACCGTCAACTCTGGTACTCCACTGTGAACAAGAGGCGTGAGGGCTTGTCTACATTACCCATAGGATTGACAGGCAGCAATCAATCCAGCAGGGGTCAATTTATCACGTCTACCACCGAGTGGTCGCCCGTTGACTCCAGAACTCCACCGGAGCAAGAGGCGCAAGCAGAGTCGATATGGGAGCATCACCTGTCAACTCACAGCAGGGAAGACATTGAAGTAAGTAGATCTAAGTACGTCAACTTCAGTTACATTATTCACATAGCTGAAGTTACATTATTCACGTAGCAGAAGTTGCATAACTTGGATGAATTCGCCCCCCAGTGTAGACTAGGCCTAAGATGATCAATGGGAGAGTGTCTCCTATTGACACAATGCGGTGTAGACACCGCAATAAGCCGACCTAAGGTACGTTGACTCCAGCTACTTTATTCACATAGCTGGAATTGCGTAACTTAGGTCGACTTAGCCCCATAGTGTTGACTAGGCCTTAGGGTAAGTCTGTGGGACCTGGGCTTGTGGACTCAGTGTGTCCAAGCCGATATTTGAGTGTTCACTCTGCATTGTAAACCTGAGTTACAAACCTGAGTTTGCAACTGCTGGCCCAGGTCTCATAAGTTCACTAACATGGCCATACTGCACTACACAGGTCTTCTGACTTGGGCATGCCGCTTGAGCTGCAGCCACACTGCAAAATGTATGGGCTTAGACCAGAGTCACAGGGATGGAAGGGGGCTTGGAATCAAACCTGAGACAGAGCCCAGGCTTAGCGTGCAGTGTCAACATACCCTGACTGCATACCCACCCAGACCTTCTGACTCTGCATGTGGGCAGCTGGCCTGACTCACTGTCCTGCTACCCCAGCTATATTGCTATTTTTAGCACACTAACTCAAGCAGAGTTAGTGCAGTGAGCTAAGAATTGCCCTGCCCAGTTCAAATGCAGATGTACCCGTACAGTGACAGCGTGCAATTCAAACATAGTCCTCAATACACCAAAGTGCTGAGGACCACACTCAGAGCCGGATCCTCATTCTCTGCAGTCCAGCCCCTTTTTCACCATTCTGGCTGTGCAACGGGGAACTCCCAGATGTCATAAAGCCATCAAAACTAGCACACATAGAGGGTATTCCTGGGCAGGCAGGAGTAACAGTTATGGGATGAGAAGCGGTGTAGCAAAAGCACACTATACCCCAGCAATCCCCAGTCAGTGGAGTGGCTAGAGGATCATTCTAGGTGGTGACATTTAGAGCAGCCCTTTGGTAGCTCTAATTTATGCCTGGTGCCAGTTTGACCTCTGTGAGCCTCAAGGTCAGAGGAACAGAAAGGCGGCTTGGAGTTCATCTTGACTGGCCCCAAGGGTCCAGCCCTCACTTTTTACCTAGTGATTACTCAAGCAAAGTCACACTGAAGGGAAATATCAATGGTAGTTTGACTGAGCACAGACTGCGTAACAATTGAGTGAGGCCTGGTAGAATAAAAAAGGACTGGAAAAATGGACAAGTAGGGGACTGAAGATCAGACACAGTTTGGTTTGGAGGGAAAATGCTTTTGTCCTTCTAATTCTAGCGTCAAGAAGAAGATCACCCCTGCAATCCTGAGGAATGAGTTCCTGAGGTCATTGGAGGCCTTGCATGAGCAGTACCTAGTAGAATGCATTTGTGAGAGGTCATACCACCAAGCACAGCTTGTTATTCCACAGGGAGAGATAGAAAATCATCCTTATGTGCTAGCTGGGTGAAATTGTCATGTGTAGCCTCCTACTTGAGGGTTGCTCCCTCCCAGTGACTTTGTGATGGACCCTGGGACATGGATAAACATTAGGAGAGCACTTTGCTTCCTTTCCTCTGTCAAACCATCCCCCTCCCCGCCCCCATAACAGATTTAAGTGTTATATAAGGTTTCCCATAATGCCTTTTGCTGAACAAACAACCTGATAGGCTGAGAAAGATTCTAGTGTGTGTAGTTAGGACCAAAACTCCCATGGATCAGAACTCTGACAGAGCACTGAAACAACCGTTCACAGCCACAAAGTCTCTATGGCAGGATGCATGTTCCTTAGTTGCTGGAGGCATCTGCCATTTCCCCTCTCACCTTGAAGGCATGCCTGAAACATACATACATGACATCACTTCATCCTGTTACGTTTTACTGCAGAATGTAAATGCTGGAGATGATATGATATGAAATGCTGCCAATTCACTTTAACTCTGATCTGCAGCAAAGGCTCATAGTCCATGCCTGAGCAGAGACAGCTGGCACACCACGTTGTGCAGTCATTTTGTGCATGACGTGGAGTAGGCTGAGGCCAGCACTTCTGGCCAGAGGTGACAGGCTCATGCATTTGCTTGACCCCACTGCACTAATGAGGCTCCAAGGGGCCATCTACACTGCCCAAAACACCTGTGGAGAGAGACACAGACCCCTGATCAAAGCTTGGGTGGGCACTATGGGGCTATAAAGAGCCGTGTAGACATTCCCGCTCAGGCTGGAGCCTGGGCTCTAAGATCCATCCCCCTTGCTGGGTTTCAGAGCCAGGCTCCAGCTCAAGAGGGAATGTCTACACTGCTATTTTTAGCCCCATAGTGTGAGCCTGAGTCAGCTGACCTGGGCTCTGAGATTTGCTGCTGCAAGATTTATTTTCTGATTTTGCAGAGTAGATGAACCCTAAAATGTTTGTGTATAACCATTTATACATGCATCATCCCTAGATTTCAACAGTTCTCCTGTTTCCTGCCAGGTGAAATATTACAGGCTTCCCTGGGAGGCTTTTCAGTCTTTCTTTGGCCAGCTTTTGTGGAAATGTTTTCCTGTTTCTTTTTTCTGTAGAGGGTTTGCTGGCTGTGATTCAGAACTATAGGCTGCTGGGAGTATGTCTACACTGCAACGTAAATCCAGGCTCAGGTTCAAGCCAAAACCACCTGCCATCTACATACATATCTATCCAGTAAGCCCTCTGGACCGAGGCCCTAGAATCCAGCCAGAAGGATGGGTCTGAGCTCATTCTGACAGTGCAAAAGGGAAGAGGTGCCACATGCTACCTCCCACCAGGCATAGAGGGTATTCCTAGGCAAGCAGGGGCCAGGCCTGGGTCCCCCAGACTTGTGTTCTGATAGCCCTAATACTATTCCAAAATCCCGTGGGCCTGTGTTCATATCTTTTCTATCCCAAGACCAGCCAGTTGACTCCCAAGAAATGAGAGGAGCCCCCTGGTTCAAATGCAGCTGTTCAGCGTTTAACCCTTCCATTTTGTTTGCTAAATTGAAAGTAGAGTGAACTGTCTCCTGAATTTGCTATGGCCACCAACAAGAAGTCCATTGCCAAGCACGCAGCTACCTGGTCATGGGACTAGAGTCAGATTCTGATAAATCTGTGGTCGGAAGTGAGCAAGATATTCAACTTCAGTCAGAATACCAGAAATGGCCCTGTGTACCAAGAAATAGCAGACAAGCTGGCAGCGTTGAGGATTCACCGGACGAGGGACCAGTGCAGGGAATGGATTGAGCGTGAGTCTATCTCTGTGATAGATGGTCCTTAAAACCAAGAATCACAGCTACATTCAGGTTACTCCTAATTCCAAAGAACTAGTCATTTACCCCGGGACAGTTGCACCCTAGATCTCACACCAAGGACAACACTCGTAGCCAACAAATTATCTGAAGATTTGCTAAACAGGAAAAGGAAGCTAGAGAGCTATTTACAAAGTTAAAGCAAGCAAATATAGACAAATGAGTTTCAGTCTTAGGTTTCAAAAGGTAATACAGGCTTCTATAATCAGCAAGTTCTATTTCTCCTATAGGGCTAACCCAGACTAAACAGCTTGGGGAGCTCATTCTTATCTAGGAAGCTCCTTGCACCTCCTGAGTCCCAGCAACATAGAGTTCCTTAGTTGCTTTTGTTTGCGGTTTTTAATCCCCCTCCTTCCTGTCATGTGCTCTCAGCTGCAAACTCAGCTGGTGGGAGAAGTCCATTCACAGGGAGGAAAGCAGAACTACAGCAAGAGTCTTTAGTCCTTTTATTGACAATTCCTCAGTCTGGATAGAGGAAGTTGCCAGATGTAAGATCCAAACACCCCGTCAGGTATCGATGGGTCTCCTCTTTCGGGAGGGACGTAACAATTTCTGGAGAAAAGCAGCTCCTCACACTAATTAATGTCCCACTCCCCTGTACAAGGGCACTGGAACCTTTGTAGAAGTTGGGGGGGCACCTGCTCCTCACTTTTTAACCTGGACATAGTCTGGGGACAAAGGGCAGTGTTGATAATAGTGATCAGTTCCCCTGCCGGCACTCCTCTGTGCCTAACCAAGGCTTGCAGTTTTTGCCCCCCCCCACAAACTATATCCATGTTAAAAAGTGTGGGATATGGCCTCAAGGCCCCCTGGTCCCCCCGGTTCTGGTACCGTTGCCTGTGTGGCAATGCCTAGTCACAGAGGCTCACGCTACATCCACTCATATATTACATTACAGCAGTGGCTCTCAACCTTTCCAGACCACTGGATCCCTTTTGGGAGTCTGATTTGTCTTATGTACCCCACGTTTCACCTCACTTAAAAACTACTTGCTTACTAAATCAGACATAGAAATACAAAAGTGTCACAGCACCCTATTAGTGAAAAACTGCTTACTTTCTCATTTTTAACCATATAATTACAAAATAAATCAATTGGAATATAAATATTGTACTTACATTTCAGTGTATAATATATAGAATATATATATAGTGTAAAGAAGCCATTGTCTGTATGAAATTTTAGTTGGTACTGACTTTGCTAGTGCTTTTTATGTAGCCTGTTGTAAAACTAGGCAAATATCTGGAAAAACTAGGCAGACCTCTGTGTACCCCCAGGGGTACGTGTACTCCTGGCTGAGTACCACTGCATTACAGTATGGAACACAGCTATTACAAGTAAAATTAATGCAGGCAGCAACTCACAAGCATGCCATCGAGTCTAAACCCAAAACGCTTGCTCAGAATTCTAATGCAGTAGACCCTCAGCGTTCCGGACACCCCAGGAATGGAGGTTGCTTGTAACTCTGAACAAGCTGTTATGGGATGCGCCTCAGGGCGGACTGCTCGGAGCGGTGGCTCACAGCTCTGCAGTGGATGCCTGGCGAGTGGGGGTGGGGACAGGCAGCTGGTTCTCGTCCCCTGGCTGCACAGGTGATGAGTGAGGCACCCTGGTGCACCATAGTGTCAGTGGGCGCATGGTGCAGGCTGTGGCCCTTTGAAAGTGAGCTGCTGCTCCAGAGCACAGTGTGCAGGCAGAAGCTCAGACTCCAGCTCCAGCAGCTTACACCGCAGGCCACGTTTCAGTACCAGCTCGGGAAGTTTCTTTCCTAGGCTCTGAGCTTGCAAGCTTGTCCCTCTCCGAGACAGAGAGGAGGGAGAGGAGGAAACAGGGTTCACCACCTGTAAGTGGCTGCCCTGAGCCATGGCGAGTAGGGGGTGGGGATGAGGACAGGCAGCCCAGATGTACCTGTCTTTAAGATGCAATACAGGCATAGAACAGTATTTGCTTTTTTTTTTTGTGTGTGTCTGCTGCTGCCTGATTGGTTACTTCTGGCTCCCCATCGTGTCTGGTTGACCATTCAGTCCATAACTCTAGTGTTCATATCTTTGCAGTTCTGCTGTACCTATCTTATCAATATTAACCCATAAGTGAGCCAGACAGATTCCAGCTATGTATCCATCAATGTTCATTTGTAGGCCCATCCATAGTAACGGTCCATTTTGGTCAATTTCATGGACATGGGATTTTAAAAATCATAAATTTCATGATTTCAGCTCTTTAAATCTGAAACTTCACAGTGTTGTAGTTTTAGGGATCCAGACCCAAAAAGGAGTTGAGGGGGCAGATCACAAGGTTATTGTAAGGGGGGCGGGTTGCAGTACTGCTACCCTTACCTCTGCGCTGCTGCTGGCAGTGGCATTGCCTTCAGAGCTGGACAGCTAGATAGCGGCAGCTGCTGGCCAGGATCCCAGCTCTAAAGGCAGCTGCCACCAGCAGCAGCGCAGAAGTAAAGCTGGAATGGGATGGTATTGCCACCCTTACTTCTGCACTGCTGCCTGCAGAGCTGGGCCCTCAGTCAGCAGCCACCACTCTCCAGCCACCCAGCTCTGAAGGCAGCAGTGCAGAAGTAAGGGTAGCATGGCATGGTATTGCTACCCTTACTTCTGCACTGCTGCTGGCGGGGCGCTGCCTTCAGAGCTGAGTGCCCAGTCAACAGCTGCCCAGCTCTGAAGGCAGCACAGAAGTAAAGTAATACTGCGACCCCCCCCAAATTAATCTTGAAACCCCCCTGCAACTCCCTTTTGGGTTAGGACCCCCAATTTGAGAAACACTGGGCTCCCCCACGAAATCTGTATAGTATAGGGTAAAAGCACACAAAAGACCAGATTTCACGGGGGAATACCAGATTTCACAGTATGTGACGCTTTTTTCATGGCCATGAATTTGGTAGGGCCCTATTTATTTGAAACGTGGGGACCTTGCCATGAGCTGGTGCCTGGTCTGCCAGTGTCACAGCAGTATTTACAGGCAAACAGCCTGGCCAGTCCGGGACATTGTCAAAGCTCAGTCACACAATGGCATCCATCTTACTATGGTTTTGCAGGATTTCTATGACAGAGGAGATTACATCATCTGAGAAGGGTAACAGGGAAATACTTTTTTCATCATTGCCAAAGGGAAAGGATGGGCCACTGGGAGAGGCTCAGTAATTCCCAGCTGATCCATTTGGGATTCTAGAAAACCTAAGTTAAAATCGCTAATGCCAATTTTGGCCATCTTTCAGCAGAACAAATGCTTGATATAGAACTTGCATTGTTTTGGAGGGCAAGGAGCCATGTAACCAGACTAATTCATGTCCTTCCAGTTAGCTGTCTAATATTTTACCTTCCCTGTGATATATTTTTCCTTCTAAGAGCTTATCTGAATCTACTGAATGTGGTTCTGCTTACAGCGTGTACTGCTGCCTTTGCTAGTACTTGCTCTATATATTAATGGCCCTCTGTGTAAAGGGGCTTCTCTTAACTGAATGCCCCGAGTTCCAAGTTCTTTCTTAGATTCAGTTTGTGTTCTCTTGTAATTTATCATTACCCTGTCTAATAGAGGAGAGTTTAATGGCTTAAACATTAGGTTTGAAATACTTAGCCTCCCAGTAACTTCAGGATCAAATCCAGACAGGGCTACTCAACCCTTGCTCCTTCCAAGGTACTTTAGTTCTATCTAGGTTGCCGTGTGTATGGATCTTTCATAAAAGACTTTAGAAAATGAGATCCTGTCTACCTTGTATGTACAATAAAGATCAGTTAGCACTTTTTGTTCAAGCAGAAGTTTGTCCTGGTTTCTTGGCCATAATCTCCCATCACTCTGTTGCCCTCCACCATGCTACACTTCAGTGGTAGGTGAAGTGATACCTATGTATGCAGTGTGGACTTTGTAAAGTGCTTTGGGATGAAATGTACAGTATCAAAGATATTTAATTGATGAAAAGGAAGAGTGTCTAATGCTCTTAGTCCTCCTTTCAAGTGGCTGGTAAAGTCAGGATAAAAGCAATCCAATTGTTGCATGAACCTCTTTCAGGAAATGGTCTAAATTGGGTCCTCTCCTGCAGATCATAGGAAACTTCCTGAGCTATTTTTTGTCGTTTATCTCTTGAAGTAGTGTGCTATTTGAGATCTCCCAAAACACTGTGTAACTTGTTCAAAAGTTACTAATTGTGACTCATAAGCCTGTTTTTAGCCTAATGGCAGTAGATCCTTCCTGAGCTAGCTGTGAGATGCAGATCCCAATCCCATGGGCAATCCCTTCTGACTCACAAAGGAAAAGAAGCTCAAATTCATAACAATTAAAAATAGCAACATTCATTAGTGTGCTGGTGGCTGGAGTTTGTTGTCCAAAATAACAGCACGGGGCCTCATTTTGAAAAGGGGGCTCAGGCACACAGTTGCAAACTGAATAACTGAGCACGCAAATGACCAGATGCATTATTTTTTAACAAACGTTTTTCACAATAGGGGGATACGAAAAGTAGAGGGTGATAAATATAATCTCTGAAGCATTAAATATAGTCTCAGATGGCCCCATGCAAATAAGGGACCAGTGTAACATTTCAAAGGGGAGGAGTCTGTTTGTTTTTCATTGATTCAGACAAGAAAACGAAAAATCAGGCCACATCTTTCCTCACCTTGTTCCTGAGACAATAAACAGTTTTGGAATCAGAATCCTGGCTTAGGAGTTTAATAACTTACTTAGATCATGGGCCAAATGCTCTGCTAGTGTAAGTGGTTGTAGCTGTATTGACTTCACTGGAGTTTTACCCCAGGTACACCAGCAGAGAATTTGGCCCGCTGTCACTTAGGCTATGTCTACACTGCAATTAAACAACCATGGCTGGCCCATGTCAGTTGACTCTGGCTCCTGGGGCTCAGGCTACAGGGCTGTTTAACAGCAGTGTAGACATTCCAGGTCAGGTTGGACCCCCACGCTCTGGGACCCAGGCTGCTAAGCCACTCTTCCCTGTGGCTAGGACGCTGCTGTCTGGACACCCGCCACTAAATCATGCTGCCCTGTGCCCGGGAGACAGCTGTATGGACTCCGGCTGCTAGGCCTCACTGCCCTCTTCCTGTGGGGGGGCGGCTGTATGGACTCCAGCAACTAGGCCATGCTGCTTTGTGCCTGGGGGGGCTGCGCTATGCACTTCAGCTGCTAGGCCACGCTGCCCTCTGCCTGGGGGCAGCTGTATGGATTCTGACCACTAGCCATGCTGCTCTGTGCCCGAGGGCCGCTGTATGGACTCTGGCCACTAGGCCATGCTGCCCTGTGGCTGAGGGCCGCTGTATGGACTCGGACTGCTAGGCCACGCTACCCTGTACCTGAGGGCCACTATATGGACTTCGGCCACAAGGCCACACTGCCCTGTTGCTGGGAGCTGCTGTATGGACTCTGACCATTGGACCTCATTGTGGTGAGGCCCCAGACAGTCTGTTAGATTGTAACCGCGGTGTCAGTACACCCATTATCCACCCTGACAGGAGACAGGGTGTGCATATACCGCAACAAACAGATAAAAGACTGGCCCTTGAATCCCAGGGAGATTAATTTGTGGATTTCAGTCAGAATACTATTTGCAAATACTTTTTCACAGTATGCACCCATCGCTACTAATGACATATATTTGGCTAAATACATGGAAAATACAGTACTGGGCATATCATAGGGAATGGACTAGCTCAAAATTGCTAGGGATTTCTCACTATAATAAATATATGATGTACAGGAAGAAGGGATTTCCAAGAGACCAGCATGGGCAATGGGGAGAAAATAACATTATTTTTCATACTTAATTATCTCCTCCAAAGATCAACTAATAATTAGAGTCTGATGGAAAAATTTCATCTGTACCAGGAGGAATTTCCCAAGAGCAACCCTACACCTCACTTACAAATGAAGTGAGGGTCCTGCGACAACCTGTCCAGGCTGGGGACCTCCAAGCCAAAAGAGAGGCACCATTGTCATGGAAACCACATCAAAACAACAGACTTCTTATAATAATCCCAATTAGTATGAACAGATGTGGTGGGGATGAGGCATTTGGGAGAAACTCTCTGGCGTTCATTTATTGCAGGACTGTGCTGGGAAGAGGGTGGATAACTGAAACAGTGTGTTTACCTTCTTGAAACAGCACTGATGGTTTGAGACACTAAGAACAAAGGGCCAGTTATGTCACTGAATTGCCTACTGAGACCCCACTTTATGGTTAGCTCCCCTTTCTCATTTCCTGGTATTACCTATTAATTATGACAAATAAATCCTGCATCCTGCTTGGCAGACGGTTTCACATGACCTCTGTCTTGTCATGCCAACATATACAACAGCCGTGGCTTGATCGTTGAAAGTGGGGAGCAACCTCTACAAGTTACTGCACATTAACAAAGTAGTTGTACTTGTGCAGTGAAGATACAGTGAACCAGCTTCTCCCCTGGTTAATACCAGTTCTACTAGGTGTGACTCCCCTGACTTCAGGTGAGATACAGCTGATTTACACTGCCATAAGTAGGAGACTCCAGCCCTAAAGCTTTAATATCATACATCTGGCCAGCACCTCTGATGGAGCATAAACTGTTGGCTTGAGAAAAGTGTGATTAGTATTACATTCTGGATTGCTGTAATGACTGTTGGCAGTCATTATTACAGATTGAACATGATCCCACAAAAACATCAGCTCTGCAGTGTCTGCTAAAAGTATCCTTTAGCTGGTAGCCGTAGTGGACTCGTATCATTTGTGCACCAGCCATTAGACGTGGATACACAAAATGCATGGGTTATGCTGACTGCCTGTGACATGTAGCTCATAAATGGTCTGAGGAGACATTGGGAAGTGGTCCAGAATAGTTCTTCTGGCAGTTTCATCATTCCATATCATGAGGCAAACAAAAATTTGTGTATAATAAAGAAAAAATTGTCATTGTCCCATCCAGAAGCAGCCCATGAGGGGTGTTTTATGTCTCTCCCATACCATGGAGGGGGCAAGGAAAATTTGACTTGACCCTTGAAGGATAGTCAGCTCATTTTTGTAGAATGTAAACTCTTTGGGGCAGACACTCCTGTCTTCATGTGTGTTTGCCTGGCCCAATGCAGCTTTGATACAGAGTAGTGCCTCTGGGTGCATCCTTAATATAATCAGGAAGTAATAATGTTCAGAGTGATTTGGATGACTCAGTGCTGAGTCTGCCCAGCCTGTCCTTTCCCACACCAGCTCTAAAGCAGTGCAATCCTGGAGGAGAATAGCATCATCTGTTTTTGCAGGTGATAGATGAACTGAAGAAGGATTCCAAGTCCAATTGAATTATTTATTTCTTACTATCTATACCGCCCTGGTGTGCAGGATGCTGGAGAAACAGAATAAGACCTGTCTCTAATGCAGGGGGGAGTTTGCACTCTATAGGTATGTCTACACAGCAGCTGGGAGCATCCTTCCCAGTGTAGATAGCCGAACATGCATGTGCTCTGCTCAAGCTAGTGTGTTTCAGATAGTAGCATGGCTGCAGCAGAGGCAGTAGCCAGCAGCAGAGGCAGTGGCTCAGGCTAGCGGCCCAAGTACAAACCCCCACGCCCTGGGTGTGTATGCGGGGGGCTAGCCTGAGACGCTGCACCCACACTGGTACTTTTCGTTGAGTAGTTCCACCAGCACTACCACCTGGTTGTCTACCCACACTGGGAAACACGCTCCCAGCTGCAATGTAGACATATCCTCATTTAGTTATGCTGCTCTTTTATCTCCTTTATTCTCCAAGGCTCATCCAGCTCATCTTCCTCTAAGTCTAATGAGTTTCTTTTACCTTCTCCAATTCTACCTTTGCTTCCCATCACCCTCCTCTCACCTTCCTAGCAGACCTTGCTGATAGTTCATTGAGGGAAAAGAGGGTACAGGTCTTGCTGTCTCCCTGCTATCCTCTGGCCAATTGCTTTATTCAAACAACCACTGCACTAGGGCTGCCCTGGACCAGAGGCACCCTGTAATTCATTGTCACGCCACCCCCAGCCTCAGATGTGAGAATGATTTGAAGCCAGCCCTGCAGTCAACCAGACATGCTGAGACCTCCAACCAGATTTCACCAAAGGAGGCAAGGATCGGTGGAAGAGGAAGCCTTTTGAAACCTCCCATGAAAAGGCTCTGGGCCCGGGTTTGTTTTAGTTCAAGGTTTGGGCTGAGGCTCATGGCCAGTCAATTGTGCCTAGTCTCCACCTCTGCTAACATGGAAATTCCTTAGGACATGTCTCTTACTGCCTCAACCCAGAAAACAAGGGAAATGGAAGAGAGCCCAAGAAACACAGAAGAATGGATGTCAAGACAAGAGAAAAGAATGGAGAAAATCTTTGGCAAAGTTCAGACCTGCGTGCTCAGGTCTGTCTCTATAGTCCAACCTGTATCTTACTTGTCAGTGATAACTTGGTAGTTCAGCCCCTGCAGAATCTCCCAAAAGCACTGCATGTTGCAGCAGTCATCCCTCAACACAGAGATCAGCAGGTTAGTGTTGGGGCATTGCTCAAACTCCAGTCAGGACAAGGGGCTGAGGCTGCTGCTCCTGGCTCAGCTCACACCCTTAGAGAGACGGTAGCACCTTCTCCCTCTTGGCCTCAGTCCCACTCAGAGAGGCAGCTGGAAGGCATGCACTGAAGCTCCTCAAGGAGCCCAGGTCACAGAAACAAGCCAGCAGAAGAACTTTAGTGATGAAAAGATCAACTGTAAAGCAAGAATAAACTGGTATTGGAGCAGGATGGAAGCTTCTTATAGCCTGACACTGGACCCCCATCCTGCTGGTGCCATAAACCATCACTTTTCAGCAGTGAAACCACAGCAAGAAGGAGGTTGATAAATTATTTTAATTGCTCACTGGACTGCAGGTTCCAAGGAGCCTGGGTCATTCCAACCGCCCTTGAATCCCAAGGGAGGCTTATTCTATGCAGGATTGTATGATCGTGAGACCCTTTGTCACTCTGCTTCATTTAGGAGTGTCACCTTTGGGGCAATATGAGGGAACCCTTTTCTTGCTCTGAAATTGTGCCTTCACTGAACAAGCACAAGTCAGCAGCTGAGAGGCTAGCACCACCTATTGGTAGTAAATGGAAAATGCATGTTCATCAGCCCTCTTTAAATTAATACTATTGATAGAGACCATGGTATTCATAATGAACACAAGACAATGGATCTCTGCCAATTTACAGCACCTGAGGACCCAGCCCAATGCATCACATAAAGTACTGGTAAGACACAACGTGAAAGAAGAAACACAAACAGAAATAAATTGTGATCAATCTAGGTATTTATATGGTCCCTATGACTGTAGAATCAGAGCACCTCACAATCTTTAATATATTTATCCTCATAACACCCCTGTGAGTTAGGGCAGTGCTATTATCCCTATTTTACAGATAGGGAACTGAGGCACAGAGCTGCTAAGTGACTTGCTAAGAGTCACACAGGAAGTCTGTGGCAAAGCAGGGAATAAAACCCAGGTCTCCCAACTCCTAGGCCAGTGTCCCAGCAAATGGACCACCACACATAGCTGCTAATACCCAATATCTGAGCCAGTAATACAATCCTTGTTAGCAGGAGCATTCCAGACAGGGGCTGGTGATATAAAAATAATAATACAATACCCACTGCTCGCTTCAACCAGTTCTCAGGCGCAAGTTAGTAAGTGTAATAGTGCAGCACTGAGGAGCATGTTTCAGGATCACACATAGATGTTTGATAAAGACCAACATCTTAGAAAAGAATATCTCAGCAGTGGGGAAATAAAATCCTGGGGAAATAAAATCTTCCCAATAAGTAACAGAAATAGAACTCATAATATGGAGTTATAGGGGGAGAATGTGCTTCTCTTCACTTTGTTCTTTGTGTTCAGCTAGCAGAGGGATGGGTGCATTAGAAATAGATTAGATTACAAACAGATGAAGAGATTACCGAGGGACCACAATGTAAGAAATCATCCCCCAGGAAATGAATATATTCTAATATGGTCTCTACGCTGCACAGCATTTCTATGTAACAATAAGATAGGGCTCACTTTGAAGTGAAAGTCAGACTGCACAAGAGGTCGGCTCTAAATCCACGGCTATGGCTCATATTCATTGACTATGTCAGCAGGAAGATCCCAATGGGAAAAAGTGAGAAGCTCCTGTATGCAGATGACATAGCAATATGACATCCTCAAGCAAAGGTCTAGAGGATACTGTAAACCAGTAATATTACTGACTCAACTGGAGTGGGTTGAAAGTGAGCATGACTAGGACTGAGGACATGTGGATCAGTAAAGGTGTCACAAGGAAAGCGAACATAGAGACTAAATGACTGAGACTAAACCAGACTGACCAGTTCAAGAGCCTTGGTTGCTGAGTCACAGAAAATGGCAAGCTTGAATGTGAGATACGATCCAGCTTAAACATGCTGAAAGATTGTGGAATAAGATTTCAGGGGTTTTGTATGACAACATATGTCACTAAAATCCAACTCTATAGGAAAATGGTGCTTCCCACAAAGCTGTATGGAGCAGAAGCATGGGTAATAGAGACAGCAGGCTCAAGGCCTGTAGGTGTTTGTGATGTCTTTGTGCCATAATAGGAGTTGCAATAAGAGACAGCTGTCATAATAAAAGTATTAGGCTGGAAGTCAAAGTCTGAAATGTGGCTGACAAAATCCATGAAACATAATTCCAGTGGTTCGGGTACCTGAAGAGGACCTGGTGATGATAGAATGGCAGGAGAAGATGGTAGGAAAGAGACCCAAAGACAACCAAGGAAGTGATGGATGGATTGCATCAAAGACGATGGTAAGGAAATGGACCACTTTGGCATGTACTTGCACAGTGACTTGATCCCAGTTGATGGGATAAGAAGAAGGAGATGCGGCTCTACATAAAACCTATTTTAAAGGGACAGAATAGTCGCGTTTTTGCACTCTTTCATTCAAATTATACAACAAATTGCATGAAATGTACTGAAATCTCCATGATCCACCAGGTGGCGCTCTGACTCAATGTTTTCTGCCAGCCAGCCCATCACATTGGGTTCATCATGCTCCAAAGGACAGTGAATCAGAAATCAGTGGAAGTCCTGTTCTAGTATATATAGGTTCTTATACTGTGCTCATACAGGGTTGCCAAGTCTCAGATTACAACAGACGTCCTTATTTAAATAAAAGATTGCCTGTTCCATACTAAATCAGGGTGGGACGCCTTGTATCCTATGTTCCAACCAGGAGTGTCGTGCTGCTGGAGCAGTCTGGGTAATCATGCTGGAGTCTGAAATCCAGGACGGAGCCGTGCTCTGGCACTTCACTTTGTAAAGTTGGCCGCTTGACCTGGTGCGCAGGATGGCAATGCCACCCAAATTTGGTCTGGCCGCCCCTCTGAAAGTTGCCCCTCCCATTGAAATCTTTAATGGTACCCCTGGTGGTTGCAGCGAAGCCTCCTTCAGCTGCTGTCTTCCTCCAGGCCACATCCCTTCTTTCAGTCCTGATCCTTGGCGGTGCACAGCACTGCCATAGGCGGAGACCATCAACATCAGCCTCTGACTCAGCTACCAGCACCCAAACAGAACATGAACAGGCACCACAGGCCTGGGTTTTGAAGAGAGAGAACCCCTTGGAAGGAAGGGGGCAGAGAAAAGACTCTCCCCCAGAGGTTCAAGTTAAGACTGGGAACATCTGAGGTCTGCCCCATATTTCTGAAATACACGGCTGGCAATCCTATCACTATAGTTGCTGAGTGCCTTCCAGAAGTATGCTAAGTAATGTGATACACATCAGTCATGTGGTATTTGTTCTCTCATCTTCTCCCCAGAGAGGTAGTTAGGCCCCTAAATCCCTTTGAGGATCTGGGCCTCAGTCCTTACTGTTCTGTTTCTCTTTCCCTGACTCTTGACCCACAAAGAAGAAATGGCTCAGGAGTGCTACTTTTCTCCCTGGTTACCAAAGTCATGTAAGCGCTCGGTGCCCATATCCTATGTCCAGAATCAAGTCGGAACCAGATTTTTTCCATTTCCATTTTCTCTGCATTCCTTTCTGGCCTGGTGAGTGAGCAAGTGCAGTATCGATTTACAATCTAATACATCAAGGGTAAAATTTTCAAGTGCCTAAGTGATTTAGGAGACTGAATCCTGTTTTCCAAAATTACTTGGGCACTTTAGGGGTCTAATTCTCACTGAAAGTCAATGGGACTAAGGCTTCTAAGTCACTTAGGAGCTTTTTAAAATGTTACCCTTTCTCTTGGAGGATTTTTGGAAAAAGAGGGTGGACTAGATCATTGAACAGGTCTTTTCCATCTATAACTCACATAGCATTCACATGGCACAGCTTCAGAACTGATGCTAGGTATCAAAACACTAACCAAAAATTCCGTTTGATTTTATAGGAAGCATCTGCACTGCATCTGGATTGTGTAGTCAGTTCTGTCCCAAATCTAGAGAGAAGGATGCCGATTTCCCCATCTCTTTTCTAATCATATCCAGTTCTGGTTTCCACTCTCCTTCTACTAGGCTCAAGCCAAAGGTGTCCCCAGTTCAATTATCCCTATGGATCTAGAAGGCCAATGATTTTAAAGAGTTCTGGGGGAAATCCACAGATCTCCAGTGATTCTTTAATATTCCTATTTTAATGTTTTATTTATTTAATTTTAATATTAATTTAATGATGGTCAGGGGACAATCATCAGATCCACACCCTACAGCAAATGGTTCTGTTTTGACAAAACTTCATTACACCACTCAGTAGGATTGGCAGTCTGTGCTCAGGAGATGCTCAGGTTTACAATAGTAAAAGTCATTACAGGTAAGAATTGAGATCAGGATAAGCTTACACAATACCTGCTGCACTGAGCTTTGTTCTAGCAGTCCTACTTGTCCCTCACTTCTATAAGCAGCAAATTTTCCCTTTTTGTTTATTAAAGAGAAAAAAATGCTTCTACCTAGGCATGTTCATCTGACATATCCTCATAGACTTTAAGGCCAGAAGGGACCATAGTGATCATCTAGTCTGACCTCCTGCACATTGCAGGCCACAGAACCTCACCCATCCATTCCTGTAATAGACCCCTAACCTCTGTCTGAGCTACTGAAATCCTCAACTCATGATCCAAAGACTTCAAGTTACTGAGAATTTATCTACCATTTACTCTAGTTTAAACCTGCTAGTGACCTGTGCCCCATGCTGCAGAGGAAGGTAAAGGAAAAGCATAGCATCTCTACCTGGGGGGAAATTCCTTCCTGACCCCAATTATGGAGATCAGCTGGATCTAGAGTATGTTGTCAAAACCCACCAGCCACACACCTGGGAAAGAATTCACTGTAGTGACTCAGAGCCCTCCCCATCTAGTGCCCAATCACCAGCCATTGCGGATATTTGCTATGAGCAGTCTCAGATGGGCCACATGCCATTGTAGGCAGTCTCATCATACCATCCCCTCCATAAACTTACCACGCTCAGTCCTGAAGCCAGTTAGGTTTTGTTGTCCTCATTGCTCCCCTTAGAAAACTGTTCCAGAACTTCACTCCTCTGATGGTTAGAAACCTTCATCTAATTTCAAGCCTAAACTTGATGATGACCAGTTTATAACTATTTGTTCTTGTGGTGCTTAACTTAAATAACTCCTCTCCCTGCCTGGTATTTATCCCTCTGATGTATGTATAGAAAGCAGTCATGTCTACCCTCCCCCTTCACTAGGTCAGACTAAACAAGACAAGCTCCTTGAATCTCCACTCATAAGGTAGGCTTTCCATTCCTCTTATCATCCTAGTAGCCCTTCTCTGCACCTGTTCCAGTTTGAATTCATCTTTCTTAAACATGGGAGACCGGAACTCCACACAGTATTCCAGATGGGGTCTTAGCAGTGCTTTGCATAATGGTAATAACACTTCCCTATATCTGCTGGAAATACTTCACCTGATGCATCCTTAGACTGCATTAGCCTTTTTCACAGCCACATCACATTGGCGGCTCATAGTCATCCTGTGGTCAACCAGTACAGCCAAGTCTTTCTCCTCCTCTGTCGCTTCCAACTGATATGTCCCCAGCTCATAGAAGAATTCTTGGTTTTATCATGGGACTTTACATACCAATTAACTTCCAAGATGTATGTAAAGTCTTTCATTACCCGTGGACCTAAAAGCAGGTTACAGGTGTTGCAATTAGAGTCTTTGTGCAACAGCCAGACTTCCCCTCTCTCTCTCTCAAGTTGCATTCATCCTTTTATTTCAGTGACCTGCTACCAGGTATTTTTTACCTGCTGACAAAAACTGAATGAGGATTTATGGATTTTGTTGCAAGGATGGGGGACAGGGGAGGAGAGGGAGTATATAAGAGGGTGATGGGTACAATATAATAACTCAAATAAAATAGCATAGATGAGAGATTCTCAAGGGGGAAAAGACTGCAAGGGAAAAAGGGGGCGAAAGGGTGAAAGAAGGAGAGGAAAGAAACAAAAGGCCAAATGCAACCATGACATAAACAGATGCAGCTCCTTGGACTTCAGTTCAGTCCTGGCTGCTGACACCAGGATTCCAGTTGCTCGCTTGGGAGGGAGAAAGGAGGGAAGAAACTTAAGAGCAAAAGGAGGGGGAGAGAGTTTTAGAGCCTAGATTCCTGAACCCCACATTTAAGGACTCACAAAACAGGGGCTAAAATGTAAACACACTTGCACGCACATGAACTGCTTGGTTGGAAAGGACGCTCTAAACCCCTTCCCCACTAAAGGCCGCTCACTCAATCTCTGTGTCTCTTGGACTTTCGAATGATGCTCTTTTAGTCCCGCACACACAAAGGTTGGGTGAGTGTTTCTTTCCCCCTGCTTTGTGTGGCTGATGGATGGCTTGCATGGCTTCCCTCTGCAATGGATTGTTGTGGCGCAGAAGTCTCTAGCCCCACCGCACACACAGGCTGCATGGCCTATTAGGGAGCCCCTTTGTGATGTAATTGGATTTCTCCCTTTGTTAGTTTGCAATGAAAATGTCATCTATATTGGGGAGGTGCCCATTCATCTTGAATTAAATTCAGTCGTCTCTTCGGTGAGCTGTGAAACTATTCACACTGCAGCAGGCAGCTGCAACTGGAGGCTTCCCTGACAATACCCCATGCTACTCTATAAGCGCAGCTCCCGTCCCACAGGGCTGACTTGCTTCCTCTGTTACCCACATCCATTACGCTTCTCAGCCCATCCCTTAACCATCTGAGAAATAGCAACCCTCCAAACTACACAAAGTAGCTGGGAAGCCGAAAAGGAAGCTGAAGGCCATGGCTGAATGAATGTGTTTATAAGAACACCCCAAAAGAGAAAGCTCAGCTAAAAGATCCAGCAGAAAAAGGAGCCCTTATGTGAGAAGGGTGCAAATTCCAAAATTCCAGTCAAAACCCTCCATCCCTCTCACCTCTCCCACGAGTGTTTCAGGTCTACTTAGAGTTAAAGCTTAACAGTTATGTTAATTAATCAACTAATTAATTGCATGTTAATTAATTATATTAATATGTTAATATGTTCAAAATTGGTGCCGAGAGCTCCAACATGAAGGCATATGTGTCTGGCAAGCACCAGCAAAGACATGCACAACTGACATACATTCACATATCGGAAATAGCTGAGTGACCCTGCAGAAGACACGTAAAATTAGCACGTCAGGCATGCATGAATACAATCCTGCAAGACAGGTGTGCCTGAGACACATACCTGACGTGTGCTTAACACACACACATACACACAAATACATAGACACATTCCCTTGACATGCACATTCACCATCATCCACTTACCTAGTCTTGGAAAGGGAGTTTTCCAGGATTTAAGACTGGCATGGCCAACAACCCCTTTGTTATTGTACTCTATATGAATCAAAATAAATCTTCAAGACATTGAAAGATCCTAAAAGATATTTCTCTACTGATTTTGTACAAATGCAAGCCAATGCAAGTCATGGCCTTTTTCTTCTGTTGAAGGTGTTAAGAAGCTCTGACCTTGGTCTAGGAGCTTGCTTCATCTTTCACAAACTCTTATCCATGTAAATTATCACAAAATTGTCACACTTATTAACCTGCCTGCTACAAGCCCAATATCTCTTAGAATTGTGTTAATGTGGATTATGGTTCACTAAACATCAGCTACATAATGTTTGTAGCACTTGATTGAGATATTGGAATGCAGAGAATAGCCTCGTTAAACCTCCACTAGCATAGTATCCCTTAACATAATTCTGGGATGCTGGGGAAGGATGCGTGTCCAGGTTACAAAACATACCATCCTCAGCAGCAACAAAACCTTAAAGCCTGTTGAGATATAGGAGACAAATTACCTTAAGTTAAAATGACATAGCAGCCTAGTATTGTGCAAAGTTTAGGACTGGAGCTGCTATGGAATAGTAACAAAAGAAAATAAAAGCAACCAGGCTGGAGAAGGTATTAACAGGGTTTAATTCATTTCAATTAATCAGTTTTTAGGATACATTAAGTTCCTGCCTGAATGGAGCCTACTACACTAGCCCTCAAACTCACTCTGAGCATCCAGGCTTCAAATTCAACCTGACACGGGAACACAGTCGTTTAGGAGATTAGGTCTGGTGATTAACACGTCCGTTGTAGAAGCACCCAAATCCCTTATGCTCACCCTTATTGTTTCTTTTCACAAGGAGCTTCTCTTCTGTGGAAAGAGCAGGAACGATTTACTAACCGGATTAGTTCCGTCACTCGAGCTCACAATGGGGAGCCCCCAGCGTTGAAGTCCCATCTCTGTCAGAGTCCCTCTCAGATGTTCTGCCTCCCTGTGGAAGAGCTGGTGATGCAGACAAGAAAAACCCCAGAGAATCCCATGGGATCAGTCCCCTATGCTGGTTTTCCACTGGGGAGACTGACTTGGGTTCAAGGGGGTACATGAAGCCAGTCAGCCCTGCCATCTCTACACAATGTAATGACTTGGTATCCCAAATTAGCCCACTCTCCATGCAAGTCCGGCACCTCAGCACTAACCTGCCAATATGCCTCAGGTTGGCTTTGGAGGGATTCCCTCCAGGGATGCATGGTTCAGTCCTAGAATGCCATTCAGTCCTTGATCTCTATGCTGAAACGCTCAGCATAAGTGCCAGTTACGATGAAGTTAGACAGTTGTTCATCGGGAACTGAGCTGAGATCATCACATCATTTTATATAGGCCACCAAATGACCATCAGAAGGTAACAAATTTCAGTTAATGCCAGAGCTCTGCAGTTAAAGATGGCTTCAGTTTTAGAAGGGGTGACTGAGAACCTCAGCCTAAGCAAAGCAACCTGCCAAAACATCAGCACAATGCAATACAACATGATGATAGTGCACCAGCCCACACAGCTAGCCTGGGTCACTAGACAGTCTCAGTGAGATTCAGGCTCAAGACTTTATCTGTGAGACTCTTAGACCGCATCTGAGTGACAGGCTTGCTATTCCAATCCCCTGAGCTAGTCAGTTCGTTTGTCGGGTTGTATTTAATCAATACACCAGTTAAAAGCATAGCTGTGTCTTCCCAGATTTTCCAGCACTTGGGATTTGTGGGGGCTCCGCTTGGGAAGCTATCACTGACTTTCACCAGCTCTGGCATGCTGACCACTGGCACAAGAACAGCAAGAAATTCAGAAAACAGGCAGTTTGGAAAGAGATTTATGTACTAGCGTTACAGAAGAATTTCAATTTTATAATAAAACATGTTACCGGTTTTTTTCTCCTTGTTTTAGCAGAAGGTTCTTGTTATCACAGGAACCAGAGGAGAATTTGAGGTGTTGCTCTTGGCATTTTTACACTCCATTGGGGAACGCAGAAATTTACAATCAATTTGTGATGCACAATTTCCTTCACTCAGTTTATTGAACAAAAACAAGAACCACTTTGTCTATGCATGCTACACAAGTTTTCAGTAAGGCTTCTCCACCCCAACACACACACACACACACACACACACACACACACAGAGTAAAGCTGTTATAAGCCAATATGGTCCCACATCACAATTCAGATCTGTATTTGGACCTGAATTCAAACTTCCACAAATGTGGGGGGGAGGGGCAGGGTAATTTAAATTCTGTGGTCTGGTTTGGCCCACTATAATGACAGGCCTGAAGTTTGGATCCAGTTGGGATGTAAACTTCCCCCAAAGTCTGGATCTGCTGTTTTTGTTGAGGCCCAGTCCTATTTATAAGACAGAGGAGAAATATTGCTCACTGATTCTCAGCTCATCAAGATGAAAGTTCTTATGTTTCTTGGCCTTAAAGAAGGATTGAATAAAGTTTTAAAAAACACCACACCTAATACAACCCCTCTCTAATGTGTTTTTAGCAGATATGTTTAATTTCCACTTCTGCAAATTATTAAGGACTGTATTGTTTAAAAATTGGTTCCTCCATCCATACATTTCCAAGCCCAATTTCCCCAGCTACTCAATGTTGGAATCATTCTCCCTGCAGCAGGGATAAGGTATCACCCACAGTGACAACGTCCCGGAGAAAGTTCTTGTTCAAACACAGATATCCCGGACAACCCAGGCAAGACAAAAGTACAGGTGACATCACCTGTTTTACAGACACTTTTTTTCTTCCCTGTTTTAATCGTCTTCAAACTCTTTTCTGGTCTCCTCACTTTCTATTTTAATGTCCCCCTTTAGCCCCTTATAACAGCTCTCCAATCCTATATGTTTAAGACGTAGCATATACTGTGCTGTCAGCTCAAACCCATTAATATCTCTTCTTTTAATTTAAACTTCCCTTCCAATACACCTCTAAAATCAGATTAGTAATTACAAAGCAAACCCTGCCTTCACCAGGCCATTTTCAAATTGTCTCACATTCATTCGTGTTTATTTTATTGCTCCTCGGAAACCTCTGCTGCCCTTCACACCTGCAGATGAAAATTAAGCTCCCATTTCATTTCCTCTCAGGTCTAGGCACTGTATCTGATAAGTGCTGGATGACACAACATGACACGCCAGACCCTTTCTATAGCTGCACCAAAGTTTGGGCTTCTGGCATGACCTCTCTAGCTGGTGGCTGAAGCTCCTGGGCAAGCCAAGCCTCACTTGGCAACTCTCAGAAAGGAGCAGCTTAACGTGAGAAAAAATGCTACACCTGGGGATTGTGCCTTTGGGCATCCCAACTCCACACTTCATTTCCCCTTGAACACTACACACAGACACTTTCAGGATACATAGCTGTGCACCTGCACAAAAATACACACATATATACACTCTCAGTAGGGGAACACACTCACAAACACACCCATGCCTGACAAGGAAACTTGGTCTTTCTTTCACCAAGCAGGAAGCATTGGTGGCCAGTGGGAGGGCACTGTCACCGCTGGCTCAGGTGTGAGACCACGTAGATAAGGCCCACCAAGAGGAGGCCACGCACGCCCACCATCATGAGCAGGAAGAGCAGCAGGATGGACATCACCGGCTCCACCACCTGGTTCCCGAGGTTCCAGATGGGGAATCCCATGTTCACTAGCTGCTGGTTCAGTTTTGAAAATGGAGAGCGCCCCCCAGGCCTGGCAGCCTGCTGCTGCGGTCGAGCATGGCCTGCATTAGGCACCACGTTGAAAAACTCCTGCAAACATAACAAGAGAGAGAAGGAATTCAGCCCGCTGAATCAGACTCACAGAAGGGTGGAAGCTGAAGGAAAGAACAAGGCAAAAATTTCAGAAACATTCCTATTTATTTAATTCAGAGTAAAATATCATCCCGAGGTCATCAAGAGAGACAATGCGGCAGAGAGCAGGCACCACAACTGACTGCCCCTCCTCTCACAAACATTTCTTAGGAACTGCTTGGCTTTTACGCTCTAAACTGAAGTTGAAATTGTGGGGAGAGAGGAATGGAGAGGAGGGTACATTAGAACAATTACAGGGGCTGCACCTTTTGGGCTACACCTCACAGTACACAATTTCACCCACCCAACCTGTATATAAATCCCCTGGGGCCAGGTGCATGCACCCATTTACACAAGTGTAGGGGAACCCAGCCAGGTGGAAACAGCAGCTCCTTCCCTGAGAACCTAAAGCCCTTCCAAACTCTGTATGGTCAGGGATTTATGGAACTGGTGGAGGGGTAGGGGGTGCCAGGAGAGAAGGGGATGGAGCCAAGGATCGTACTCCTCTAACTACTACCAGATTTTTTAAATCCAAGATGGAGTCAATGCTGCTCAAACCAGCATTAGCTCCCCCAGCACATTACCAACTGCCCACAAAGGGACTTACAATGCACCACTGCAGTAGGACAGCTGATAGCAACAAGATTCCCCCAGAGCCAGGCTGCCATGTTGCTGGTTCTAGGAGGGCTGGCAGAGGGACAACCAATGCAATAACGTGGGGCATTTTGTTGGCCAGGATGAAAGACATTTTCTGCATCCCCAGAGCAGCCAAGCAAAACACAAAACAAACAGAAAAGTGCTGTGCCCTCTGGGAGTTGGCACCCAAGACAACTGCCGTGATCACCCACCCCTAGAACTGGCCTGAACCAATGTCTGGGAATTAGAGAGCTTAAACCAATGTTTCCTGCAGATCCCTGGCCTCAACAGTCAATCCATTCTTCAGGCCAACATACCCACATTACAGAGCCCAGCAGTCACAGCGCACCATGATGTGCAGCATCTTTTCCCCTCCTGTGCGTTTTTCCTTGGTCAGGGGTGGTTGGGCCCTTAACGTGAACTCAGATTCCTACCCAAATTCTGCACCCACAACAGCACTTGTCATTTCCCCTGCCTACCCCAAAGATTCTTCTAGTATTTTGCAGTAAAATGTGGAATGCTGCTTCTCCCAACTCTGTCTTGCCTAGCCCTCTGGACAGAACATTACGATCAATGTTCCCTCTACATTTTCTTTGCTCTGAGTGGGTTCCAAATTCCAGTGAGAGCTACATTTTTGTAGCAATCTGAGATTTTTTTAAAAAAAATCTTTTTACACTATATTGCATTAAACAGTGTAAGGGATTTTTAAAACAACATGTTAGTAATACACATGCATCTGGGACAGACATGCATGCTGAGTACCCATTAACTTTCAAGAGCTTGAGTTAAAACACACACACACACATTTAGGAAACCAGGAGCCCCTATCTTTCCCATCATAAGCTTCTACATCCAGCCCTTCCCAGGAGCCTCAGCCTCTGAGGGAGCCTGCTACCAAACCTTCCCAAGAAATCCTGCCTCCCAAACCAGGGTGCCCGGGATGGTGTTGCCATTGCAGCCCAGAGCGGGCAGGAACACATAGACCAGGCACTCCTGCCCCAGCAGCAGTGACAGCACAGTCTCCCCCTCCCCCCATACCACAGCTCCCTGCCAGGCCAGGCTCATTTCAGCACTGATAGCCCTTGGAGGCTGCTCCCAGTGGCAGGGACTAGCCGGCTCCATGAACAGCCACCCCCCTGCCCTACCTAAATGGCAATCCTGGTTCCTCCCTCTCTCTCTCACTCACTCACTCTCACACACACACACACACACCTTACTGATCCCTACTGGTTTGAGGTTTAACATGGCACAAAAGAGGAGCTGCTGCAGGTTCTGGAAGGAGGGCCCAGCTACCGGCCATGCTTCCAGCCACAGGAGGTGTGCTGTAGGTACCACACTGCTCTGCAGCCGCACATGCACACAGCTTAAAGGGAATGTTAATTATGAAGCATCCATTGAAGATGTAAATCTTGATGCACATCCATTTCCTTCAGCAAAAAATCTAAGCAATTACAAAAATACCCTGCACTTCTTCACACTTTTCTGTTTCATTACCTGCCAGGAGGTGTTCTCCCTTTGCTGAGCATTTGCTCTCACCCGGGGGTCATCATCCTGTACAATATCTCCATTGGCCAAAATCCGGACCATCGTTAGGTTCACGCAATATACCCACCCTGTCACACCTGTAACACACAGGAGAAAGGACCTGTAGTTCCCCTCCGAGCATTATTAGCTACTTCAGACTGATTCAGGAGGGAAGAGAGGCTCAGGGGAAACCAGTTAAACATCTTGGGCCATATTGTGAGTGCAGTCAAGGAGGGACATACAAGAAGTTTCCCCCACTCTTTGCACGACTGCATAAGGGCCCCCCCAAGAGGCCTCTGGGGAGTGTAGAAACTGTTCACTCCTAATGCCTAACAGGGAGCAAAGACAGAAAACAAGGGGTTGGTAGGAGTAGGGAGCAGGTAGGGGTCATGGTGCAACCTACATTCCTCACCAGCCTGCAGAGGAGGGCCTATGCAATAGGGGTGAAATCTGCTCCATCCTAAGGAATATGCCCACAGAGAAGCCCAGAGACATCATGGCACCTTCTCCCCAGCATACATCCTGGTGTGATGCAGCTCCACATTACACCATACCAAAGGTAGTGATGTAAATGCCACAATCTAGCCTCTTGGGGAATGGGAAGATATAAGTGTGTCTGTCTCTGTTGTTTTATCTATTACTTACCCACACTATAAATGTATTTTTTTTATGGACACAGAAAAAATCCCACTGCCAGAAAATGAAAAAGATACTTTTTCATGGCTATGGAATCCCCAGAGAATAATATTTTTGAAAAGCTGTCAAAAATTACTTTTGAAAGTGTCATATGAACATAATTTTAGAAACTGAAATAAAGTCAGCTGTTTTACAAGTTAGAAAAAGGTTCTAAAATACCATAAGGTTTTCCTCTTGTAACAGCAAATCTCTAAGAAGCAGAACCTTAGGAAAAACATGCAGGAGGGCTCTGCACAGAAAAATATGTGCTGCAATTTAACAAACACTTTTCTGCTGATAAATTAAAAATTGGTCTGACCAGTCAAATCTGTAACACAGACAGGAAAACTGACCATTACAACACATCTATCCCAGCGATCTAGTTTCTAAAACCTGGCACTTGTGGTTTCCAAGCTATTAGAACTAGCAATGCTCAAAGCACAGGGTGAAAACTGAAAACTGGAATTGACCTGAACCTGTGCCTATAATGCAAACTTATGGGTTTTTTTGTGGGGGTGGGGCGGTAAGGGATAGTTAGAAACTTCCATCCAGTGCCCAGGGATGAGCAAGATCCAACATAGCAGCTATGCCTTACCACCACAGTGCACAGTGCATAGGGATCCCCGCCCCTTCAAAGAGACAGCTAGCAATGCGTTTCCCCTCTACAAGACCAGGTTCAGAATGGCCTGAAACCCAGTTTGTCATATGAATCTGAAGGCCAGTCTCTGCCATTCCCAGGAGGGCTGATAGATGCACAGACACATGAACATGCTGATCAGACCACATATGCTGGGCAAGTAGAGGCAAAGCACTAACAGATTCCTCTGGGTCAGGTACATGGCTTAAATTAGCATGAGCAGGAACACTGTACTATCCAAGTGACACTGCCTGGGTCACTCTGCACGGTACTCGGAAACTCTTCTTCTTTGCCTCACGTTTCTTGACATAATTTTGACATCCTGCAAGAAGCAGCCCTGAGGGCGGTGGCAGAAGAAGGGAAAGCAGAAGAGGCCGTAGGGCTTCCTGAGCAGATTACCGATAAACTGACAGAAATAGCATACTCACGTAGGCGATTCTCTCTCTCTGTTCACTCCATACAGTCTGACTGACTTGTACCCAAACTGCTGCTTCCTCCGGGCTGACATCACAGGAAGTTAGTTGAGCGAGGTGAGTGAGCAGCCAGCTTCTCTTCTAGCCACAGGCTCTCCAGAGCTGAGCAAACCCCTCTTCAGGCTCCACAGTAAACTGCAGTTCTCTGAACTGGCTGTGGAGATTAAGTGAGCTCTTTTGAAATCCACCCCTCTGTCTCCACAGTATTTATGCTACACTCCTCTCCCGTGGCCTGCATGTTCATTCACACCATGACTCTGATCACCCTGCTCAAAACAACTCTAATAATCCCAATGCATCTGAAATCTAGGCATGGCGAGTGCCCCTGGCACAAAGAGAAGGGAATATGGGGCAATACGCCCCAGGCATAGGTGTGGCGTGGCAACTAGGGGTGCGGGAGGTGCTGCAGCACCCTCAGATTTTACACTGAGCCACTGGCCCAGTATCCAGGCCTCTACTCCCCAGCCTGGGGCTTGGGTCCCAGCTGCCAGCCCTGCTCCTCGGCCGCTGGCCCCGTGCCTGCGGCTCCATGCCAGGGCCCCGCTCCCAGGCCCTGGACTCTGCTTCCTGGTCCTGTGCCCGGGGCTCAGGTCCCAGCTGCCACCGGTCCCCGCTTCCTGGCCGCTGGCCCTGTGACCAGGTCCCCGAGCCTGGGGCTCTGCTCTTGGGACGCTGGCCCCGCTCCCTAGCCACTGGCCCCATGTCCGGGGCCCCGCACCCAGCCCCCCACTCCCAGGTCTCTGCTACTGACCCCAGCTGCAGGGTCCCGGCTGCAGGCCCTGTGCCCGGGACTCCGCTTCTGGCCCCATACCCGCCCCCAGACTTTGCCCCTTACCTCTGTCCGACCCCACCCCACCCTGAGACAGGACAACTGCTCCGGGCCCCAGCTGGGGTGGGGGGTGCGGATGGGGGTAAAGGGGCTGGCTTTCAGCACCCCTACTATTAAAAGGGTTCCAGTGCCACGGCCCAGGCTACAGCCTAGCAGAAATCTGAAATACTGACCATTTGTTTCCAAATCTGAAGGACTGTCCTGACTTTCACAAAGCTAACCCACAAGCCAGGTTTGCTGGGCAGTTAAAGTGCCTCAAACTGGGATGAATTCATGGGCTGGGGATGGTATGGGACTGAATTTGGGGCCAATTGGGGACCAGTTTGTAGGCTGAAACTAGGGTAGGGCTTGTGACTGGTTTAAGGTTGGGAGGCAGCGGGGGTGCTCAGGTGAGTGTGAGATCTGGCAAAAGTTTCTGGGACCAAGCTAGGGTTAACATTGGGACTAGTTTAGAGCTAATTTGTAGGCAATGGCAGGCTAGGATATGGTTTGGGGATGCTTGTTAACCTGGGTTGGAATAAAGTTTGGTAGCAGTTTGTGGGGCTAGGCTAGGTTTAGTGTAGAGACTGGTTTGTGAGTCCTAGCTAGCAGCTGGCAGCTGTTGAGTTCATGGGTTCAGACTACAGTTAGGCTGCTCTAGACTTGTAAATTCCAGGACTATAACACAGTTTAGTAATGTGGTTAATTCCGTCCACACAGGAATACAATGCTTTATAATACCATGAGGGTATTACTAGGTTCTGATGTAACAAATGTTGCTTTGTAGAGGCACTCCATTTCTCCTTAGTCCAAATTACCCTGTGTAGAGTTCACAGTAACAGTTCATTTTCTAGATCAGAAAACTTTACATGGGACATGTTTATTGACATAAGGATGGGTTATATTTTGTCAGTCTGTATCTAATTAGGCCTTTGGCATCAGCTTAGTTGAAACCAACTGGTGGGACCATGTGACATGGACAGAGAGACAAGGTGGTGACCCTGTTCATCTCCTCTGGTCTCCCTTTGCTTGCACCTCCATGGAGAAGAAAAGCATCCAAGATGGATACTCACAAAGATAGACCTTCTTCGTTGGGGGGCCCCAACTGTGAGCTCAAGTGATGGAGTTAATCCTCTTAACAGATTGCTGCCTTCTTTTCTAACAGACAAAAAACAAAAGGGAAATGGGGAAAGCTGGTTTAGAGTTTAGGACCACAACATTAATCCCTTTCCCCCACTCCTTCAGAAATAAAGAAAACCTTAAAGAGATATTGTCAAGCCCTTTAGCCCACACATTTCACTTACTTTTAAAACTGTTGCAGATGCCCTCTTACTCCTGGAAATCCCTTTGGGTTTGGCTTTAAAATCAATCTCTCCACCTCCAAGTATCTGAAGGATAAAATGTGCAATCTCTGTTTGTGCTACAGGCCCCACACATACTGCAGGTTCCATCTATATTGGCCAGATAAACCATGCTGGCAACTTTCTAGGAGTTTAATGTGATCATATTTAGTCCTGAGCAAAAGTGCTGAAAAATGCTCTGGGGGAATTTTTACCAGTTTGTTCCATGTAGTGTTCAAGCCTGTTCAGTTTAGCCTTTTGTGAAATTGTGAGGACCCAAAAACTTTTTATGGATCAATTTCAATTTTCAAAATTTCAAGAACAAATAGGGGTCAAGGACAGCTATTTGTCACAATTTTGGCTTGCAGAGAGATGACAAGGGAAGGCAGAGCAACACACAGATAATCACACATAGAATTTACAATATATTGTGTACACACACGACAAAGCATTACTGAGTCCTATGATCTATGGTCTGCACCTATACAGCAACAGGAGTGATAATGAGTCATAAAATTGACATAATAAAGTCAGGCACGGGATCAGCAGTAACAGAAGTAGACAGGTCTCCTGTGATTTCCCAGTTAGAATCCTCCTCACTGTTTAAAGTATTTAGGGAAAGCATTACTGAACCTGACCTGTATATGCTTCACTAAACACATACGTTGAATATACATTGGGACAGGAGGCTTACACTTCTCTTAGAACTGCCAACAGTTTTCCACTACCCAGTTAATGCTAAACTGAAATAATAATTTTCTTGTCCACTTTAAATTATTCTTACTCTGCTTCTATCATTACAAGAGAACTGAAAAAAAAAATAAAATCTCAGACAGACTACATATGAGCACGTAGTAGACTAGCCTCCACAGAACAAAACCAAATGCACTCAGCAAACCAGCCTACCAATTGAAAAATGAGGAAATTTCAAGAGGTTCAGAATTTAGATGGTTAGCCAAACTATCCCATTAGACAGCTGTGTTGTATACCAATGCCACCCTGGTTTGGGGCCCCACTTCTCCCTTAGTGTAGGGGAGAGCAAACTCCACAAGTTTCAACTAACAGAGATTCCTATTTATTCTTCCAGAGTTTCCCTCTACTCCATTAGCACTGAAATCCCCTAAAATCCAGCCTTTTTGTTTGGAGTTGCTTTTTCATTGCAAATTCATCTTTGTAACTAAAGTTTATCATATATTTGTCATATATATGTAAAGTCGTTTAGATATTTTTAATTGCTGAGTATTTTTAGAGGATAAAGATAATTAAATGTTAAAATTGTAGTGATCACTTGACAGAAAAAAAAAGCAACATGTAGTTGGCCCCAATGGGATGTGAATTAAATAGCTTTGAAATTTAAAACAAACTTTCCCCTGTATTCAGTAGGTTAGTGTTGTTTGAAAAATTATAGCCATTAACTTGGCCACCAGAGGGCAATCATATTGTATTTAGAATGCAATCCCAGTCTATTGATATTGTTAATGATGAATAAAATGCATACAAAATTAATATGTCACAAATATGTCACATTTTTCACCTACTTCATACCCAGATAAATGCATATGTACAATTTCATGAAAATCAGACTTAATCTACTATATTTTGTCTATTCCAAAAGTTTAGCTGTGCGTGAAAGCACATAATAAAAAATAGTTTGGCTCTTTGTTTCTCTGTAAATGGACAACATAACAAAAGGTAATCTGATGGTGATGTTAAAGCAAGGTATCTGAGCAAAAATACAAAAACACTTCATGACTTTGTATTACAAAGGCAATTTCCACTAATCCCCATCAAATTCATTCCCCTACGGATTGCAATGGTAATGCTCTCCATCTAGTGTGGATGAAAGTCACACTTCCCTTAGAACAGCCGCGATATAAAATTCCCTAAAAGCCTAATAAAATTATGAATTATTAATCACAACATCTTGTACTCAGCCACCAACAGCCTTTAATTTTAAATGTATACAGGTACTTCCCTCATTGTAAACTAATCAATGCATTGTGGCTGACATTTTCAAAACTGGCTACTGAGTTTGGATCCTTTTCTTTTGGGGGCTCAAGTTACCTCTTGTTGGACACGTAAAATCAGTAGCCTACAGTGAAACTGTAGATGCAGAACACCTCTATCTCTCTCTTGTGTGTGTGTACATGTGTGTCCAGGATGTTGGTCCCTGGTAATATATTTGGGGCGGACCTGCAGCTTTCAGGAATCAGAGTACTCCCCTGACTCACCCTATGGGAGCAAGCCAGCTCTGCAGGACTGGGGAAGCTGCACTCAGACAGCAGTGTGGGGTATTGTCAAAGAAGCCTCCAGTTGCAGCTGCCTGCTGCTGTGTGAATAGTTTCACAGCTCACCGAAGAGACGACCGAATTTAATTCGAGATGAATGAGTGCCTCCCCGATATAGATGACATTTTCATTGCAAACTAACAAGGGGAGAAATCCAATTACATCACAAAGGGGCTCCCTAATAGGCCATGCAACTTGGAGAGTGTGTGGGGGGAGCAAGAAAAGGTGGGGTAGCATTCTCCAAAACCAAGTCTAGGGAGGCGGGGGATCTGCAGTGTCCACATATCACAGATAGGAACAATGTGTGTAGCGTTCCGGCAGACAGAAGAACAGGCCATAGTAAGGGACTGCTGGCTGCAGCAACACTGGGTTAAGGCCAGACAGATGCCAGGGGTCAGGCTTAAAAAAAGTCCCTATGAAAAATTCTCTTGCTATTGAGGAAAAAATACTGGCCTCTCACACTAAGATTTCTAGGCCACTGTAGACTAATAACTGATGTGACCATCCTATCCCAAAATCAAGAAACTCAGCACTTTTTCACATAAGTCTTCTGCTCATCATCACTTGATTCCAAAAATATATTCTTTTTCGCTTGAAGGGGGAGGATCACTGTCTCACTGACCCTGAGAAATGTATTCATCAAGATCATGGCAATATCTGTTTCCAGTGTCGATCTTGACATTTATGTTTCCAGCATGGATCATATCTTGGGCACTTGGGTGCTGCACAATAATTCAGTAAATATATAGAAGTGTCATAAAATTAGTCTCATAAAACCAGATGTGACACACAGGAAAAAGACAGAGACGGGTGGATATAGATAAAAGGCCCACAAGAGTCTTAATGGGAGGGAAAGTCACACTTTTAAGATGGTATGTAAAAGTGAATTGCACTCCCTGGGCCCACCTGCTAACATGAGAGGAAACAGTGAGGTCCCTGAAAGGTAGGTGGTATCAGTTTCCCTCAGGGCCAGGCTCAAAGAGGTCACAGATATAGGCTTACACCAGTAAGGGCTTTAAACACCATTAAGGCCAATTTAAAATCAATCTAGTTCTGCCACTTACGGGCAGCCAGTGTAATGAATGTAGGATGGGCGTAATATGATCACGTTTGCTCAGACCAGAGAACAAACACGTTGCTGCATTTTGAACAAGCTGCAAGCAACCAAGAAGCCCTGATAAAAGCGAATTTCCGTAACCAAGCTAAGTGTGTTGCTGTAGCAAAGTTGTTACACAATAAATAATAACACAGCCTGAGCAAATTGAGCAACTGAAAGAAACACCTTCCTGAATGAGCATTGTACAGTAAACAAAGCATCAAGAGAGCCACAGGCACTGGAATTCCAGTCAGCGGCATGCAACTTGAAAGTCATTTTCACTCAGACAAAACATGCTGGCCTTAGCATCTATGTGGTGTCTACATGGCCCAAACAATATGGTGAAGGCTGAAATGTAGATGAATCCTATTTACTCCATCCTCTGCAAACTTCCTAACCCACTTCCGAAAAAGGGCAACAGTTTGTGCTGCAAAGCCAAGAAGATGGGTCTTTTTTCCCCCTCTAGTCAGCCCGTACTTATACCCATGAACTGTGGTGAAATATGCAACTGGTGTTCTGTGCAGTGTAACAAATCCCAAGGTTAACTGTTACAAAAACTATTTTAAAAAGCGAAACAAAACAAAGAAAGCCAGTGAAAGCAGATGCTGAACATGGGCTGGGTTTATATGTTCTCCAGCATTATAATTCTTGGAAGTTTTTCTTCAAATCTTCTTTCTCTGTTCATCTTTTTGATGTTGCCACCTTCTGCATCAAATTACAGAGGGGACCAGCCATCCTGCAGCTTGCCCAGGCTCTGCTGGCACACATAGGGTACTAACCAACTCAAAGGCAGATGTAATGTGACAGGTTCATTATTATGTCCTCTTGGGGGAGAAGATGAACTGTGAGGGAAGAAAACCCCTTATTTAAACACAAATATCTTTGAAAATGAGCCAAAGTATCCAAAAAAAATTAGAAATATGTGAATGGTCTATAGATTTATGCTTACATGAGAGGTATCTAAAAATGTTCCTCAGCATATAAGTTACTCATTAAAGCTCTAAGAAAGTTTAATTCCTGCTGTTAATTAGAGAATTAAATGCCGTAGAAATAAAAAGAGAGGGAATCTAGTTAGAACATGGGCCTAGGAGCCAGGAGTTCTGGGTTTTACTCCTGGCTATATGACTTTGCTGTGTGTCACTTAACTTCATCTATAAAATGAGGGTAATAATACTCCCCCTCCAACCATAGGGGTGTTGTGAGTGTTACTTAATTAATACTGGTAAAGTGTCTGACACCCCCGGACCAAAGTTGCTGTGCAAAGTATTATTAAAATGTTGCCACCTGTATGAGTATGGGACAGATGCAACTAGCCCTGGGACGTCTCTAAATGCAAAATCTTTTTTGAAAGGACCAAGAAGAACAAAAAAAGCACTTCAAAGCAAATTCTCATTTTTGACCTGGGTAGAGAAGATTTGTTGGCCCAGAGAGAGACCAGGCCAAGTCCTAGTCCCACTTCAGTTGTTTTTCACCAGTGTGGTAGCGCAAAATAGACAGAATCTAGCAGAATCAGCCCCAAGAGTGTTCTCCTTCCCCAGACTCAACCCAGAAGGCACATCCATAAGAAAGAGGGGATGGTCCTGGCATTCCAATACCCTGCCAATTCTCAGATGCCATAACAGCTCTGTGGGGCCATGGGTGGCTGGGTACAAATTACAGCAACTTGTAGGCTGCTCTAATTTATATCAGGAACTGATCAGCCCCCAGCAAACCTCAGAATCAGAAAAGTATAAGGAGGATAAAGCCAAATTCAGCTTGACCAGACTAGAGGATCTGGACAACTCTCTCTATAGATCTTTGAGACAAAAATACCTTAAAATTGGACATTACCCAGCAATGGCCAAGGCCTGTGTGGCAGGAGTAGTATCAGTACACACACTCATCAGTCACTGCTTTGTCTCCACTGCTTCTCTCGTTTGGCTGCAGACTGCTTCCCTTTCACCAGCACAGAGGAGTGAAAAGGAAAAAGGATTATATCTTTCATCAGTCACCCTAAATGAAGCTGGGGCCAGACGGCAGGGTGAAAGTGGGGGAAGGGGAAAAGAAAGTAATGAGATTCTGGGGCTCCGTTCATACACTAGATATCCTTTCTAGTTGCTCCATCAGATTCAGCCAGCCTGTTCAACCATCCACAGCCTGAGAACACCCCCCACCCCCCTGCCGCAGCACCTCCCACCTACCCTCCCCCAGCCCCTGTGAGCTGCAGGTGAATTAGCATTCGTTTGGTTCTGCCCAGGGTGAGCAAATCACAGCTTCAAAGCCATCGCAGGCTTGGGTGAGGCCCACACATTGTGCCCCTTTGTGTCTTTCTTCTACTGACGATTGACTGAGCTAATTGAACTCCTCTCCCAGAATGACTGAATGGGGTTTCTCAGTGAAGGGCATGGGACAGAGGGCGGGGATGGGATAGAAGAAAATGGGAGAAGGGGGTGGGTAAAGATTCTTTTCCAATCCAATGAATGATCTTAGGGTCCCAAACAGTATCTCCAGGGTCAAAAGTTAGAAACTAGCTAGCCAAGTTAGTCCCTGCAGGGTACTCCTCCCTTCCCAGGGGCTGAGATTCTCCTGCTTCCCTTTCAGTTGCAATTAGCTGCCATACTCTATAGACATGTCCACATCTTCCAGCAGGAAGCTGAGACCACTCTCCAGTCCAGCATGCACTGGTTCTGCACAGTGACCATTCTGTGCTCCTATTCCATCACCAGCTACACTTATTTATTTCTGAATTAGTTTCCTCTCTGACTTGGGTTTCTTCTTTGACCCCCTACCCCACCCCCAAAGAAAAAATCCATGGCTGCATTATAGCTGAATATAGCCAAAGCCCATGGTTGGTTGGAAATGCTTGTGAGAGACAACAGCATTCCATATGGAACATACAGTACCATGAATGCAGGGACAGCATTATGGTGAATAATGTTTCCAGCATTTTCCTTTATAAACTCCACCTTTCAAAGCTATTCCTTACAAGCTTGGGTCCAGATAGCCCTGGTTTATATCAGTTTCTGATACCCCAGCTGTGGAAACTCCACGAGGAGGGGAAGTTGTAGTGATGGAAAGTGGAAGGCCCCAAAAGCAGGTGGCACAAAATGGAAAGGTGACATGGAAAGACCAAGAGGGTACCCGAGGCTGCCCTTCCTCACAGAGAATCCCACATAGGGAGCTCACTAACAGAAAAGCTTAAACTTTCATGTACCAATATTGGCAAACTTGGTTTTGGTGTTTAAAGGCAGATCATTAGTATGTAAGGACAACTGAAGTAACATATTTCCAAAATAAAAAAACTCTTAACATTGTAAAAGTGACAAAAAATTATCTCCAATTATACTGTATTGGCTTCCGGTAGCTTTTTTATTTCACGTACCCATTGCAAAGCTGCTTTGCTGCTGGAAATGTTTGAGGTTGCCAGGCTAGGAATTTGTGGCTCAATTTAGGGTCACAAGTGCCATGGACATGGTATCACTGATAGTTAGGGATGGAGGCAAGTCACAAAGGCTAGAGAGGAAACCCCTATTAAAGGCAATCGCAAATCTCCCATTAGCTTCAACAGAACCAGGATTTCAGCCAAGGCATTTATCTGAACTTCCCCATATTTCAGGGTATTTTTTATCCAGAGTTTTGGTTTGGACCCATCTCCACTGCAAACTTGACCCATTAGCTTTGTATTGTAAACCAGTAAATAAAATACAAAGAAACTAGAACCTTTAACCACAACTTTTAACAGAGTGGGTACCTGACAAACATGATTTCAAAGATGATCACTTTCAAAATTAAAAAATCACAGAGGGATACATAATAAATGATCATAGCAGGAAAAAAAATAAGAGTAGTTATTAGAGCTCTGCAAAATGTTTTGACTCAAAACACAAAGCACTTAAAATCATCCTTGGTTCCAGGTGGACCTGCATGCATTAACCTCAACCCATGCTCAAGAAAGTTCAATGACCATGAGCCTAATTTTCTCTCAGGACTATGACAGGTTTCAGAGTAGCAGCCGTGTTAGTCTGTATTCGCAAAAAGAAAAGGAGTACTTGTGGCACCTTAGAGACTAACAAATTTATTTGAGCATAAGCTTTCGTGAGCTACAGTGGAATGCACCCGATGAAGTGAGCTGTAGCTCACGAAAGCTTATGCTCAAATAAATTTGTTAGTCTCTAAGGTGCCACAAGTACTCCTTTTCTTTTCTCAGAACTATTAAGCTAGCAAACCTCCCTTCCCTATGCCATGCTCTGTTGCTCCAACCTGACAGCCTTCCTGATAATAAGTTGCCAGACTCCCCTGAAGATGCTGAAGGTAAAGAAGTCCTAAGGCTTGTTACAGGATGGAGGGAACAGTAGAGCTTAGGGGTGAGAAGTTCTTTCTATCTTGTACCTTCAAGTACCTCTACAGGAGTTGGTTTTCTTCCATCAGGGTTCAGTTTGAAAACCATTTTGTGAACAAAATTCAGCATGGTTTACATGGGCCTTACAATTATACCTTACAGAGGATGGGGCATAATTGCATATGTAGGAATTACATGAAGTTAATACTATACTGTATAGTTCATTATTTGGCAAGAGGTGGATGCAGTAATGGTGGTTTTTGAACCTGTAAGGAACATGACATATACAGAAGGCCGTGCAACAAACAGAATACATTATTCTCTGTTTCAGGCCATGTCACTGGTAGTTAGGATGTATTAAAAGAAACTATATCAAGTCATGTAGGTGCCCATATCGAGATAAGCATCTAATATTTTTGGTATTTATTTAAACTAAAACCCATACTTTTCATTAGTGTGAACCCAGCTCTAACTCAGTTGCAGCACAATTCAAAATATTGTTTAGTGCCTACAGTTCTCCAGGGTGTCAAAGTTTGCATGTGTGACCATCAGAATTCCATCTCTCTTAGGAAGAGCCATTTCAAAAGATGTTTCCTGATGCTTTGGAGGTTATGGATCAGCTTTATTGTGGCCTGGGCTATGGATGAACTGGAGAGAGGCTGGGTAGACAGCCACTTACATATCACAACAGGAGGCTAGTGAGGAAGAGGGAGGGGGATAGATACAATCTCAGAGAAATAACAGGAAAATATATATGTCAGTAGCAATTATGAAACAATCGTCAATCACCCAAGGGAAGGTGGGGGAGACCTCATATAACCAAAAGAAAAGGGAGGGGGGAGTGTTTGGAAGTCACTGGTCAGAATGATGAAATACCAGAGCTTTAAGAAAGAGAGACAAAAAAGAGAAAAAGAGAGGAGATAAATAATGGTTTATTTTTAAAGGAGTAGTGATAAATTTTAAGTCAGCAGTCCCTCTGGAATCATTAATGGGGAGGGAGGTTGAAACCTTTGCTTTGCCCAGTCTAGCCGGAGAGTAGGGCTATTGAGTGGAATTTGATCAATAGAACCAGCCAGCCAGAGCAGATGGCTGAAGGGAGGCCAGGTGGGGGACCCTGAGGACAGAGACTATGTCCATGAGCTGAAGGTTTCCCCCTCTATTCCTCCCCCTTAGTTAGAGTGCTTGGCTGGAGTTGCACAGTGACAGGGAGCAAGAACCTCACTCCTGACAGGTTTACGAATGTCTCGTTCAGGGAGTTAAATCATTACCAGAGCCACAAGGTCAGACACCAAGCCGGCTGCCTCACATTAAGGGCTAAATCGACCTTTTCTTGGCTTGTTTGTATGAGGGTTTGGGCTTGGTTTCTTTAGCTTCTATAGAAATACTGTTAAGCATAGAGGCCTCCTGACACGCACACACTTTCAGACTGTCTGATGCAAAGGCCATTTTGACACAGGGCTCCTGCACCCCAGTTCCAGTCTCCGTTAACTACCACACATACATGCATGCTTTCTACTGCTTTAATACAAACTGCTCCCCTGCCCTAGTGGCTTTGGAGCAGAGGGCTCACAAGCTTACACAACAATTAGCATAGCACAATTCCAGATGTGAGGTTATCCCAGGAAACAGGCATACAGCCACCATTGGCCCCCTTTTCCTCTGTTTTGAGCTGGGCTTGGCTGGACCCAATAATCTAGTCATGGGACTTCTATCAAGTTACTCTCTATCTACAGTGATATAAGTGAGAATAAAATCAGGCCTAACACATTTTAAAATTCTCTAAGTCTTACCTTAAAATAGTTTTTCTATGAAGCCTGATAAAAATAATGCTGTATATCCCATTGGAAAGCTAGAAATCTCCTCTTTCCAATGATATAAAGTTCCCCAATTCTAGCCCTAAAGGCTCACAAGAAAGTGGACTATTGCCCATGCTGTGCCTCAGGCAGGTGTAATTTGTTACATGCATTAGAGGGGAGAGGAAACATTTCTTTGGCTTTTTTTTCCTTTTTCTTTTCTTTTTTTTTTTCCTTGCTGTTGCTATTGTAACTGTTATAATGGCAACTATCTGAACCGGTTCCTCAGAATGGAATTCTACAATTAGACCTAGTGGAGATGGATTATTGGCCAGACCACAAATGAGACCATCAGAGGTTCACAATAAATGAAATTTATCATATGGATGCCACCACTACATGCTCTCTGTGTGTGTGTGTGTGTGTGTATAATATCTATCTATCTATCTTCTGGATAGAAAAGGGATGAGATGCAGTTGCAGGAAAGGTTTAACTCATAAGATCAGACTAAGTAAACTGTGAAAGTCCTGTTTTGTCACGGTCTGTCTCAATCAGTGAAGCCATGATAAGGTTAACCTCAAGCTGATAAATTCTATTAGAAACTGGAATCTTAGCTACTAAAAAAAGAACGTAAGATGTTAGCTTCAGTCATGCTGCACAGAGACCTCAGTGAGCTAGATGCTTATGCCTTTAAAAAAAATTACATTTCTCAAAGTGGCGTTTTCTTCTCCTGGTTTAATTTTTATGTAGAAAATGTCTGCAGGCTAAAAGAGGGGCAACACTTCCTCCATCTTCAAAGCAGTGACATGAGTGGACATTCAAATATACTCCCACCTTTCAGGGCACTCCTTTGGAGGCTAATTTGTTAATGGGTTACAAATCATCATTTTTGAAGCAGTCTAAAAAAAATCATACATCCAACTCCCATTGAATGTCAATGAGATTTAGAAGCCTAACTTTCTTAGGCCACTTTGAAAATCCTGATCTAAATAAATAATATAATATGTGGTTTCACAAAGATTAATTAATCTTCAATACCCCTGTGAGGTCGGTAAATTGCTAAAATACATGGTATAATGAAAATATTAACATGTAACTATTTATTAATTTCAAGAGTCTCCAAATCCTTTTGCGGATTTGTCACTTTTAATGTGTGTCATTTCATACATCTCTCAGGCGGGAGAACAACTCAGCTACTTCGTTTTCACATCTTCAATCTATTGAAAGAAACATTCAAAATAAAGAGAAAGAAGTGCAGCTCACTGATAGCTAACAGGAAAAAGTGCACCAGTTTTTCTTACCTTGCCACATGAATGACCATGGTCAAAGATGTGATGCACAGCTATAGTTCATTTATAGTATCTCTTTTAGGTGCTTGCTTGGGAAGATTTGGGCAAGAAGGATCGTAGCTCATGAAGTCAGTCCATCATATGAGTGCCCACTGGCTTTCCTACATATAAACACAAAGAGTTTCCATTAGCGTCCCTGCTGGCTTTACCAGACTACTGTGGTACTTCTCTAACTTACATACAGAGATCTACTCAGTCAAAACAGTGCCAGATTAGGACCCAGCTGAAAAGATTCCATTAACATCTCAGTCACATCCTGCTTAAGCAGACTACTTTTTACCCATCACATCTCTCATTGGCCTGCTGAGTGATCTTGGACAAGTCACTTCACCTCCCTGCACCTCAGTTTCCGAATCTGTAAAAATGGGAATAATGATCCTGACCTCCTATGTAAAGCCCTTTGAAACTGACTGATGAAAACTGCTATATAAGCGAGAGGTATTAAATAGTTCATTAAATAATTAATTAAATGAACAGTTCCAGGCGTGTTAAAGTTGAAGGTACTTTTGTTTTAGTTTCATGTGTGTTTCTGTATATGTGCCTGAATGTGGTTCTCAAGAAAATGAGAAGCTGATAGTATGGTCAAGGGTCAAACCTTGCAAAGGGATCTGCAAGCAAGAAGCTATACGGGCACATGAAGAGACAAGACCCATTACAGTTAATGGGGCTCTATGCAGGCATAAGCTTCTGTTCTTGAAGATCTCTTTCCAGGATCAGACCCTAAAGCAAGATGAAGGGACTGATTGTGGCCCATCCTGTGCAGGTGCGCAAGGGGAACAGAAAGACAGCACAAGGAGCCATCTCACCTCCTACACATCCCTGTGCAGGAGCCCGCCATAATCACAGTGCACTGCTCTAGACTAGTGCTGCTGCCTATGCAGGAGGCACAGGATGCCCCACCCCCAGCCCCCACTCCACCCCCACCCCACTCCACACCAGTCAGCACAGCTGGCCTAACCTATGGGGAGAATACATGCTGACTGCTACAATAGGGTGTAGGAGCTTTGCTCCACCATGTGTTCTTTCCCCCTCGTGGAATGTGGCTGAGTCAGCTAGAAAACGTTTGGGGCTTCCTGCTGTACAGCTTCTGATCACACCCCTCAAATGTGGCTAGTGGCTTAAAGCCAAAATCTGGTCACTGAGGCATAGTCTACACTACAAACGTAGGTACACATAAGCCGCATTAGGTCGATCTAATAATGTATGTGCCTACTCTACTGAGTCCCTTCTGCTGATCTAAGTGGCCTGTAAGCGGTTGTGATTATGTTGTGGTTTGCAGGGAAGTGTATTGTGGGGTGTTTTTGTTATAAAAAAAAATTAACCTTGCACTCCAGAAACAATGTATGTACTGTCAATGCTACCCTTGTCCTTTGAATTCCTTGCAGCTGAAACCTTGTCCATCGGTGCATCCTCCACACCGAGACAGAGACTTTCCCAGTTTAGAAGGCGGAAAATGAAGACTCGGGAGGACATGTTCAGTGAGTTAATGCACATCTCAGAGAGTGACAAGACGGAGCTCAGAGCATGGAGAATTACATTGTCTGAGAACCTGGACATGGACAGGGAGGACAGGACAGCATGCAGGGAACAAGAGCATGCGACGCAGGAAGAGATGCTGCAGATTATGAAGGAGCAATCAGACATATTGAGACATATGGCTGAGGTTCAAGAAAGGCAGCTGGATGCTAGAGTCCCTCTGCAGCCTATGTTGAACTTGCTGCCATCATGGCCCAGTTCTACATCCTCCTCCCACAAACATCCTGTGGAGGTGAGGGAAGGAAAGTTCAATATCCCCTGCACTCAACACTACGGGAGGGTACAAGGACCAGAAGGTGCCCATTCCCACACCTTTGATTATTGCAGGGCATCTGTAAGCAAGCTCTCCTTGTTTCTCCCCCCACAGTGTTATCAGCCCTTTTGCTCCAAGTTATCTTACTTTTTTTTGCTGTCTCTCTGTGTTTGTGTGCATAACAACAGTTAACGGATTGAGAAGAAAAGGCTCTTCATTCATTCAACACATGGTGGTTGGTGGGGGTGACGCTTACAGGGGAGAAAATTCAATGGAGGAATCAGTTTGGTAAGGAACAACACAGATAAGTGTCACGTTACTCTGGCTCATTGCTGAAACTGGTTTTCCAATCCTCACGAAGACGCAGAGCCCTTCAATGTGCTCTTCTTATTGCCCTGGTGTCTGACTGATCAAAATTGGCTGCCAGGAGATCTGCCTCAACCTCCCACCCTGGTGGAAACTTTTCTCCCTTTGTTTCACAGATATTATGGAGCACACAGTAGGCAGCAATAACAATGGGGATATTGCTTTCACTGAGGTCTAACCTAGTAAGCAAAAAGTGCCAGCGACCTTTTAAGCATACAAAGGCAAGTCCACCAGCATTCTGCACTTGCTCAGCCTATGGTTGAACTGGTCCTTACTGCTGTCCAGGCTGCCAGTGTACACCTTCATGAGCCATGGGAGAAAGCGGTTAGCTGGATCTCCCAGGATCACGATTGGCATTTCAACATCACCAATGGTTATTTTGCAGTCTGGAAAGAAAGTCCCTGCTTGCAGCTTTCTGAACAGACCTGTGTTCCTAAAGATCCATGCATCATGCACCTTTCATGACCATCCCACATAGATGTCGGTGAAATGGCCCATATGATCCACCAGCACTTGCAACACCATTGAGAAGTACCCCTTGCAGTTTATGTACTCTTTGGCAAGGTGGTATGGTGCCAAGATGAGGATATGCATTCTGTCTATTGCCCCACCACACTTAGAGAACCCCATTGTGGCAAAACCATCCACTATGTCCTGCACGTTGCCCAGAGTGACTACCCTTCTTAGTAGAAGTCTGTTAATGGCTCTGCAAACTTGGATCACAACAAATCCCACGATAGATTTACCCACTCCAGATTGATGTCCCACTGACCAGTAGCAGTCTGGAGTTGCAAGCTTCCACAGTACTATTGCCACTCACGTCTCAACTGTCAGTTTAGTATTGCTGTGCTTCAGGGCTGGGGAAAGTTCTTCACACAGTTCCTGGGAAATGGCTTTATGCATTCTAAAGTTCTGCAGCCACTGCTCATCATCCCATAGCTGCATAACGATGTGGTCCCACCAGTCAGTGCTTGTTTCCTGAGCCAGAATCAGCACTCAACCATGTCAAGGTGATGCGTGACTGTTGCCAGCAACTGCGAATTGCTCCGCTCTGTGTTTTCCAGCAGAGCTGTTTGTGTGGCATCACATTGTTCCACACAGTAGCTCCTGTATCAGCTGTGTAAATACTGCAGGATAAGGTGCGAGGTATTTGTGATGCTCACAACACTGTACAGCTGAGCAGGGTCCATGCTTATCATGCTTATGGCATCTGGGTGGGTAACCCTGGCTTATGCAAAAAAGCGTGAAAAAGGCTTGGTTTGTTTGCCATTGATTTCAGGGAGGGAGGTAAGTGCATCATGGGAGGCTAACGCCGTGTTCCCATAATCACCCAGGCCAATATTTTGGTCCCATAAGGCATTTCAAGCCCAACCCAAAATTCCACTCGGCTACCCAAAATTCCGCTCAGCTACATGCACTGTGGGATAGCTACCCACAGTGCAGTGCTCCGTGTGTCGATGCAAGCCCTGATAGTGAGGATGCACTCCACCGACACAATGAGCGTAGTATAGACATGCAAGATTGACTTGCTTAAATTGGAGGCTCGATGTCGACTTACATAAAGTCAACTTAACTTTGTAATATAGACATGGCCTGAGTGGGCAAGCACTGGGTAAGCTTCACCCACACAGCTCCAGTCAATGCATGTCCTCCCTGACATGGAACACTCTAGCTGTTTCAGTTCAGGGTTCCACATCCTTCTCAGTTCTGACCTGCAGCATCCCTGCTGTCCCAGTCATTGATCCCTACACAGTACTGTGAAATCTCTTCAATCCTGCTGCCCTCCCATGCTACTTGGCATTCAACTTCTGAGTCTCTCTTGAGGAAAAACTCACAATCATTTTAAATTGTGCCAAACTGTGGGAGGGCAGAGGGCAGGGAAGAAGTGTAATGCAGACAAAAGCTCAGAAGGCTTTATGCTGAGACCCAGATACTCACCTTCGCCAGTGACCTAATCCAAGATTTCAGCTCAGTTCTCCAGAGTAGAGAGCACACTGATGCATTATTCCACAAACCCCTTTCCACCACCCAGAAGAAAACAATGTTTTTCTTTTCTTTTACTCTATCTTCCTCTCATTCCTTCTTGTCTCACAGCACTGTGAACCTGAAAACTAGTCAGCTTCCTCAGGTAGAATCTAAAATGCAGAACAAACAAACTAGTCCTTGCTCCTTCCCAAAGAAGAGCATATCCTTTGTTTCCCCCTCTGCATGTTACTCATACCCAGGCACATTCTCCAGGTGGATACAACAGTGGTTGTAACTAAGTATAGACTTAGCCATATCTCAGTTAGAAACCTTATCAGTGAATTTTCCAGCTCTGGGCTTAAAGCACCTGTTTAATTAATCTTCTTCTGTCCCGCATACATGAGGTCTCTGTATTTAAAACAAGCTGTTTGCTGACCAAGCAAAAGGATTGAGCAAAATCAGAGGTAGGGTCCCCATTTCACTCTACCTGCAGATGCTAACCAGATGGATTTGACACTCCTTGTTTTCCAAAGTATTTATGGGTGATGGATTGGTACCTGGCAGGTAAAGATTTTTTTTTTCTTCGGTTCCAGTCTGTTTCTTTTGGAAAGGAAAGGGGAAAGTTCACGACTGTGCAGATGTCTCTCTACCATACATGGAATGGTGTAAATATTTTAAATTAAAAGCCAAATGAGCAACAAAGATAATAAAGGGTCTCAGGGGATTTAGTGTTGTGTAGAGAGTAGGAAAGCTCCATTTATATCCATTAGAAAAGACAGTAATGGATTGAGGTGCGCGGCATTCTGACGAGTATTAGGAAGATAAATTCCATTGAACTATTTCATGGAAGGATGATGGGTTCAAACAGAAGGCATGAGCTGAAGGTACAAAATGGAATTAAAACAGTAATGAGGAATTGCTTTACCCATACAGTAATTACAATGTGTAGAATGGATCAATCTGCCGACAACAGCAATAAAAGATATAACCAAGAACAAGTTAAAAAAACAGCTAGAGGCAGCTAGAAAGCAAACTCTGTACAGAATATGATCACCTGACAAATGAGTGGATAGATCAAAGAGAAACATGGGGACAGATCTTCAAAGCCATGAGTAGTAGTTGGGTGCCCAGCTCCCCTTTGTGCCTTTGAAAATCGCCATTGTGATGTGCGTATGAACTACCATAAATGTGAGCTTCTTCCATCTAAAATCTTACCATGAGATACAGAGACAGTAAACAGTTATTGTCATCTTTGACCCTTGCCATTGAGATGGGTTTTATCCTGAGCCACATTTGAATCCAGCTTCCCCAGAGTTTGGGGCTGCTCAGATCTGTGCTATTGGCTCAGGCGTACCTCTGCTTATAATATACTAGAGGAAAGCAAAGCAGCATGGTGATGGGGGAAAAGAAAAGGATACAATGTGCTTTGCATTATAACAAGTGTTTAACAGTGTGAAGTTCCCCATTTCAGACTTCTAGAAGATGACCATTCTCTTCCCACTACAATTTTCCATTCAGTTCAATCAGTTGCCAGGATTTCCTGAGTGTTAGCTGCATCTTTAAATGACTGCTTCAAAACAGACACATTGACCTGCACACTGTTGTAAAATTAGCGGAGTGTAGATTTTTTTCCTATTATACCACAGGCAGCCAATCATCTGACTCAGATACCTTCAGAGATAGTATTCTAGAAATCACAATAAAACATGAACTGTAGGACTTTCAAAAGATATTACTGCTCCCATTGAAGTCAATTGGGAACAGAATTAGGCCAATGCTGAGTGCTTTTGAAAAATCCCACTTTAAGACTCCAGTGTAAAGGAATGAAGTAAGAGGTCATGGCTCTTACCATGTTTATCCTTCACAGAGTGGTGAGGTTTGGTCAAATGTCCACATGTTGGAAATAAAGTTAATATTCCCACCAAACATTGTCATTTTTTCACACAGACCCTGCTTAGATGTTCATAAACAGGTTCTAGTCAGATTCTCTACACCAAATACAAACCTGTGTTTTTCTGGATCAATGCATCCACAACATTCAGGTGAACTGACTTCTCAACTTGTTCATTCTCTAATATGGACTATTAGCCATCAAAAAGAACAGTCATTTGGGGCACCAAGAGGAATGCAAGTGATGATTTCATTGGGAAAGCAAGAACACTCATTACTCACAATATGCCAAAACATCCAATAACACGAAACTGAAAAGAAAATCCACCTTTTGAAATATAAGATGGTTCCTTATTCTTTGCTGACAAGTGGAACAAACAGAGACATGAAGCCAAAATGTGCTGTGATCCTTCCCAACAGGGAGCCCTTCAGTGCTGTTGCTGATACGAGCTAACCACACTCTCACTCTGCCCCCAGCACACTGGGATGCTTTTACCCTTCCAGACACTTCCATTGAACCTTCATTTCTGCTCTTGAAGAACCCTGCTGTGTTTTCCTTAAAATGTGCTTAAACCCTCAAATTACACCTCCTTTCATATAAAAAAACCCAACTCATGTTAACAATGTGACACTTGATTCATATCCAAAGAGCTAGTGGTTCCTGGGTCATAACTGTTCAGCTTTCAGGCACTGTGGCATGCAGCAGATCTATTTTCTTTTCTAAATCCTATAGTGTGTAGAGCCCACTGACCAGACAGAATGAAGTTTCTATCTTACACATACTTGTGATCTCTTTTCAGCTATTGCTTTTTGTATTGATTTTTAAAGGGGGCTCTGCAGCTTTAAAGAGATTTCCAGACTTCTTTTTGTGATTAGGGAAGAGGGTGGGGCTGTGAAGGAGGTGGGGACCCAGAAGAATTAAATAAAAGGAGCCCAACAAAAAGAAGTTAAAAGTGTGAGTGACAAGTTCTGGGCAACAGGCTTCAGCTTGAACTGCTACCCTGTGAGGTCGTTTGCACTAAGAATGGAAACAAATGAGCTGGATTTTCATGCTTGGTGGACAGTGAATGAATAAGCATCTTTTAAAACCCTATCAGGAACTCTTTGGATTGTCATTATAGCTGGAAAAAAAGAGAGACTTTTGAAATCTGCCCATGTGAAAGTATCCTGATTCTTAGCCTTTACAGCTAGGGCTTTAGACCTTCTCCTCACTTGGAGGAAACCTTTCTCTTTAAGATGTAAGCGTATAAATTTGCAGATTATGCATGAAGGCCTCTCCTTAATTAATTATTCATAATTAAAGAGCCCCGCTAAATATTGGTTGGGGAGAAATACAAACATGAGGGAGACATATTTCACAGTGGTGGTATCTCAGATTAAATACAGAACTGGTTTATATAAGGAGGATGTACAGAAAATGCAAGAGGGTTTGACATACTTGTGGAAATGACAGACAATCTATAATTAATTATATGAAGGGACTGGAGACTAGTTCACAAAATTTGATGCTTTCTATTGATGGGGACTGAACAGACATGCCAGATGTATACAGAATACTGGGGGGAGGCACTTCCCTTAAGTCTACATTTAAGCAGAGACTGAAGGCCATAGGTCAAATAAATTGTCTTGGAAATATGGGAATCTAGATAAATTGTTTCTCAGTTATCTGACATGATTTGATCCAGCTACTTTCTCCTGGAGCAGGGATCAGCATAGAAAAGTTTGATGAAGTTTCTCATAGGAAAATAACCCCAACATTTTCACTACTCAGCTTTGTGCTCCCCTGTCATGAGATTTGGCAAGGCCATTTAATAATTAGCCTTGCTTATCATTTTACCCATGTAAATTATTTACCTTCTCTGTTTTCACTGTTCATTATTTTTACTATCCTTTTGTCATCTTGATAGAAACATACATGAGCAATCTATATGTAAGAAACTACAGCTACCAGCAATGAGCCAGCCTGCTCTAATGCTAAATACTGTATGCAGCCTGAAAAATAAGCCTGTGGTTCCTAAAAACAAATCTTCGATGGCTGAAAACTAATATAAAAACCCAGAACGGCCAAAAATGTACCATTAAGGAAAGAGAGAGTTTGAATTGGAGACATTTAAAGCATCCCCACCTTCATAATATATATTGTCTTGTCTTTACATATCATATTTCATCCCAAAGGATCCCTAAATGCTTTACAAAGCATAATCTATAAAGGATTACATTCTCCCACCATTGAAATGCAGCCACCTCTGGTTTCCATCTGATTCTTTCATTGTTCAAATCCTTTTATCTAAACAGAAAGAGATTACCTAGAACTGTGTGTCTCAGGCACAAAAAATGTAAATATGTTACAAGGGGTTGACTGTCTTTAAAAATAAAAGTCAGTCCTGCAAGTTTCTCAGCAAGTAAATCTGTCAGAACACATGCTAAATAGTCTTCAAAATATTGTTTATACGAGCAGGAGATTCTGTAAATTTCTGTATCTTTGGAATGGATGCATTTCAAATGGCCACCTGTTTATTGTACATCCAAAAGTGCACAGGCCATTAAAGAAGCTTTGGTTATTATGGTGGGACACCAGATCTGGGACAGCCTAGTGAACAGAAATGAAACCATCATGCACTAAACACTGAAAAAAAGATAAATGGAAAAGGAGTCTTTCAGTGTTCATTATCAAGTCTCCAAAGGTTTGCCAAAACCATAGCAACCAGTTCAAGCAATGATTAACCTAATAATGTGGAGGCAAAGAAAAAAGATGCATTCAAGACCCTAAAGCAGTCACTAGTTCTCCAGTGGTTGTAAATTTCCCTGCCAGTGCACAGAACCAAGTTTAAAAGACCAGAGACGTCCTAAATCTCCAAAGAAAAAAGCTGCACCGCAGTAAAACCCACGTAAGTGAACTGTTTCTAGAAAAACAACTAGTTTACAAAACACTCGCCCTCCAGACCTCCTCTAATACCTGTGACTTGTTGCATTGTAGGGCTCTTTCCCCTTCTGTCACTCATACAAACATGGAGCTTTACACCATGACTTTTGCAAAAGTGTGATTTTGATCAAGCCATTGTTTGAGAGCGTAAGTGTCATCATTTTTTATCCTTCTTTTCCTGATCTGCATACCCAGAAAGGGCACTGGGATAGTCTTAGACAAGGCGGATACCAGAGAGAAGCCGAACTGGGGGAGGAAGGGTCAAAAGACGCTCAGTGTGGAAACTAAAATACTAAAGAGCCAGAAAGAGTGAAGGGGGAATGCTATTAGGCCTTTCACTAAGGAGGTGGAGGATAGGTGGCATTCAGGAATATGAAAAGGAGTACTTGTGGCACCTTAGAGACTAACAAATTTATTTGAGCATAAACTAAATTTGTTAGTCTCTAAGGTGCCACACGTACTCCTTTTCTTTATGGGGATGAAGACTAACAGGGCTCCTACTCTGAAACCTGTCATTCAGGAATATAACATCCCACTCCACACCTAGACACGCTTTCTCTCCCCTCCCCTTTACCAGGCCCAGTTACCTTCCAAGTGGCTTCCCGATCCACTGTGCAGGCAGGGGAGTGGACCAACACCACGGCACTTCATAATGCCAATGAAAGAGGGAGGTCCCAGGCTGCTCCCCGCCGTGGGGAGCCAGTAGAGGGAGCAGATGTCCGGGGGAACTCACAGAAAGAGGAAGGCCCCGGAGCCATGCCTGGAGCAGGCCCCAGCTCTGCAGTGAGACGGCGAGCAGCAAAGCGCCTCGCTAATCGCTGCCCCGGCTACCAGCTCTCTGGGTCCCTGGTGCCGAATCAAGTCCTCAAACGCTAGCAGCGGCTGGGGGCGGTGTGCTAGCACCCGGTGCCGGCCGGGGAGGTGGGAGGGGAGCTAAGGCGGACTGATGGTGCTTCCAGATGCATATTCCCCTAAACCAGTTCCGGGTCACGGTGGGGAAGAGTTCATTTGCTGGGGCTGAGTAGCTAGCTGAGGAGAGGATGGGACCGATTGCCAGTCTCCCCCCGCCCCTAAAAACCACAGTGCCCCCACAACTTTTTCTGATCCGGCAATGGGTCTCGCGTCACACGGCACGATCCCTCCCCGTGCGCGCCCAGGTCTCTCACACAGGGGCGGGGACGCCCCACCAGAGCCAACTCCTCTGCAGCACCGAGTTCAAAGCAAGTGACAGACACTTTCTACAGCTCTCCAACGGAAAGGGCAGGCCTTGGCTTGACTCTGGCCCGCGGAGCGTGTAAATGGCGACTCGTCCGGCAGCAGAAAGGCGAGCAGGCTCCTGACGAGGGGCGGGCAGCTTAATCCCAAACCAGCAGCCCCCCACTGCCCTGCCGGCTCCGGCCAGGCACGGGAACGGCTCCCGGCTTTCAGCACCATGGCCAGTGTCTTCCCCCCGCTCTGCTCCACGCACCGGCCCTGGCGGCGCAGGCAGCCCGGCCCCGAGAGCCGCGCGTCGGCGCAACAGGCACCGCCGGGCAACTGCGAGCGGCCAGAGAATCGCGCGGAGGGCGAAGCTGCTCCACGCGCCCCAAAGCCGGCAGCCAGGGCCGGGCCGGGCCGGGCCTGGCTTCGCCCCCCCCGCCGCTCGCCCCGCCGTTCTGCGCCAGCCCAGGCTACCGAGAGGCGCTGCGCCGGGGGCGGGAAGGGCGTCGCGGGCCTCGCGCCGGGCGCAGCCGCTGTACGGCTCCGAAGGAAAAAGGCGGGAAGTGAAACAATCAACCAAAGGGGACCCGGTCGCACCGAGGAACCGCGCGAGCCCCATGCGGGCCCGGTCCTTGCAGCGTGGCCCTGCACCTGAGGGAGGTGCTCGACGAAGCCCGCAGACAACGCGAGGGACGCTGCCGGCTGCTGCTAAATGAAACAGAAGGAGGCCAAAGGCCTAGTAGAGGCCCTCACCGTCCCCCCGTCACCTGGCACCCACACACCCGCCGCCTCTCCCCGCGTGCGTGTACCCCACCCTCCCCTTCCTCTCACACCCCACAGCCGGCGCCCCCATCGCTCCAGTGCGCCTCACAACAGCCCTGCTCCGCCTCTCCTCACCCACGCCCCACACCCCTCCTATATACACCCTCCCCTCCCCCACTCACCCCATCGCCCCACTCTCCCTCCCCCATGCCCCACAGACGCCACTCTTCGCCCCCCCCCTCACCCCCCTCCTACCACTCTCAGCGTCTCCCCTCCCTCTCTCACCCACACGGGACCTTCCCTGTGGGGCTGACTGTGTGAGACAGCCCAGCTCTTCCTGAACTGCGCGCACTCACTAGCAGACGCAATGGGGGTCGGGGGGGGGGGGGGGGGCAGAGGCTGGAGCCGGGGGCGGGGGGAGAAAAGAGCGAGACGAATGGAGGAGAAGCGGCTCTAAAGCGAGCTGAGCGAGGGCCCCGCAAGGCCCAGGAGCCATACATGGGCAAGGCCCGCGTGCCCCTTTCTCCACAGAGACCTCCCTTCCCGTGGACACCGATGGCGGCGCTCCCCTGCATTTCCACGCGAGCCGAAGCCGGGGGCGGCCAGAGCTACGCCGGGGGGCGGGGAGGGGGGGGGAGAGTCTTGCGCGAGCTGGGCCACGGGACGCTGCCTCCAGTCCTCCGAGCGGCGGCCGGCTGGAGGGACGGCCTGAGAGAGGGTTAGCTCCCGCAAGCCGCGGGGCGGAGAGAGCGACACGCCCGGGGGGAGGCGCTTGGCCGGCGAGGGCAGGGTTGGATCATGGCTCGCTCGGGAAGAGCGGGGCGTCCCTGGGCTTCACCCTACAAATCCGTCTCTGCCCTAGGAATGGCTGCATCGGCGCCTGACTTTCCAGGGCCCCGTTTTCTCCCCGCGCGCTGAGTTAGGAGAGGAAGGGCCGTGGCCCAGGACACTTCACCCCACGGCCCCGGGGGCCAGGCTGTCCAGGTCGCCGGTGACGGGCGGACGCTGCTCCGACGGGCGGGGGCTCAGGGACAGTAGCTGAGAAGGTTTCAGAGCAGCAGCCGGGCTAGGCTGTATCCGCAAAAAGTAAAGGAGGACTTGGGGCACCTTAGAGACTAACACATTTATTGGAGCATACGCTTTCGTGAGCGACAGCTCGCTTCATCGGATGCATTTCTGAGAAGAGGCTCCCAGCCCGAGCTGTTATTTTTCACTGTTGCCTTTCCTGTGGGGGCTGTGCGTGCGTTTTTGTTCCCAATACCCAAATTTCTTTTGTTCTACAAATTGCCTCAATAGCGTCTCTTTGCTGCTTGCAAATCGGCTCAGCTGACAACAATTAGCATCACAATAGCCTTTTGGCCCAGCGGCACCTCTTTGTTTCTCGGCCACATTGCAATGGGGCAGGGGGAGAATGCCTTCCGAGAATCTGCGGAGAAGGGGAAATAAAGAGCGGCCATAAATCTACCAACTACAAATTGAGCCCCTGGAAGGGGGAAAAAATACAAGATTCATGCTTTCAGACAGCATTTGATAACCAGTCTAAGGCCCAAACAAAACCCAAGGGGACTGGAGAAACTCTACACTGTAATTAGCAACTCGATTTTGTAAAGTCGCTTGACAAAGCTAGGGTGCTTCCAATTGCAAGGAATGGAAGACGTGGCAGCTAGCCGGAGTCTGGGTCCTGCAAAATCCCCCAGGGCTCCGTCTGATTTCAGATTTTATTATTCTACACCGAGTTAATGTAAGAGACAAACTTTAAACCTGCCCACACTGATCCTTAGAGCTGCTTCCCCACCTTCAGCGTTATTCAGTGCTGTGTCACTGCATTCGGCTGAGTGATGGGAATTCCTTGGGGCAAGGACAGAGCTGGGTACATGGTTTGTAAAGCACTCTTTAAATACCTATAGTGCACTCTCACTATAAGCATTAACTATCCTCTGCTACCTTCATCTGCACACAGCTCCTGAAAGTTACTTACATTTGTAGCATGGGATAGCAGCAATGAAAAGATGTTTTATATCGTGTTTAACTGTTCAGCTAAACCCATGATAATGGCACCGGGAAAAGAGACCATGTAATTCTGTAAAGCAATCGCCTCAGGGATTTTAAAGATGCTTAAATACTGAGTATAAATGCTGATGAGATGCAGCTGCATTTGAAACTGCAATAATGAGGCCAAATTCTGCTCCCCTTATGCAAAACTCCCACTGAAGTCAATGGTAGAGAAAGTAAAGGAAGCAGGAGTTGGGCCATGACTTCCAATCACTCCACATCAAGCAGGATAAAAGCCAGCGAGAAGCCTAACTGTGCTGCAGAAGGAAGAGAAGCTGAATTGTGTTCTTGGTTTTATGTAGGGAAAGGTTATACAATTCACATTCCGGCTGCCCACAAGGTCACAAAACTGTTTATACAATTCTGTACTTCTTATTCCTTAATTTATGGATCCTCTGTCCCAAGATGTGCATTGTGAGGAAACTGTGACCTGTTGAATACCTTCCACCCCAGAGCCACGGGCATCTTAGTTAAGGATGAAGCGATTCCTAGAACAAATCCTGCTACTCTTATTCATGAAAATATCCCCGTTGAAGTTAATGGGACTTCTAGTAAGGCAAGAAGCTTTGGCCCATAGTGTATAAGAAACCTCGATCTCTTTGGGAGGATGAAATATGAAATATTCTTTTTTACAAATGCATGAGTTGTGTTCAGATGGAGACTAGTTTAGAATCTTTGTGCCTGAAAAGTGGGGGAAGTTCAACAACATCAAAAACATATTGAAATCATTTCATATCTAACCAAAGACTAGGAAATAGTGATTTTATAGGGAAAGAGGCAATTTTGCTTAAAAAAAAAAATCTCCTCCTTCATTCATGAAAATACTCCTCAAGTGTTGAAGCAGCTACACCAGAAAACCCGACTTTTACAAAAAGTAACCAAATATATTACTGTCCTAACCCTCCTTCCTGCTGTGAATTTCTCATTCAGCGGGACTATAACATTTTCAGCCTGACGTTTCCAGGTGCACACTTTTCTCGTCCTGTAAACAACTGAATATTGCAATAAACCACCAATAACTCATTAATCTGGTGTTATTAGATTAAATCCCCAGGCATTAAACAACACCTTCATTCATTCGTCTTTTCAGAGTAGCAGCCGTGTTAGTCTGTATTCGCAAAAAGAAAAGGAGTACTTGTGGCACCTTAGAGACTAACAAATTTATTAGAGCATAAGCTTTCGTGAGCTACAGCTCACTTCATCGGATGCATTTGGTGGAAAAAACAGAGGAGAGATTTATATACACACACACAGAGAACATGAAACAATGGGTTTATCATACACACTGTAAGGAGAGTGATCACTTAAGATAAGCCATCACCAACGGGGGGGGGGGGGGGAAGGAGGAAAACCTTTCATGGTGACAAGCAGGTAGGCTAATTCCAGCAGTTAACAAGAACACCATACAAAGCAAAGCTGCACCGATTAGCAAAAGATCTTCTAAAGCAGTTCCAAGTAAAAAATATCAGAGGAACAGTGGGGGGTGGGGTGGGAGGGAGAAATACCATGGGGAAATAGTTTTACTTTGTGTAATGACTCATCCATTCCCAGTCTCTATTCAAGCCTAAGTTAATTGTATCCAGTTTGCAAATTAATTCCAATTCAGCAGTCTCTCGTTGGAGTCTGTTTTTGAAGCTTTTTTGTTGAAGTATAGCCACTCTTAGGTCTGTGATCGAGTGACCAGAGAGATTGAAGTGTTCTCCAACTGGTTTTTGAATGTTATAATTCTTGACGTCTGATTTGTGTCCATTCATTCTTTTACGTAGAGACTGTCCAGTTTGGCCAATGTACATGGCAGAGGGGCATTGCTGGCACATGATGGCATATATCACATTGGTAGATGCGCAGGTGAACGAGCCTCTGATAGCGTGGCTGATGTGTTTAGGCCCTATGATGGTATCCCCTGAATAGATATGTGGACAGAGTTGGCAACGGGCTTTGTTGCAAGGATAGGTTCCTGGGTTAGTGGTTCTGTTGTGTGGTGTGTGGTTGCTGGTGAGTATTTGCTTCAGATTGGGGGGCTGTCTGTAAGCAAGGACTGGTCTGTCTCCCAAGATCTGAGAGAGCGATGGCTCGTCCTTCAGGATGGGTTGTAGATCCTTGATGATGCGTTGGAGGGGTTTTAGTTGGGGGCTGAAGGTGATGGCTAGTGGCGTTCTGTTGTTTTCTTTGTTGGGCCTGTCCTGTAGTAGGTGACTTCTGGGTACTCTTCTGGCTCGTTTGCTGTTCCCCCCATCCGGGTTTTGATTAATGCCATATATCTTCTCTCTGAATTCAAGTAGAAAACTTCAGCGGAAGTGAAATGGATTACTTGTGAAAGATGATAAGAAGAAAGAGATTAGACTGAGTTTTGTGTGTGTGTGTGTGTGTGTATATATATATATATAAATGGCGTCTGGTGGTGGCTTTAGTAAGTGCAGGAGTCTTATGGGGTTATTGTATTATCAAGATGATCTCGGTTTTTTAGCAGTTGCACTTGGTACTTTCAAAACTGCTCGCCGCCCTGTGAGTGATTTACACTGCAGAGAGGAACGTGCATACCAGCTGCATAACTCTCCCAGAATGTTTTCATAAGTGTAAATACAATAGTGCCCACAACAGCCAAGCAACTAGGATTGTTACGTTTAGTCTGAGTTCAGTGTGAAGCTTTGATTGCATGTGTTTTTAGTGGGCGAGGAGATCCGCTGAGATATGGCGGTAGGATGGGGGGACTTCAGGACAGAATATCGGCCGCAAATTTTGAGACTACTAGGAGTTGGAGGCAGGGATCAAAGGCATTATGTAAATCCCTATGTTTCTCTTTTTTTCTGCGTTTAAAGTGGAGCCCGGAAGCAATATTCTACGGACAGTAGCATGCTCAACTCCTTGGTGACTCATTGGTTGGTAGCCCTCAAATGTGTGTGCTAAAAATTCTTCTGAAAAAACACTATACTATAACAGCGCTAAAAGAGACAGGCTTTATTTTCCTTTTTTGTTTTTTAATTAACACCACCAAACCTGTGTAGTACAATCATTTAAACCGGTGCCAAAAATAATCTTATGTACAAAATATATATTCGTTATGAAATATAATCAATAAATACCAACAGTGAAAAAATTAATATAATTTACCATTTCCAAGTACAAAAATTTGATTTTTAAAGACGTGCTACCATCTTACATCAAAAAGAACTTTGTCTGAAACTTACCAACCGGCGAAATATTGATCACATACACCCAAACCGCCCATACGTGAGCGAGAGGTTCCCCAATTACAAAAAGAAAAAAGGTTTCAGAGTAGCAGCCGTGTTAGTCTGAATTCGCAAAAAGAAAAGGAGGACTTGTGGCACCTTAGAGACTAACACATTTATTTGAGCATAAGCTTTCGTGAGCTACAGCTAGCTCACGAAAGCTTATGCTCAAATAAATGTGTTAGTCTCTAAGGTGCCACAAGTTCTCCAGTTCTTTTTTAAAAAGAAGAAAGTATCCCTCTCTGAACATTCAGAGTTCCTAACGCACCCTACGTGCTCCGGCTCTAGCAGGAGCCCTGGAAAGTGCATATCCATTGAGTTGATCCCCATTATATTTTAAGGCAAAGTGGGAAAAGCTGATATCAGAGTCACTTCCAAGATCATTTCTCCTCTCCTGGGGCCGGGAGGCAGTGCGTGTCCAAAGAGGTGCATGGTTTGACCATCCGTGCATCGTTTTTGTGTTTGCAGCTGCAAACAAGTCAAGGGAAAGAAAGAGAAGGGGTGGGAGGGAATCCCCAAAACACAGTTCTGGCCTCAGACAAACTCTGGGAAGGCATGAGGGCTGTGCCTGGGGCAGGCCGGGGTGTCCGCAGCCTGGTAAGAGCGCCCTTCCTCCAGAGAGTCAGTGGGGCTCAGGCTGCCAGCCTGGGAGACTGGAGAGTACAGCGAGTCCCATTCACAAGGCGAGATGCTGCCGGGACTGGTCAGCTCCAGCAGGCAAGCGGTGCTAGGGGGCTGCCGGAAAGGCTCCCTGGCCAGCTCCTGCTGCCCCACGCTCAGGAGGCTGTGGTCGGCCATCCGCAGGGTTTCGGTCAGCGCCCAGATGTAGTTATGGGCAAACCTCAGCGTCTCAATCTTGGTGAGCTTGGCGTCGTCGGGGAAGGTGGGGAGGACGCTGCGAAGAGCATCCAGGGCGGAGTTGAGGTTGTGCATGCGGTTCCTCTCCCTGTCGTTGGCTTTCATCCTGCGGTTCCTCTTCTGCTTCGTCAGCACCACTTCGCTTTTGGCTTTTGTGCGTCCCCTTCTGGCCTTCTGTCTCTTCTGCGGGCACTCCGGAGAGGGGGCTCTCCCGGGCCCCTCGTCTGCAGGGCAGCCTCCTGCCTGCAGCCGAGTCAGGGAAGGGTTGGGAGAGGAAGGCAGGCTGCCAGTGCCAAGGGAGGAAGCGGAGCCTTCATCGTCAGACACACCATAGTACTGCTCCCCCTCGCTGTTCACCTGGGCACCAGGAGAGCAATCGGTCTTGGGAGACATCCTGCAGGGAAACCCAACGCAGAGGGAATCGTCAGTTTCCATTCAGCCCCAAGCACGCTACACAACAAAACCTGTTCACACAGACACTCTAGGGACTGATCCTGTGTCTAATTCAGGGCAACAAGGCAGCTGTCCCCTGGGACTCCTGGATCTGCGCAAGCTATGGGCGTGGGGGGAGAGAGCCCAGGTACTCGTAAAATACAGATTTAGATCCGAGTGGGCAATAATTCCCCTCTGCTATTGGCAGAAAGAGTGAAGAGGGCGCTTACCTGGATCCCCTGGGGGTGAAGCTGGCGCTGTGGGAGTTGCACTGGTGCAAGAACCCAGCCAAATTGGTTCCCTGTCTTCTGACCCCTTGGGGATGCGGAGCAGCCTCCTCTCAAGTGCAGCAGAGTGAAGGCTTTGCGTCAGGCACACGACCGCCTTTGAGCTCCTATATATACCGGCCTGAGACAATGGGGATTTCCTGATCAATACAGCGTGTGCCCCCTTGGCACGCTTTATCTTATCAGCCCGGTTCGGAGTGTGCCTGGCTCATTCCTGCCCGCCACCGGCCAATCAGAGAGGCGGCTTGGGGCCGAGCCACGCGAGCCCCTCACTACCCCTCGCACAGCTGGAATCCCAACAAAGGCCCGCGTGGGGAGGAGGAGCAGGAAGACGAGGGGAGGCTACAGCCCCATTCTCCCGCGGCGATAGTCCTGAAAGGATCGTTTCAGCCGCTCTCGGGTCACCAGAGAACACGCCCTTCAGCTGAAAAACTTTCCTTTGCAACTATTTTGTTCTGCACCACCCGGCTGTGGCAGGACACGGCTGGGGCTCACTCTACACAGGATCGGTGCTCATTTAGCCCCTGAACTCAACTGCTTCTCCTCGTCTTTCAGCCACTTGCTATTTCACTATAACTGATTAACTGGCGTGCCCCATACGCGGTGCTGCCCGCACCTGCTCCAGCCAGGAGAGATGATCCAAAGTAAATAACCCAACTAGCTAAGCCAACTTCTCACAAGGTCACAGTTTATTCATTTCTTCCATTCTGGAGGTGGGGAGAGAGGGGCCCCCTTAGCCCTGAAGTCAAGCAAAATCCTTAGCAGTTCCCATGCACCCTGGTTCAGATTTCCGATTCCCTCTAGGCGTCACCAACAATAAACCACTCGCAACAATCTTTCAAAGCTACACAAGAATGGGGCAAAATTCTTAAACACGCTTGACCCCTTGTTTTCAGGTTTGGCAAGGGCAAAATAGCTCTTGTGCTCAACGCCTACCGAAAATTGGGCATCTGAATATCTGATCTGGTGTAGCCCAGTAACTACGAGGTTGCGGGGAAATACATGGTGGGACGAACAACAAATAACGTCACTTCTTTTCTTTAGTAAATCACTTCGGAACGTACTTTAAATGGTACAATTAAATGATCTCAGTGCCAACTTTTCTTTTTCCTGTAAGCCCACCTAATTTTAAAGATGGTGAAACATGATCTCAGAGACACTTAAGCAACGGTTACCTTATACTGACAAGCCCCCAAAATAATAAGGAACTTCACAATTTGTTTTAGGAGCAGGTAGAGACATTGGAGGTTTCCACAGATGGATACTTGAAACCCACTTTTTAAAATTTAGATTCATACAAGAAAACGAGTTTCCAGGAAGAAAAAATATGTTGAGAAAAAGTACAATGTTCTATATATGTCTTCTTTGCCTTTGCCTTGCCCTGTCAATGCAGGTTGGTGGTTCTTGTTCTTCATCACCAAGCATTCTTGACACCAAGCTTCTTCATGTCATATTTGAGTGTCTTGAACCACCTTTTTGTAGGTCTGTCTCATGGTCTTTGGCCCCTGACTACAAGCTCTTGTACTCTCTGGCCAAATATATCACAGCTAGGCATCTCCTATGACACAGCCATCTCAGTAGATACTCCTCAGCTTTTCTGTGATGGGGGCAACCTGCATCAGGCTCATACTATTTCATTGCATAGCCTATCAGCTCTCATCTTGCCCAGCATCCACTAAGCACTCTCATTTGGGCAGTGTGAAGTAGTTGTTGTTGTCTCTTCCTCATTGGCCAGCATTCTGACCCATACCTCATGGCTGGCCTAATCCCGATTTTATACACTTTGCTCTTTAGTTTAGTTCGCCTATTCTTATCACAGAGAATTCCCATCAATTCCCTCCACTTGCACCAAGTGCACCACTAGCAGCTCCTAACATCCACCTCCACATCATGGTTCAACACTGAACAGAGGTATTTAAATTATTTAAATTTAAATTAAGTGCCTCTATGTATGTGTATATAGGTATTATAAAATGTAGGTGCCATATTAGCAAAATAAAACAAGGAGTCCTAACACTGTGAAAAAAGGCAATGAGAGACTTTAAAGAAAAAGCATAGCCTGAAGCAGTAAGAATTCCTGTGGTTGCTACACTTGTACTGTCCAGGGAGCTTTGGGAAATATTTCTATAGATCAACTGACATTAAACTGTAGGGATTCAATATCTCTGTGGAATCATAGTTACTGGCAATAATACTTATATCTTACATTTATATTTGGGTATTAGACAAGCTAAACTATATCATGCAAACTCAGCAGGATGATATGCAGATTAGGACTAGGGCTAACTTCCACCATTGAAAGGCAGCCATCTCTGGGGTGAAATGACATGGTATCGAAATGACATGGTAAGTGGTACCAACTGGCAAACTCTATCAAATGGAGAGGTTAAAAACTATAAAATCTCATTCATCCAGGCATTTTAATTGGGCAGTTTCATTTCTCGAAAGCTAAAGGACTCATATGGCCGTGCCTCAGAGTAACTGCTAGAAAGGTGCCCAAGAGCTATGCCACAGTTAACACAACTAAAAGACACCCATGCTCCAAAAAGGGATGCCCTAGAGGATGTTTGTGGGAGGTTACTGCCAGTTATTTTTCCTCTCCTTGTCTTTAAAAAAAAAGAGGATAATGCTGTGCTTTGTTCTCTTTTGGGGCTTGATCCTGTGCCTACTGAAATTAATGGCAAAGCTCTAAATGACTCCGCTTGCAGGATCACGCCCTGTATGCTCCCCCTGGTATGTTCCCCATGGTTTGTTTCCCAAGAAATTCACACTAGTGACATGATGCCCAGGATATACATCTACTGCCCCTGAAAGAGACATACCTCTCATGCAGACTGCCTGTGAGAAGTCTGCCATGCCTATGCAGACTTCTCCTTCAGAGACATCTAACTCCACATCTGTTCCCCTTCTGTGAAGGGGCACTTCCTCATGTGGGGTCCCCACTTCCTGATATACTCAACCTTCCTATCAAATGTATATTAACCTACCAGCTGGACGGAATAAGGCTTAAGACAAAAGTAAATAAGTAGTAACATAGAGTGGTCCAGCAAGAGAGCCAATGTAGAGGCACCCAGAAAATTCTTCATGTTTTTCCATGTTTGCTTCAACTTGATTCTATGTGTGTAGGCTCAGATGCCTTGGATGACCCTTTCATTACTTCCATCCAGTACAGTCTTTTATATACCCCTTTTCTCTTTGGTGAATTCAGCACAAGGACCCTAAGAAGCCTACATGGGGCAGGTGTATTGAGCTGGGGTAATATGCTTAGCTTTGGCCAAGGTAAATAGATAGTACATCATAACTGCCTCAAATTCACATCCCCTTGCCCGTGAGACACTTGTCCCACTATGTAAATTGACCTCCTAAATCACATGCTCCCTTTGGCCCCCTTTCCCCTCTCTCCACTGAATGAGAGGAAAGGACAGCAGCCACCTGTGAACTCCTTCACTTTCACCTCCTTTATGCAGCAGAATGCAAAGCAGGTGGAGTCTCCCAGAATGTGCTCACCTACTCCCCATAAAGAAAAGCAAGATGGGGAGGCCTCTCCTAGGCCATTCCACACCCCCAAAGAAAGGTTTTGTATCTATATCTAAGTGCTTATACAGACCCCAAACTGTGGTTTCTGAGCAGCTTGCCCAGCAATAATCAAGGAACCATCCTTCAGATTCGGTTCTGCCCTTCAGCACCCCCCCCCCCCCATTACTTTACAAGCAGATACTTGGGGAAGGAGGGCAGTCTTACTAGGCAGGCCTGCTGCCCCTCTCATTCAAGGAGCATCTGAGAGGGAAGGCCTCTCTGGCCAGGCTTTCACTCCCCTCCCTTATAAGAGCAGAATGGTTTTCATGCCAGGCTGTGATCCTGGTTTCCAACAGGACCCAATTAACTTGGAAAAATATGTAGATATATGATGTGAATAAGGAAAAAGTAAGTCAATACCTGTATTTAGTTTGAATGAACCACTAGTTCAGTAGGTGGAGGAACACCACTAGATGGTGAGGGCTTAACCTTATAAATAGCTGAGCGCACAACAAAAGCTCTGGACTAGAACCTTATGCAGGCTTCTAAAAATTAGGCAGAAGACCAAAATAATAGAAAACAGACCAGATCCACTCAGTGAGGATGGAAACCAATGGCATTCAGCTATTAGTCCAGTCGTAGGACAATTTGGTTTTCTTTACATTGCAGGAGGCTGGTGTTCCAGCCTGTGCGTGCGAAAAAAACATTCCCCTTTAAGATGAGTATAAAGTTTTGCTCTCAAGACTCAGCTGTACTAAACAAAGAGCTATTATGTCCTTTGGCCAAAAAAGATAACTTGTTTAGCTTTGGGGGGAGCCCAGGGAAAAGGAGCTCTGCTGAGAAGCTTGTTCCCTGCGAGCCGTCCGGGAGAAGTGGGGAGGCGCCCCGTGAGCACAGCCAGATGCTTTCTTTCCCAAGGACGAAGTGGAGCTTTTCCCAGCACCCGCAGGGAATGGTTTGGAGCCCTGCTGCAGACAGAATCCCCGGGGAAAGCTGTCGTCACCAATTTTGAGACTTAAACTCTTTTCCCCCCTGAAGAACTCGCTCAGAGCAAAGGATCAGGAGCAGTCACTTCAGTGCGCAAAACGTGCCAGGGGTTTTTGCGCAATAGCTATTCTGAGCAGCATGATTTGTTTCCGCGGGGGCAGGTTTAATTTCCCAGGGTTTCGATTTTAAAGGATATGACATTTCTAAACGTCCAGAAGCCACTCATCGACCAGAGGGGGGAAGAGACAAGAGTGCTTCTAAAGCACACACAATGTAGTTTGGAAGCCTTTAAAGGTTCACTTTCCTTCACCAAAACCACTCCTGACATCACTGAAGTTTGGCCGTGGGGATTCGGGCTGGGAGCTGTAACGGATATCTGTGTGTAAAGCGGTGGTGCTGAAACAGCTCCTTCTCTAGGGCTGGAAACGTGTCCTCTGGCCCTTCGCTGCTTGCCCACTTCAGCAGGGATCTTTGGGCTCCCCCCTCCCCAGCTTGGCACATGGTGCCCCTTTGCGCACTGCAGTCTCCAGAAGCGCAGGAGAGAGGCAGGGTTAACATGAGGCTCCCAACGGCATGTGCATCTGGTGAGTGCCTGTGATTGCTTTAAAAAGGGAGGCTGCTTGGGGTTTGAAAGCCTTGTTCGTTCATTTTTCAGGGGGACTGGAAGGGGGGACACTTTTCTTCCCTCTCGAATTTTGTGTGCCCTTTTAGATTTGCAACAAGGGAAAAATGAATAGCAAGGCCCTGGCAGATTTTTGTGCTTGTGCAAATGGTTGACAAAAATCTGGTGAGCGAGTTTCCAACCCTTAGACTGCCCACTTCAAACGTCCTTCAAACAAAAGCTGAAGAGGAAAAGAAAGCCCCACCTGGTACCACTGTTTGCTAAAATAATAATAAATAGATTTCGTTTAATAAATAATTACAAGAGATTGTAAAGTGGAGTGCTTTGGGAAACATTAATCATGGGGCTGGGGGCAGCCATCACCTGCTGGGAAACAAGGCAACTTTATTGTTAAATCACCTTCACACTGGCACTTTCTGATAACTCTCTCCTATTGCCACAATGACTGGTCGGTTCTGTTTACTCATAGTTAGCATAACAAGCACAATATTACCACAAACGTGATAAAAATCTAGGGGGGGACTGCATTAGGTTCCTACTCACACCTGTCTGGGCAGCTTCAGTACAGAGCTGGCATTAAATGGCCCTTCCAGGAGGGGCCCTTATGTCGTTTACATTGGACTATTTTATACTACTTTATAACAGGTTTACTGCAATCCCTATCTCCCTGCCCTATTTGTCTTATTTTATTGAAAACATATGGTAACCAGCTGAGCTCCATCCCATCTTTCATCTGCCAGGCGTTGGGGATGTTTTGCAATCTGGGGCTTGCCTGCAGGCTGCTCTGACCAACTGGTGCTGTTTAATTTAAGGAAGGGAGTTGAGATAACACTTGGCCTGTTTTTGTCTCTCTCCCGCACACAAACTTCGAATGTAAATACAATTTAATAAAATAAAATAAACGGTCTGCACAAGGGGCAGCCCCATGCGCTCTGGGAGCCTTTTTGGATAGGTGAGAGGGCCACCATATGCCATTTTACAGGCGAGCCCAAGGCGCACGAGGAGCACTTGGGAGGGGAAACACACAAGAAGGGAGACAAGCGAAGGGGCTCTCCAAAGTGGCCAGAGCCTTTATTTATACGTCCCCGAGTCCCCCATTCAGCAAATGACAAACAAACTCTTGAGATCGTTTTAGCGGAAGCTAAGGAGCTGGGCAGCACTGAATGCGTGAAAAGGTGCGGTGCGCACCGTACCACCTGTTGTGGGAGCGAAGGCGTCTCAGAGCCCCACTTCTCTGCTTTCCCTTCCTCCCGCCCCCACCCCAGCCAGGATGTGGAAGACTATTAAAAAGATACTGTGATTTGTGGTGACATATGTTTAGCGAATATGTGCATACTCTTCACAGACACAGAGAGAGAGCAGCTGCTCTGGCTAACATACCTACCCATAATATAATACCTGTGGCCGGCATCCTTGCGCCCTCTTTTGAGATGACAGACTCCTAATCTTGCTGACAACGGCTCTATTTTGTGACTTTATTGTCCAGTTCAACAGATGTACGTTTCTCCCCCACCCCAACTCTCACCCACACAGACACAAATGTGTTGTTAGGACACAAGGCCACATATGCCAGGCGCGAGGTGCACATATGCCCCCCTTTGTGAAAGGCAGCTAATTCAAACAATATTTTTCCCGAGGGAAAAAACCAAACCAAACTGCACCAAGTGGAGCTCTGCACGTGCCATGAACTATATCTTCCCTTCTGCGAGTATCGAGGGTGCGCACCCAGAGCAGAGCCAACAAGGGCAAGTTGGCTTGAAGGCTGGGAAGCCTGATGAATGATGCTTAGCATTCACTCTAGGGGCATGGCAGGTGTAACCGCGCTAAAACAGGGGGTTAAAGACGGTTCGGACAAAACGCTCACAAAGACCTCTCTGGTCTGGGCTCCGGGGAAGTTTGTGTTTGTCCCAGCCGCTCTGTGCGCCCCCTTCTCCGACCTATCCGCTGGGAAAGCTGAGCCAAATCACTGGGAGGGCTGTAGGAAAAATATCGTGTATCTTTGGTCTCCGAGGCATCTTGGCCCCTGGGGCAGAGCTCTGGTCCGGCTGGACACGGAGGATAGAGAGGTTAGCGGGAAAGGAAGAGGTACAGACCATGGGGCCACCGACCTGGCCTTGCGTGAGAGTGGATGCCAATTGGAAAGGCTTTACCACAATAAATTTCTAGAAACAAGTTTTCCAGCCGGCTATGAAATTAAACTCTAGGGGCTGGAGCGAGCCTCGGGGAGCCTGATAATCAAACTGGACTGGTCTGTAAAACACTCTGAACAAGGGAAGAGGAGCCGTTTGTCTCCCCCTCCGCAAGCTGGTAAATTTCCCAAGCCACTTTTGAGGGAGATATTGACATTTGAACATAGACTCCACCATCCTTGTTACCAGAACTGGGTCCTGGGAACCGTGCAAAGAAAGTCCTCACCTTCCAAAACGCCGGGCTTCCCCAAGGCACCCCCACGCCTGGAGGTGCCCGCCGCTGATTTCTTTCGCGGATAAGGAAGGGCAGCGTCCGGAAGAAACCTGGGGAAAGCCGGTTAGTGCGGATTATTTGCTCAGGGCAGACGCATTCCTTGATCCTCCTGCCTTTTCAAAGTGGGTCCGGCCAATGTGAAGAACACAAAAGTTAGTAAGACTTTTCCTACACAATCAAATAAATACACACTCCAAATGACCGTTTACTTATCGGGGAGGGGATCAAACATAAGACCCCGATTACTGGACCTCAGATAGCCCGGTCCTTACTGTCAGTAGCTGGCGAATGGATTCTTTTGTCCTTTAAATGCACTTTCCTCGTTTCCTAATTAATCAACCCAGAAACTGTTCAGCCAGAGCAGTTTTATTTGTCTTTGGCTCTAAAGCCAAGTTCAGCATCGGCCTCTAAAAGGCACCTCCAGGGAAGGATCTGTGGCCTTGAAACGTGCCACCCCCTCCCCTCCAGACCGAATGAAACACACGAGAGCAGAGATCGGGGGGCAAGCGCCCCACAACCGGGCTACCCATTTCATTGATCAGGAATGAGGAGGGAAGGGGGGCCGTTCCCTTTCTCATCAGACCGCGGCAGAGTGGGCAATCTGGCTAAACAGTGTCCCACTGTGCCCTTTCCCCAGCGCTTCTCCAGCCCCCCGGCGCGCACACACTGACCTAAAGACATCTCCTGGGTCTTCCTGGGAAACAATTAATTACTCAGCTAACTTTAAAACGCTGTGCAACAATCAGTCTCCAAGTCAGTGAATAGGAAAAGAGGCAAAGGATGTGTTAAAAACCCCAGCAAGTCCCATTTAGCACAGTAAATCTTCCTGCTGTTTAACTGTGTCTTTTGTGTGGCGAGTCCAAAAGGCAGCGCAAGAGAAAACAGCCCTGTCTACATAGAATGAGGTCTCTGGGGTCTTCCTGAGCAACTTGCACACATGTTTGTGGGTTAGCTAGCAACAGGCAGCCCACCCCCCAGCTCGTGAGCCAGGGCTATTGAAAAGTCTCAGCTTGCCACCAAAGGGCCCAGTCCTGCACAGCCTTATTCCCGGAGCAATCATTACTCCGGGGTGTAACCCATTGGCTGTCCACATGACTAAGGACAACCTTCCTTAGGAAATGTGGCAAAGAGTCCTGTGGCACCTTATAGACTAACAGACTATACGTCTGGTAGTCTATAAGGTGCCACCGGACTCTTTGCCACTTTTACAGATCCAGACTAACACAGCTACCTCTCTGATGCCTGCCTTAGGAGAGGTTTGCAGGATGGGGCTCAACATTTGCGAAGTTATTGACAATGGGCTGGATCCTGCAGTCACCACCAAGCAAAAACTCAAAGGAAGACACTGACTGTGAAATGCAGGCCCCAGTGGCTTTAAACAGCACTTTCTCAACTGGTTGCAAAACGTGGCCAGCATGAAGGAATATGGAATATGTGTGACATACTCAGCTGTCAGGTTAAAGGGTCCCATCCTTCTGCCACAGGAGTCAATGGGAATCAGATGGCAGCAGTATCCAATGCCAAATCAGAGTACATATTTTAATGAATAGATTTGTGGGAATGGGGCTACTGCTGGGTGAAAGCCCGGGCAAAGTGATGGGGTTCATATTTACATCAAATACTCTTCCCTTCTGGGTTTTCAAAGGGCCATGTTTTTAAATGGTAAGACAAACTTCTAGCTTAATCTTGAAGAATTTACTAAAGCCAAACTCCCATTGAAAGTAAGGGCAGTTTTCAGTAAGTGAGGAACAGGCCCTTAGGCTCCAGTTCATCCACCCACATAAGCATGCACCTAACTTGAAGCCTGCCAGTAGTTCCATTTACTTGGAGTCACCTGCTTAAAGTTAGTCATGTGCTTAAGTATCTTGCTGAATTGGGGTCTTAAAGAGGAATTGTAATTAAAATGGCATATACAGATACAATTCAGGCAAAAGGAGCCTTTCACCAGGTGAACTCTCTGGCTGCCCCAGTTTCCTTTAGCAGCCTGGTGTGAAAACTAAATTTTAATATAAGGATAAATGTGGGTAAGCCCTCTTTTTGTCATTATTTCTAAATGATCATTATATATCTATATCTAATATATCTAATATATATCTATATATAGATATAGATATATATAGATATATAGATATAGATATAGATATACATATCAAACTATCATCTTCCTAAACAAAATCTCCATCCTGGACAAAACAATTTTTTCTAGGCACTTTGAGGTCCTAGCAGGTCAATCAAGTTATAATTGGTTCCAACTGGTATTCCTATAAGCAGTTAAACTCTTCACCTGCCTCTAAGTGTCATTCAAAAAGATTCACAATTCTTTCTGGCCTCTGAAAATAATAAAAGAAATGGCTTCCACTCTAATATGAAAGCACCACTGCTCAAAAGTTAAACACACCAGAACACATGAGAATTGGCAAAGCATAGTAATGAATGATTACTAAAAGCTGTAGTCTATAAAACTGAATTTTCCTCTATATAGTGAATATTTAGATCTGTCCCAGGATAATATCCGCTCCAAATTCCAGAGTAAAACACTGCCAGAAGATATATAGACAAAGTTGGAACTTTCTTTTGTGAATTATTACATAGTATCAAGGGAATCTCCTGGGGTATGAACGTGTCATTTCATAAGTCATAGAGGAGGAAAAGAAAGAGCCATGATGTGAAAATTAGCTGTGTTTTTGCACATCACACTTTATGTAAAATGAAGATGCTAAACACAAGTGCAGCTAGCAATACAAAAAAGTTGAGAATCTGATACAAATATAACATGCAGAAGAGTGAATAACATTTTCATAACCACACACAGAAAAAGTTATGTTAAAAGAACATTATTACAGTCACAAAGTCAAGCATCAAAAAGTTAGGAAATGACAGAATTAAAGTTGCCTGTACAACCTTAATTCACCCTTCCCCCCCTTGTGCATATGCAGTATCATGCAATCTTTAATTAAATGTTCACATGCCACTTTTTCCAGAGAAGCCTTTTCTGGAATGGGCAACAGGGGATGGATCACTGGATGATTACCAGTTCTGTTCATTCCTTCTGGGGCACCTAGCAGTGGCCAGTGTTGGAAGACAGGATACTGAGCTAGATGGACCTTTGGTCTGACCCAGTATGGCTGTTGTTATGTTCTTATGTTGTCATTCTGCATCTGGATGGTGATCACTTTATGAGCAGCTACTCAATATTTTGTTTTATTCCCATTGCTCAGTATGTGGACCTCTGCCTTACTTCCTGCAAACTAATCAAATCCTGCCCTGAAGACAGGATTATTAATTTCCTCAAGGTCTTTTCAATGGCACTCACTACTGTAGCATCTGAGTGCTTCACAGCTATCAATGAATTTATTTTCACAACGCCCCTGTGAGATGGGGGAGTGATATTTTACAGATGTGAAACTGAGGCCCAGATAAGATTGGCAAAAGTATCCAGTAATTCTGGGGTGCCAATTTGAAACCTGTAAGGCCTGCTTTTTCAGTGCACTTAGCATTATATAACATTTTAGACAGCCAAAGCACAGCCTCCATTGATTTCATTTGCAACTGTGAATGCTCAGCACTTCACAGAATCATAGAAAGGTAGAGCTGGAAGGGACCTCAAGAAGTCATCAGGTTCAGCCCCCTGCTCTGAGGCAGGACCAAGTAAACCTAGACGATCCTTCACTGGTGTTTGTCCAACTAGTTCTTAAAATCCTCCAATGATGGGGATTCCACAACCTCCTTTGGAGCCTAGTCCAGAGCTCAGCTACCCTTATCGTTAGAAAGTGTTTTTCCTAATATCTAACTTAAATCACCCTTGCTGCAAATTAAGCCCATTATTTCTTGTTCTACCTTCAGCGGACATAGAGAAAAATTGATCCGCATCCTTTTTGTAAAACCCCTTAACATATTTGAAGATTTATCAGGTCTCCCTCAGTCTTCTTTTCTCAAGACTAAACATGCCCAGGGTTTTTTTAACCTTTCCTCATAGGTCAAGCTTTCTTAAACCTTGTAACATTTGTTTTACTCTTCTCTGGACTCTCTCTAATTTGTCCACATCTTTCCTAAACTGTGGTGCCCAGAATTGTACACAGTACTCCAGCTGAGGCCTCACCAGTGACAAGTAGAGTGGGACAACTACCTCCCATGTCTCATATATGTAAAATATATAAACACCCCAGAATGATATTAGCCCTTTTCCACAATTGCATCATATTGTTGACTCATTCAATATGTGCTCTGCTACAACCCCAGATCCTTTTAAGCAGTACTACCACCCACCCGTTATTTCCCATCTTCTAGTTGTGCATTTGATTTTTCCTTCCTAAGTGAAGTACTTTGCACTTATCTTCATCAAATTTCATCTTGTTGATTTCAGACCAATTCCCCAATTAGTCGTGGTTGTTTTGAATTCTAACCCTGTCCTCCAAAGTGCTTGCAGCCCCTCCCAACTTGGTGTCTATGATGCTGGCAGACCAGCTGCCAAGGCCCTCAAGCCTCCTTGGACACTGACAAATGCACAGTAGAAACCAATCTGGCTCACCTGTGAGTTAGCATTGTTAAAACAGATGTTAAGTTGATAAGAATGTGTTTAGTCTTGATGAAATGCTTGTAGGATTCTGTATGTATTGATCTCACTTATAACGTCTGTAGCCCATGGTATAAAGTTATATTGAGTGTTTACATTATAAACCTCTGTAATTGTATAACTCACCAAAAAGGAAAGAAGCATTAATTAGTGCCAAATGCTGGACCTGCACACAAGGCGGCCCATTCAAACCAAATGAGCCACTGTGAAACATCAAAGGACAAAGACTTTATTGATTGCTCTCCCCACACCCAGGAAGAGAGGATCTATGTGTGAACTCATCCCATGAGCTTGAACTCTCGGGGAAGGCAATAAAAATGACTCACAAAAAGAAACTGTCTCATTATGCTGCTTGGAATTTGGAGAGGGCAATATTCCTAAGCATAAGCAACGCATCCCCAAGATGCTTATTTTGGGTTAGACCGAAAGGACATATAGAGCTTGCATATATAACAGCTACTATCACCTTTTGAAACCTAAAACTGTAACTCATTTATGTATGTTTACCTGCTTTAACCTTGTAAATAACTATCATTTTTTTTCTTAGTTAATAAATCTTTAGTTTATTACAAAATTTGCTACATGCGTTATCTTTGGTGAGACATCTGAGCTGCAATTGACCTGGGGTAAGTGACTGGTCTTTTGGCTACTCCTGGAGGGGCCTGAATATTAGTGTAATTTTTGGTGTAAGGGACATCTATCACAAAGGCAAGCTCGCCTAAATGGCAAGATAGACCAGAGCACCCAAGAGTATTGTTTGTGACTCCACAATAAGGGCCTGAGGAGTAGTGCCTGAGGAGTTCACACTTGATACTTGGTTGGTGAAATCTAAGCACAGAACTCACAGCCAGTTTGGAGTTTGCACCCTGTTCCTTTACAGTCTGCCCTGAGGTTGGCACTCATGGTCGTTAGCCACTCTAGACAGCTTGACAGTGGCGTCTTCACATTTTATAAGCATACTCTCCACTTCATTATACAAGTTTTTAATGGAAAATGGAAATGTGGCAAATCATCGTTAACTACTCTTTCAGCACAGTCTTTCAACTTCTACATATCAGACCACAGGGTCTCAAGTCAGGAACTCAGCAAATGAGAAACACACAGTTAGTGACCACCTGAGAAAAGTATGGTTTAAGTGACTAGCTTGGCCTCATACAAGAAACTCTGGCACAGGCAGGGATAGAATCCAGTTCTCCTGGGCAGTATTCAACTACCTTACCCATGAGACCACCCTTTTTCTTTCTGCAAACCTCTGCCTCTTTCACTATATACCTTCCAACTTCTGCAATAATGAGGCAAGGCAACAGACAACAACCTCCTTCACTACACAACCCTGATTCACTTCTGAGCAAATCCATCCTGTGCACTGAATGAGGAAGAGGTCCTGGGGGGAAACCATCATATTTGATCATGTAATTAAAGACTGTATCATAATGCATATGCAAAGAGGGCCAAATTAAGGTTACACAAGCAACCTTAATTTGGGCATTTCCTGACTTTGTAGTGCTTGATTTTGAAACCTTAATGTTCTCTGAACATATTTTTGTGGGTACTTTCCTAGATTTTTTTAGAAAACAAACAAACAAACAAACAAACAAACAAAAAACTAAGAAAAACAGAAATCATATTGATACCCACCTGGGTCATTAGCAAGGTTGGAATTTTAGCTCCATCAGACAGAACTCTGCTACTTGAGCTAATGGAGGAACTGTAGTAGCAGTAGTAGGTTGTCATTCTCTGTCTGGATCAGCATTAGAGGGGGCTGAGCACTTTGTCAGTGGTTTCACAGATATTTGCTCTCAACGGAGGAATGGTGAGACTCAGGAATCTTGATGTTCCACTCCTGGCTCTGGAAGGATTGTGCTCTGCGGGGGGGACCCTTCTGTCCTTTCCCTGAAAGCATGAACCCTCCTGCCCCAGAACCTCCAACCTGTCCCACTTGTGTCTCTTCCCCTACCTGACTCCTCGCCACATTTCCATTTTCCTCACCTAGCTTGTCCCAGTCTCCACGCCTCAGGCTTCTTATCCCAGTCCCAGTCTCCTTGTTCAGCAAATCCTAGTCTCACGCCTCATCCCAGTCTCCCCCATTCCCACTTCCCACATCGCCTTCTCAGCTGATCGGTCTCTCCCTTCCAATCTTCCATTCCCCCTTCCTCCCAACACACACACATTGACCATCCTCACTGGCTTCCGATCCCAATCTCCCTCCTCAGCCTCCCATACAATCTCAGTGTCATGCCCCCCACCTTTTCCATCTCTTTTCCTATCCAGTCCTAGTTTTGGCTCCACACCTTTACTCCTTGTCTGATCTGTCTCCCCACCCCTCTCACTTGCCTTCCCACTGTGCACTGATTATCAGTCCCAATCTCCCCATCCAGTCTCAGTTTCTCACCCACCAGCTGGATCGCAGTGTCCCCTCCCCATTTCCCTCCTCGATTATCAGTTTCACTTTCCTTGCCCGGACATTCCCAGCCCTAGTCCGCACCCTGGCTCCTGATTCCAATCTCCTCCCACCCCAACTCCCAGTCCCAGTTTCCCTCTTTCCCTTATCTAGCCTGCAGTCTGTCTGTCCTCCCTTCCAAAGCTTCTTGACCCAATCTATTTCCCTTGCCCTCAACAGAGGCCTGGCTTTTGTCACCTCTGCATTCAAATCAGGCAGCTTCCTCCTCCACACAGCCTGGGCCCAGCAGGGAAATCATTGAGAGCACAGAAAAAACAGTCTCTTTGCTTTCAGTTCAGGTGCTTGGATCAGACCAGCCCACAGCAGCCCAGAGCTGCAATTGCAGGGAAAGTCCTCCTCAACCCCAGGCTGAGCGTGCCCAGTGAAGCCAGAATCTTTGGGGAATTTTGCTACTAAAATCTAAGAAGTCGCTATGAACAAGTGCACAATGTGGTTATTTTTTTAAAAGTGTTTATAACATGCCCAAATTTAGACAGATTTTCATGAGGATGATGGCAAAAGGCACATCCCTGATGCAAAGGCCACCCCCAGCCAAATTTTAAGTCCCTGCTCCAAAGCATGGGGGCACTAAAGCTGTACAATAAAAAGGCCACCAAAATTTTCTAACTTGGCAAAAAAATGTATTTTCCTGAGCTTTGTTCTTCGCAATGACTGAACTGCTTTGGCTGAAATTTTCCAAAAAACAGACACCGGGCATCGCAAATTTCAGCCCAAATGGTTAATGTTTGGCAAAATTATAACTGAAAATAGGGTCTTACAATGGAAAGTATTGGGCAACCTTAATAATTGGTGAGCCACCACCCTTGTCTATAATAAAGGCATATATGGGTACCATAGCAAGTCACTTCACATTTGGTCAGAGCACATAGTTATACACATGGAGAAGAGAAAATTGTTTCAGTCTCTGGGAAGATATTTAATTAGAGTACACTGGGAGAAAGCAGCTGTTGCCTGCACTGAGAAAAAGTAGGACTAGAGTCTTTGAATAGGAAATGGGCTTAGCACTTGATGAAAACACATTATCAGGACTGATGGTGGGAAAAGTTCACACAGAAAAGGTCTAGTTTCAGTCCCCTGCTAGCTCTGTGGCCTCGATTCAGCATCGCCTTTAAGCATGTGCTGAAGTCTGATTGAAGACAGGAATTTCACAGAAGGCCTAAGCAAATAGAGAGATCTGCATGTAAAGGAGTCTCTAGTGTAATCACCTTTCAAATGTTTTATGAAGATCCAGAGGACAAGGTCATGGGTGAGAACTGGAGACAGCATCTGGTTGGAAGTGATGGGTTCTTTAGCAGTTGGGGTATAGGCTTCAATGGTCCTGTGCTTGCAAGAAGTTGAGGGCACTCAGTTCCCATTAACTTCAGCGGCAATTGAGTGTGCTCAACATTTTCCAGGTTTGAGCCACGTAAGGGAAAACCTGACACAAGGGCAATTACTAATTAATAATAGTGTCAACCAAAAATGAATTAAATATCAGAATATGATGTTCCAGACAATCATGTAAAGGGATCAGCTCTTCAGACAGCAAAGTTGAGGTCTTGATGTGATTTCTGTTATTCCCGGGACATTTTAAGCCGTGGGGTGGTCAGTGGGATCCACAAGAGGGTGAAGTCATGAATTCTATTCAGACCCTTAGGAACCTCCACATGTAGGTAGCACATTTCACACACAGGTTGGAGTGACAGCACAATAATAAGTATTGTTTGTTAAGGAAAAGGAGAGGGGAGATTATCAAAGACAAGTGTGTAACGCCTTGTCCTCTGATTCCTTGCTTCTCAGCTCGCCAGTCTAGACAAACCATTGCAACCAAAATCATCTTCCTCTCCTACTCTTCCCACCACATCACCTCCCCTAAACTTCCTTACTACAGGCTTCCTGTAATTTTCTATATCAAGTTCAAATTCCTTGTCCTCGCCTTCAAGGGTTTACACAGTTCTGGACCTAGGCACCATTTATGTGATGCACTGTGCCCACTCCTCACTTCTTGATGGTCTTTTTTCATATTGCCCCCCCATGCCAGCCAACAACCTCCCTCTCTTCTCTGCCACCATGCAACCTCACTGACTATCCTCCTTCCCGCCTCGAAGTTATTTCACTTATTTCTGGAAGTTTTGCAGAACTAACCTCCACCTGAAGCTTTCTTCTCCTGTTCCAGTGCCAGACCTTTATATTTATTGTAAAAAAGTAAAATAAAACAAAAAATCCACAGAAACAAACAAGAAATGAAAATAAAAATAGCAACAATCACCCTCTCTCCCACCCGGACCCCAGGTTATTCCCTTACAAAGAGATATTATCCCAATGACTTTATTGCCCTTCCATTGTTCAGTCCCATTCCCCTACAGACCCTGGTCTATTGCCCTTTTTTGGTTGACTTACCTAACATAGATTGCAGGGTCATCAGGGCAAAAACTGTGTCTTCTCACTTGCCTTTAAAGCACCCTGACCATCAATGGCACCATGTAATAATATTGTGTGTGGTGTGCAGGGTGAAAGAGCATAACAGTTCCCAAACATCTTGTGGTGATTGTTGTGCAGTGTGCCATAGGAAATAGTGACAGTTGACAGCAAGCCCAGCTCTGACTGCAGTTAGAGCAGAATACACCCTGTGAACAGACAACATGTGATGTTGGTTGTAACAAGAAAAGCTGAAATGCACATGGTTCCAAAGTATGTGTTAATTCAGGATGTAACTGCTAATTCAATCAGAATTAGAGCTGGTTTGAAAATGTGCTTTTCCCTCTAGAACATTTCAGCAAAAATCAAAATATTTCAGCCAAAAATAAAATATTTCAATGTAGAATTATTGCCACAGTGCCTCATGAGAGTTATAATCTTGCTGGGGAGCCTGATCTATAGCAGAGAATGGGGACATGAGGATATCAAACTACCACTACACTGCAGCTGGATATCAGAATCTAAATGTTTTGGGATTGGGGTATTTGAGGCTGGTTTTTTTACAAAAAAAAATCAAAATTTTCCACAGAAAGCAGAAACTTTTCATGAAAAACTCAGTCAAAACCCAACTTTCCACTAAAAACCAGTTCTTGTTGGAATGTTTTGACCAACACTAATCTGAATGTCATTTTCTCAGCAACATAGCTTTGAGAACTGAGATGTAAACTTGAGCCAGCTAGCCTATGCTGTGAATGGGAAAGCATTTTGACAACAAGTAATGGTGGGTGAACCTCAGTAGATTCAGTGCTTTGGATTATTCAAATATTTGTACGCTTATTCTAGATCCAGAAAATGGGCTGAAAACTCATGAGATTGCCAGCAGCTCCTATCCTTTCTATTTAGTCTATCTATTTATTTTGACATCAGCCTGATTTCTGAGTACAAATGACAGAGTTTGAGAAAACAAAATCAACACAATGAACAGATTGATGGAAGTGCAGCCCACATTGGTTCACTATCTCCTTGACAGCCACTCATACACAGTGAAAAGGGTTGACAGAATGGAATTTTGCAGTAGTCTACATGAAAGAGTCCTTGGGGCAGATGAGTAACTGCAGAATATCAACTTCTGAGATCTCCCAGAATGAAGCCAATAAAGTGTTAGTCCTGCCAAGGTCTGTATGTGAGTCAACACCACTTTGTGTGCTGACAGAAATAAAGAAAATCATCATGAACATCTGACTTTTGCCTAGGAGAGCACAGAGCAATGAGACTAACGAAGTCTGATGACCATATCCAAACCTAACGCTGAACTGAAAGGGGGGAAAGAAATCAGTGGGTGCCAGATGATGCCAGACCTGTTTTCTCACAATCTCCTAAATAATCTTTCCTCAAATGGGAAAGGTAAAAACAGGGCAGTAAGTGGCAAGCTTGTCAATGTCAAAATGTGGGGTTTTTTTCAGGAAGAATTGGACATTCATTTGACTGAAGCTCTCATAAGGAGAGGTTAATATCTACCAATTATAGTCCCTTACACTCCCCCTTCCCAATCTTCTTGTTTTTACCAAACAAGAAGGGCCTGATTCTATTTTCCAGTTTCCAAGCAACTCCAGAAACTCCATGAACAAAACTCACAAAAACTCCTTCATTCATTCGTTGCCACCTCCATCCACAGCTCTGCTGCCACAGAGCCAGATATTGCAGCCTGACTCTGATCCACCTGATCCACAGAGCAGATGGACAATTTCTCATAGAGAGCAAATGTTGATTCTTTCTGAGTGGAGGCAGCCTGGATTAACTTAATTGCTCACTGCAGTTCTGGCTATCAGATCTGCACAAAAGCAGCAGTGAAGGACAATAAAACTCTTTGAACCTTCAGCCCAGCCACAGCATGAGGACCTAAAAAAATTCTCTATGCTACAATAAGTGACCAAATTATCCTTATACCCTCAGGGCTTGGCTTCACTGCAACAGTTAGTTCAAGTTACTACACTCAAGTTACTGCACTTGAACTAGCCTAACGTGACCACTTTCGAAACAACACGGTAGTTACACATGCATCCGATGAAGTGAGCTGTAGCTCACGAAAGCTTAAGCGCAACTAAATTTGTTAGTCTCTAAGGTGCCACAAGTACTCCTTGTCTTTTTGCGAATACAGACTAACACTGCTGCTACTATGAAACCTGTCATGATTTAGATCAGTGAAACTTCCTATTTTGTTATCAGAATAGTTTTTTGGTATAAAATTTATTTCAGTGTAACTTTTTAAAAAAACGTAATTTATTACTCCACCTTTAAGAGAGAGACAGATTTTCTTATGTATAATCTCATCTATTCTAATCTGCTATTAAGGTTTCGGAATGGGATTTCTTGTGGTGTCATTTAGTGATATTGTTTGGTTTTTGTGCTCTCTTTTTAATAGTTAAATCAGTGCATATTCTTCTAACATTTATGTTATAGTGAACTGGCAAGAATATTTGGCTCTCAGAACTGAAGTATCTGGGGTCTGCAGGAGCAGACTGACATGCAGTGGCAGAACTGTATGGGGTGCAGGACTGGAAAAATTGAAGATCCTGCGAGTCTACACTGAGGTGCTTGGCTGAGTTGTGTGGTGTCCTGAAACTGGAATAGCAGAGGTTACTGCAGCAGGGCAGTAATAACATTCATTGGCAGAGATGTGCAGGATCCAGGACAGGAATATCAAGAATATTGTAGGTCAGGACTGAGGATCGTTAGAATCATAGAAGATTAGGGTTGGAAGAGAGAGAGAGAGAGAGAGAGAGAGAGAGAGATTGGAAGAGAGAGCAAAATCTGCATTGATTCTGCAGGTCAGGAAGAATTAAGTGCACTGGAACTGCTTCCCAACTGTATGGGGGAAACTTCCACCCTTCCAGCTTGCACTATTTTAGGCTGCAGCTGATGCAGCTATTCCCTGGTTGTCAAGAACATCTCATTCACTGCAAATAACTTTCTGAATGAGAAGAACAAATCCTATTGCCATTAACCCCCCCTTGGCCATATATGTTTATACAGCCTCTGTCCACCAAGTGATGATTTGTATAGCACGAGAGCTGGCAGAAGACGATAATTCCATTTTGTGACAACTTCTGAAGTTCTGACATTTGGTTTATTTCTGCACTGGAATGGAATACAAACTTTTCCATGTTTTTACAAGCAGACTTGTGTCAAAACATCCCTTTTGAGATCAAGGAGGTCAGGTTTTTGGTTCCTCTCTCTCCCTGGCCCTAGACTGACCTGGCCCTGTGAAACCTTTCCATCAAGAAGTTAATCAAAACTGATACATCTCCACAACACATTTCAGCTTCAAGGAGACAGCATACTTCAAGGAAAATGCATTTCATTGGAAATGTTCTGACCAGCTTTATACAGAACATTTATTGTACCACAGCTGGGACCTACAAGGCCCCATCAGTGGCCCATTATGCTATATGTACATATAGTAAAAGACTGTAAGCTCTGGGGGGGAGGGACCAGACTGACAAAGGTCATACAGAGGAACAGAGAAGTTAAGTGACTCACCTAAGCTCATATAGTAGGTCAGTAGCTGAACTGGGAATAAACCCCAAGTCTCTGGACTCCCAGCTTAGTGTCCTACCCACTGGACCATCCCACTACTTGACAAGCTGAGCCTGAGCACTGAGCAGGCAACAAGGTTAATTCATTTCTTAATTATTTTTCTGGGTTCCAAATACATTTTGGGGAATCAGCGAGATGGCAGATCTTGGCAGTGTGTTGAGTCAAGGAAAACCAAGCCCAGCAGACTCCTACAAGGCTGGGCTCTCACATGTCCGGAGCATGTCTCCCTGCCCCCATCTCTTTACAGCAATTTCTACCATTTTCTAACATCATTTAAGTTTCTAAAGTAATTTCTTTTTTTTTTAAAAAAGCAAACCATCTACCATATGTTCCACCCTGAAAGGCGTAATTGTTGTCAGATAATTAAGACACTGAGGTGAGCACTCGGAGATTCGTTTCCTCAGCCCTACACATTGTCCCATCTCTGTCCTTCTTTCAATAAGGCTTTGAGGGCTCTGCTTTTCTAACTTCCTCCTCAGCAAGAAATAAAAGAGCCACTAGAGTGACCCTCTTTACCCTCTTCACAGCTCTCCCTCTTGCTTTTCATTTATATTTTGACACCCAACAATAATCATGGCTTGATGCTGGCCTGCTGTTCTCATCTGCCGCTGGGTCAAGGGGCTTCGGGGACACTGCCTGGCCCATTCAGAAACTTCCCCTTATTGAAAAGAATAGACAGCGAGAGAAAACAGGGCCAGGAATACCACATGCGGCACAGAGGTGGTCAGTCAGAGGTTCTCCAGCTCATCTCACTGTTCATTCCCACAGGCCAGAACATGAGGGTGCAGTTTTCTCTTTACACTGGCATTTGGTTTTATTGATCATTACCCATAGTGATGATTTTGCTACACTGGCCAATACTAATTTTCCAAAAGCCATTTCTCATTTCTGATGATTTGTTCTCCCCTTGCTCATTGGACTGGATCCGATAAGGTGCTGAGTAGCCACAATCCCCACCAGAATCAATGGGAATGGAAGGCGCTCCCTATTTACGGGATTGGGCCTTTACTAATCAGCAGGGTATATGCTTGCAAGGAGCAGACTGGAAATTCTTTCTGCAGTTTTATCTGATGGTTTCAAAGGCAGGGATGAATTTTGTACATCTGAGAGTACAAGGCACTTGCAGGTGAATAAATTAAGAGTTGGTGGGAGGGTAATGAAATCCAAGCATGCTGACCCTGTTTTGTACTAAAACAATGGAGCCTTCCCTGTCCTGAAGGATGGAAGTTTTGCTTTCATGCACGTCTGATTTTGGAAGCTCACTGTTCTACGGTTCTATATAGAGGGCCAAATTGTCAGAGGAGCCTCAACCCAGCCTCCAAATGAGTGTATACATAATTGTGCACTCCAGGCTAATTTGAGTACACAGCTTGGGGTGACTATATTTTGGGGTGATCCAGAACTCAAGCGTGCACATGTACATTTCCACACACAAATGTCGTTTCAATCTACAAAATCTTTACCAAAAGAGGAGTTGGCCAATTCAAACTAACAGTATTCTACTCTACATTTACTCATTTCATGAAACTAAGCCAGACGTAGAAAGTCCTATCATTTTAGAACAACAACAACAACAAAACTCTACATTTAATGGTGACATAAGCTAAAATTTAAAAAATGTTTAAGCTCCCAAACAATTAATAGCATGGATGTGCAGACTTAAAACTACAGATAGAGTTGCATTTTCTGTTTCTTTTTCACTTACACCCAAGTCCTGAATTTGTGATTCTGTGCTTCCCCTATAATAATTGATTAAATCATGAGTAATTAAAGCAGTACAAGGATCACAGTGTTTCTTGTGTCAGAGTGGTAGCCATGTTAGTCTGTATCAGCAAAAAGAACAATGAGTACTTGTGGCACCTTAGAGACTAACAAATGTATTTGAGCATAAGCTTTCGTGGGCTAAAACCCACTTCATCGTTGTGTTTGATGTCATCTTCGAGGACGCTCGTTTCTTGTGAAGCGAATGATCTCAGATTTTGTCAGGACTTGAAATTACAAGATTTTTCCATTTCCTGATAGATCTTTCTGGAATTGTCCTTTGCCTTTATATATTTGATGCATAGGCTCCTATAACAATGGGAAAGGAAATCTATGTAGAGCTGCAGTATATAGACCTGTCTGAATGCAACAGGTTACAATTGCTGCAAATCTCATGTTGAATCTAGAGGAAGGTCTTTAAACCACCCACATTTCCCCCTTTGCTAGCTCCACCTTCCCCCATCCCTGAACTGGGGTTTTCTTTATTTGGATTTTGATCTAAAACAAACATCGCACTAAAGGGTGCCTATCTAAAGGTCTGGAATTCCTTGATATACATTTAAAAACAAAATACCGTAAGAGTTACAAATCATAAATCCTGCAAAGCAGCAGCATTTCTCCTCTTTCCCATCAGATCCCACCTCATCAAACTGATGCAGGTGTCCATGACCTTCTTTGTTCCCTGAAGCTCACTAGTCTCTAAGGTGCCACAAATACTCCTGTTCTTTTTACCTATGTAACTGACTCTCTTCCATTTTGGTTGTTTAAAGCAAGTGGCAAGTGGCATTAGCAGTGTCAGACATTAGGGTATGTAGACATTAGGGTATGTCTACACTATGAAATTAGGTCAAATTTATACAAGTTGATTTTTTAGAAAGCGATTTTATACAGTCAATTGTGTGTCCCCCCACACTAATGCACTAAGCACATTAAGTCGGTGGAGTGCGTCCACAGTACCAAAGCTAGCATCGACTTTCGGAGTGGTGCACTATGGGTAGCTATCTCACAGTTCCCGCAGTCTCCGCCGCCCATTGGAATTCTGGGTTAAGCTCCCAAAGCCTAACGGGGCAAAAACATTGTCGCAGGTGGTTTTGAGTACATGTCGTCAGTTGCCCCTCCCTCCATGAAAGCAATGGCAGGCAATCATTTCCCGCCTTTTTTCCGTGCGGGCAACATACTGCTTTCAGCAGACGGTGCAGTAGGTCTGCAAACCATCATCATCATCCACCACTTCTGCTGCAACTCTGCTCTCCTGATGCTATGAATCCACCTCAGAGGTCCTCTATATGACCATTGTAATCCACCGCTTCCGCTGGCACTCTGCTCTCCTGGTGGTCTCGCAGGGTCGTTTCCGCTGCAACTCTGCTCGGCTGCTCTTATCTCACCATATCATGGCAAGCATGTAGCCCACTCAGCTGTTGTGTCCTGGCAGCAGGTGGTGCAATAGGTCTGCAAACCATCATTGTCATTGAACAACAGCTTCCGCTGGCACTCTGCTTTCCTGCAGACGCCATACTATGGCAAGCATGGAGCCCGCTCAGATCACAGTGACAGTTATGAGCATTGTAAACACCTCACGCATTATCATGCAGTATATGCAGAAGCAGAACCTGCAAAAGCAGGTGAGGAGGCGATGGCAGCGCGGTGACGAGAGTGATGAGGACATGGACACAGACTTCTCTCAAAGCATGGGCCCCGGCAATTTGGCCATCCTGGTGGCAGTGGGGCAGGTTCATGCCGTGGAATGCCGATTCTGGGCCCATGTAACAAGCACAGACTGGTGGGACTGCATAGTGTTGCAGGTCTGGGATGATTCCCAGTGGCTGCAAAACTTTTGCATGCGTAAGGGCACTTTCATGGAACTTTGTGACTTGCTTTCCCCTGCCCCGAAGCGCAAAAAATACCAAGATGAGAGCAGCCCTCACAGTTCACAAGTGAATGGCAATAGCCCTCTGGAAGCTTGCAATGCCAGACAGCTACCAGTCAGTCAGGAATCAATTTGGAGTGGGCAAATCTACTGTGGGGGGGCTGCTGTGATCCAAGTAGCCAGAGCAATCACTGAGCTGCTGCTATCAAGGGTCGGGACTCTGGGAAATGTGCAGGTCAAAGTGGATGGCTTTGCTGCAATGGGATTCCCTAACTGTGGTGGGGCTATAGACAGAACGCATATCCCTATCTTGGGACCGGAGCACCAAGGCAGCCACTACATAAACCGCAAGGGTTTTCAGTGGTGCTGCAAACACTGCATTTCACCAACATCAATGTGGGATGGCTGGGAAAGGTTCATGACGCTCGCATCTTCAGGAACTCTGGTCTGTATGAACAGCTGCAGCAAGGGACTTACTTTCCAGACCAGAAAATAACCATTGGGGATGTTGAAATGCCTATAGTTATCCTTGGAGACCCAGCCTACCTCTTAATGCCATGGCTCATGAAGCCATACACAGGCAGCCTGGACAGTAGTCAGGAGCTGTTCAACTATAGGCTGAGCAAGTGCAGAATGGTGGTAGAATGTGCATTTGGACCTTTAAAAGTGCGCTGGCGCAGTTTACTGACTCAGTTAGACCTCAGCGAAACCAATATTCCCATTGTTATTACTACTTGCTGTGAGAGTAAGGGGGAGACATTTATGGTGCGTGGGAAATTGAGGCAAATCTCCTGGCTGCTGATTACGCGCAGCCAGACACCAGGGCGGTTAGAAGAGCACAGCAGGGCACTCTGTGCATCAGAGAAGCTTTGAAAACCAGTTTCATGACTGACCAGGCTACGGTGTGACAGTTCTGTTTGTTTCTTCTTGATGAAAACCCGCCCCCTTGGTTCACTCTACTTCCCTGTAAGCCAACCATCCTCCCCTCCCACCTTCAATCACCACTTGCAGAGGTAATAAAGTCATTGTTGTTTCAAATTCATGCATTCTTTATTCATTCATCACACAAATAGGGGGATAACTGCCAAGGTAGCCTGGGAGGGGTGGTGGAGGAGGGAAGCACTGGGTGGGGTGGTGGATGAAGGGAGGAGGGGAGGAGGGAAAGACAAGGCCACACTGCACTTCAAAACTTATTGAATGCCAGCCTTCTGTTGCTTGGGCAGTCCTCTCAGGTGGAGTGGTTGGGTGCCCGGAGGCTGCCCCCCCCCGCATTCTTCGGCATCTTGGTGAGGAGGCTATGGAACTTGGGGAGGAGGGCGGTTGGTTACACAGGGGCTGCAGTGGCCAGCTGTGCCTTTCCTGCACCTCAACCATACGCCAGAGCATATCAGTTTGATCCTCCAGTAGCCTCAGCATTGCATCCTGCCTCCTCTCATCATGCTTCCACCACCTTTCCTCTTGATCCTGTCACCTCTCCTGTTGCTCCTGCCTCCTGTCCTCACATTCATTTTGTGCTTTCCTGGACTCTGCCATTGTCTGCCTCCAAGCTCTTTCAGTTTGAGTGGACTGCATGAGCTCAGAGAACATTTCATCACAAGTGCGCTTTTTCACCTTCTTATCTCTGCTAGCCTCTGGGATGAAGATGCTAGTAGCAGCATTGAAACATTTGCAGCTGCGGGAGGAAAAAAAGGGAGAGTAAAACTGATAAAAGAATCATAGAATATCAGGGTTGGAAGGGACCTCAGGAGGTCATCTAGTCCAACCCCCTGCTCACAGCAGGGCCAATCCCCAATTTTTGCCCCAGATCCCTAAATGGCCCCCTCAAGAATTGAACTCACAACCCTGAGTTTAGCAGGCCAATGCTGAAAGCTATTCCTCTCCCTCCTGAAGTTTTCGGGTTAACATGCAGCACAAACCCAACTAAACCCCCACACACCCAATTCTCTGGGATGATCACTTCACCCCTCCCCCCACTGGGTGGCCAACAGCGGGGATGATTTCTTTTCAGCCACAGACAAACAGCCCAGCAGGAACAGTCACCTCTGAATGTCCCCTTAATAATATTCCCCTATTTCAGAAAGGTGACCATGAATGATATCACTCTCCTGAGGATAACACAGAGAGATAAAGAATGGATGTTGCTTGAATGCCTGCAAACACTGGGACCACACGCTGCCATGCTTTCTTATGCAATGATTCCAGACTATGAGCTATGGCCTGCTGTGGTAAAGTGTCCTACCATGGAGGACACAATAAGGCTGCCCTCCCCAGAAACCTTTTGCAAAGGCTTTGGGAGTACCTCCAGAACAGCTTCATTGAGATGTCCCTGGAGGATTTCCGCTCCATCCCCAGACATGTTAACAGACTTTTCCAGTAGCTGTACTGCCTGCGAATGCATCCCAAGTTTTCAGGGCAAATTAATCATTAAATACGTTTGCTTTTAAACTGTGTATTATATTTACAAAGGTACACTCACCAGAGATGCCTTCTCCACCTTCAAGGTCCGGGAGCCCAGGTTGGGAGGGTGCTGTCTCCAGGATGATAAACAGTGCCTGGCTGTCAGGGGGAACAGTTTCTCCGCTTGCTTGGTGCGCGTTATCTTCAACCTTCCCCTCCTCATCATCTTCCTCGTCTCCAAAATCCTCACCCCTGTTGCATGAGACTCCCTTGCAGGACTCCACGTACAGGTGTGGGGTCGTTGTAGGGGCACCCCCTAGAATTGCATGCAGCTCATCATAGAAGCGGCATGTCTGGAGCATTTACCTCTTGGGTTTTTTGGTAGGCTTGCCTGAGCTCCTTAAGTTTCACGCGGCACTGCTGCGGGTCCCTGTGATAGCCTCTGTCCTTCATGCCCTTGGAGATTTTTTCAAATATTTTGGCATTTCATCTTTTGGAATGAAGTTCTGATGGCATGGATTCATCTTCCCATACAGCAATCAGATCCAGTGCCTCCCATTTGGTCCATGCTGGAGCTCTTTTGCAATTCTAGGACTCCATGGTCACCTCTGCTGATGAGAGCTGTACGGTCACCTGTGCTGATCAGCTTGCCATGCTGGCCAAACAGGAAATGAAATTCAAAAGTTCACGGGGCTTTTCCTTTCTACCTGGCCAGTGCATCTGAGTTGAGAGTGCTGTCCAGAGCGGTCACAATGGAGCACTGTGGGATAGCTCCCGGAGACCCAGACTGTCGAATTGCGTCCACACTACCCCAAATTCGACCCAGCAAAATCGATTTCAGCACTTATCCCCTCGTCGGGGAGGAGTACAGAAAATAATTTTAAGAGCCCATTAAGTCGACAAAAATGGCTTTGTTGTGTGGACGGGTGCAGGATTAAATCAATCTAACGCTGCTAAATTCGACCTAAACTCGTAGTGTAGACCAGGGCTCAGCCTGAGTGAGTGGAGGATGGACATGGACATGTCTATCCTTAGACATGCAGGGGTCAGGCACAAACTGGAAATCTACTCTCTAAATCAGGCTCACAAAGACTGTTTGCAGGCACAGTGGGTAATTTCACTTGTGGACAGACACAAACACAGCTATTGTAAAAGAACAAAACACTGAAACCTGAGAGGTCAAATTACCTCTAAGAGCAAGAGGCAAACTAGGATTAATAAAGAGCGAGGTTTACAGGAAGCACAAGGATTGGGGAGAAATATTACTCTATTTCGCTTGGAAGGAGCTCAGTTACATCCAGTGATGGGCAGCAGTACTAAACCCTTGGCTAGAGGTGTGCTATCATTTGGCTTTACCAGGACAAAGTGAACCACTGTGGCCTAGAACGCTCTCACGATCCTGTCTGCATCATAGCCCCTAGTTTGTGAACAGCAGCCACCATCAAAGAAAACTGCCATAACTGTTATACAAAGAAAGAGAGGCCTAAGGGGCCTGCACTGCACTGCACAACTGTCTATGCCTTCAACGGCATGCCAGCCTGTACAAAGAATGACACCAATAGTTACTTACCAGACTTTCAGCTGGAAAGGAACCAAACCTCTTACTTTGGGCATAAAAGAAAAGGAGTACTTGTGGCACCTTAGAGACTAACAAATTTATTTGAGCATAAGCTTTCGTGAGCTACAGCTCACTTCATCGGATGCATTCGGTGGAAAATCCGATGAAGAGAGCTGTAGCTCATGAAAGCTTATGCTCAAATAAATTTGTTAGTTTCTAAGGTACCACAAGTACTCCTTTTCTTTTTTGCAAATACAGACTAACACATAAATCGCATAAATCCCTAAGGATATGACTAAGGTGCACTCAGAACATGTAAAGAGCTCAAAGCACAGACTGCCAGAGGGCTAATCTTAGTCTCGAAAAATTCAGAGAGAGTGGGAGAAAAGATATGGTTAAATCTGATAAGAAAGTACAGTGCAACTCAGAGATAGGTGGTGTTATACACTGTAATCCACAGGAAAAAATAATAAAAGGATGAAGCTACTCCAGGATGAATTTGGTCCACACGGTCCGGTGAGTGAGAGTGTTATGTTTGTAATAGAAAGAAGAATTTCACACAGCCTGGGTTTTGTTGTGTGGCCTGAGAAGGACATGAGCTCTGACTGTACAAACTCACAGGAACTGCCTGTTACCTTATAGTTACTTACATTTTCTTGAAGCAGAGCTACCCAGAGAATCAACAGGGAGACCCATCTTGCTTGAATGGATTGTGCAAACACTGGGACAGCAGTACCAAAGATGTCATTTTTTAAAAGGCTCACCTTGTAGAGAAAAGAGGTGTGATGCTTCCACGTGTTTCTGCCCAGGATCTCATAGCTAAGACTGATCATAATGTATGAAATGCATATTACTATAAGCCCAAAGTTACCATGTTCCAGGCTGTCTTCTACTGAAAACAATCGTGGAGTTATTCATAAGTACAATGGACTATGCTTTAATAACTGAGCATATTGTAGACCACAGATTCCACTGGATGGCAGTCCTGTCAGTGATTCACCTCCAGTTCAAAAGCCAGGGATTCAGGAAGGAAACCTGCTCCTGATATTTCCTTTCATTCTGACAAGGGGATGTGCCTATGCAGAGGGATGTGCCTACGCAGAGAACACGAGAAAAACACAGACCTACTCACCTGATATATGAGGAAGAATTAGTAATGATGTTACTAGTCTTTGTTGGATGGCGTTCAGAGCCAGTCATTAAACCTGTGAACTTTGGAAGACAAATCATTATGTGAATGTTCATTAAAATGCAATCATGGATTCATGAAGTTCAGGGAGAGAAAAGGGAATTCCCCTAAGGTTTTGATCTTTAAGGATGATCCTTCTGTGGGTCCTCTGGACTTTATGGATGGCCCCACAGCATTTTGGGAAGGATAGTTTTTGAATTTATAGAGCATATATTTTGGCCCAGAACATCTCTTCTGCTGGGAAAGGCCATGGGAGGGGTCACAGAAAGAGGATGTCTGTGGGAGGGAGGGAAAGGAAGTGGGCAAAGGGATTGGGGGGGCACAACCTCAGGAAGCCCTCTTCCTCCCTTCCACAGGATCTCCTGCGGGCTTGGTGAGGGGAGATTCTCTCCTGTGGACTTTAGAGGGTGCACTGGAATAGAGCTCCAGCTGGGTACTTGCATCAGTGCCCCAGTGAGCCTTAGGAGGCTTGTCAGGCATCCCCTCCACACCCTCCCACAGGTATTAGAAGACTCGTTGAGGCCCTCAGTCACTCACCTGAAGATGGTAAAGGGTTCATGAGGCCCACACTTATGAGCCCTGGGAGGCTGGTAGAGTAGCCCAGCCCTCCTGCTAGCATTCAATGCCACAACCAACACCTCCGACTTTTCCCTGAAAGCACAAGGAAACCTATTAGCCCTTGACAAGCTAAATTATATCGTCCACTACCAGACAAGCCTGAATAGGCCATTTAGTGTCCCAGCAGTCCTACCAAGGCTACTCCAGGGTGCTGACCATCACTTTTAGGGTCATCAGGACCTATGGACGGAGCATGTGCATCAGGACCCCCCTGAAAAACCTACTGTGATTGGTTTGCCATGGAGTGGCGGGAGAGGAGGCCTGGTGATCATTACAGAGGGAGTGATGAATCTCTGAGGGTCTACAGGAGGTGTGGAATTTCCCTGACTACTGCGTCACCAAGCCTTATTCAGTGCCTTCCAGCTATCCCTTCTCCCATGCTCCCCTTCTCACCACCCCTGTCTGCTACTGGGAAAGGACTAGAAAATCCAGGAAGCAATGGATCTTCCAGCCTGCCCCACTTCCCCTTCATCACCCCACAGGGCTGGACTCTGCTCGCTGCAGATAGCCCAGCCCAAGTTGAGTTTTGTTGCTAGAAGACCATCCTCACTTTGGAGGGAGGGAGCAGGACTGGCCCCTTAATTGCTAATTAGCAAAAATCAGTCATTTATAATTAGACAATTTATAATAATTGTTAAAAAATACAGGATAGACCTTAGAGGTTCCCAAACTTGACTTGAACCTCTGGTGGCAAGTCCCTTTCCCCTGACCACCATACTTTCTAGGGTTTCTCTCTCTCCAGCTCTGGATGCTGCTGAGAACCCAGGGCCTCAGGTGCAGGGCGAGCAGCCACTTCAACTCCTGTTCAGGTTCTGCACGGTGCCAGGAGCTGATGTGGAGGCTGTAGTGGCTGGTATTTGCCTACTGCGGCACTGTGCATCCTGCTGGGGATGTTGGCAGAGACTCTGTGATCAGGGAAGCTACACCAGGGGAGTACTGACCCCCTGCCAGATGGAACCCCTTCCTGACCCTAGCCCTTCAGCAGAGTTCCAGAGCATCACGTCCCCATCCACTTGCCTTGCCAGACAGAGCCTGCACAGGGAAAGCAGACTGGGCCAAGCGCTGGAGTCAGCAAGGGGCCCTTTCCAGCAGGGAGCCAGTACTCCTGGGTACATCTTTCCACACCCCTCTCAACCGTTAGTTCCTGAACACGGCCATGTTTGCCTTTCCTGTGCAGCACTGAAAGGCCAGAGTCAGGAGGGGAGCGGAAAGATGCACCCGTGAGAATAGCTCCCCTGCTGTTGAAATACAGGCTAAAAGTTCTCCTGTACTGATTTAGTACGGGACAGGCAATTTTCTATTTAAATAAGGGAACTGTTGGCAACCCTAGTAGCAGGGGTCTCCCTGTTGTACAATTAGTGAGGTTCTGCTGGATAAGATGATCAGTCTAATATTTATCCAGCATGCAGATCGCTGCACCTCTCCAGACTCCTCCGGGTCCTTGCCCCTGGACACTTCCGAGTTGGATCCTTTCCCCTTGCATGTCACATCTTATGTTACATTTGTTGTGAAAATGACAGGAAGGAAGTGCCTGGAACAAGATTATCTTTGTGCCCCCTCAGTCTTCAGAAATCTCAAACATACGAACCCCCTTCATCATGGCCTACACTCACGCAGCACACACACATGCCATACCACAGTAAGGACTAAAATGCCTCCAAGGAGACAGCACTGTAGAGTTACTTGGATACAGGCTTTGCCTGCTGGGAACAGAGCAGATGCCAAAAGCAAAGTTCAAAATTGTAAGTAATCAGTGCCACCTACTGTCCAAATGGGATTATGACACTCCCATGCCCACTCTACCTTTTGCATACTAAAGAAAATGTAATTTAAGGAGCCATGATCTGGGCCTCTTTCACCAATGTCTCTGTAGCTGAAATTCTAGTGCATTATAAAATTCACAGACCTTGCCATTTTCTTACTTTTTCTCTCACACACTGAGGCAGAGCTGTGTGGAGTTCCAAGACTGACAAAGGCAGGGAGGTGGTGAGATGTGCAGCAGGTAAAGATTGGGGTGCAACTTCCCCTGCTGAGGAATACCTTTTTGGTCCTTTCACAAATGATTTTGTTCTATTGTTATTTTCTAGTGTCAAAGTTCTATTCATTTGTGATGTCCCACGTATTAGGCCAAACTCATTCTTGGTGTAAAGACCATTGAAGTCAGTGGAGTTTCATCAGGGAAGAATCTGGCCTACTGTTTTACAGTCTGATATCAGCATTTGTGACCCTGCTGAACATACTGTTGGCTGCACAATTATATTGCAGTTTGGCTGAGAAGGACTTTGGCTCTAATAAGATTTTGCAGCACATTTTACAGATAAAAACAAGATTTCCCAACAATAGGACATGAGAAAGCAGAGACGGAGCAAGACAGAGATTTGGTGGCAAGGAGACTGACAAAAATCTTCTGAGGGTCTTTTTTTTTTTTCTGAAGAGGTTTTTAATCCTAAGGGAAACATCTGGACATTCCCTCTCCCCTTCAGTTTGAACTGATCGCTGACTCCCAGGGATGGAACTCTCGGATTCTCAGGAAGCTGTTACCCAACTGAATGTTCCTGGGCCAACTCTGGCTTTCCAAAACATCAGTTACTTTGTCCCCATCACCAAGTCCTTTTTCTCAAAAGAAGCAGAAGAAAAGGAAATTCTCAGGGATGTCAGGTAAAGAATGGTTCTTCCCTGTAAAGGCATAGCCAAAATAAGGAATCATGGGGCTCTGGATCCATAAAGACCTAGGAAATCTTAAATATCAGAGTATTGAACACCCCATATTTGACAGAGCACAATTGAATTGCATAATAAAATTAGTTATCTGTCTCAGGGTTGTCTATGGTTCCTATCACAGCAATGTCTAAGTACTGCACAAAAATTAATACTTATACTGAGTGTGCTTTAAATGGCAATATTCTCATGGCCTTGCTTGGTTTCTGTCTGCTTCTCTGGGTGATTATTGAGTTATTCTTTCTTTCTTTCTTCTTCCTCCTTTCCAATCTCTCTGATAGTCCAAGGGAAATGCCATCACCAGGGAAGGTCTTATCAAAGAGGGTTGGATTCTGCCTGATGTCCAGCAATAAGGTGCTCCTGCAGTGTCCCATACACAGGAGAGCCTTATCCTGAGCCAGTCTGGTTGAAGCACCTCTGTGGAGCATTGCTATCTCTGAGAATAGCGAATAGCGGTCAGTGGGAAAGATAGGTAAGCGGTGAGATAGCTTGGACCCTGACCATTAAGTGGCTCCTAGATCAGTACTGGTGATTTAAATTCATTTTGAAAAGGAAGAGGCAGCCAGTGCTCACACCAGGCTTTGTTGGATCATGTGCATGTTGCTGTGTGAGCTTCAACTTCTTGGGGGGAGATCATGCTCAGGCCCAGTTATTATAACCCAGTCTTACCTGGAGACCCAGCCCTCTGCCCTCCCATGCAGGCCCCAGGTACCATTGGTCAGGTTTCCACAGGAGCAGTGACGTTCATAGCACTGTTTGTGTGTCAGTGGTTTCATGAGCAACTTATTGTTGAAAACAAAATGACATTTTTAATATTTCTGGGGCCAGTGCAAGCAGGTGGTACTCTCTGTGTCTGATCCAACCAAAGCTAGCTCAGAAATTCAGCAGTGTCCTAGGAATACATGCTCCTCAATCCTGAGGGAACCACCATTTTACCCCTGCAGAAATATCCAGATCCCCAATCTCTCTTTCCCCTTGTTTTATCAATCCCCATCTTCCAGGCCCTTCATCCTTCCTGCTGAGGAGCAAGGGATGCCCTCTATCAACCTATCAGTGTGGATCCTTAATTGACTGAAGGGGTCATTGATGAAGAACACAAGGCACCCCTCCCTCAAGAGGAAGAGCATGCTAGGTCTTTGAGGCAGGGACCATCTCTTTGTTATATGTTTGTACAGTGTCTAAAACAAGAGGCTTAAATAATAAACAATGTGGGCTGTATTACACTGCCAGCCCCTGCCAGTTTGTGGGACAGCAGGCAGGCGGGGAATTTCACAAAGGTTTTCCTTCATGGCACAACAGAGGAAGACCCCCTTTCCTCCTAACACCAACCATTTGAAGATAAAACACCCTTATGCACCCTCTGTATGCCCTGTCAATCAGAGAGTGACTCCAGTACCCTTGCACTTATCAATTGCTACAGATATTCATGTCTATGGCAATTATCATTTCCCTCTGTCATCACCCATCACATCTCTTCAGCTATCCACCCAGAGCTTCATTGGACCAGACAGCTAGTGACCCCAAGTTATTCCTGGGGCTTCAAGGCACAAAGCTAAAGATGCCAAATCCCAGGCTTGCAAGAGTAAATGGTAAGGATGTTAAATCTGAAATAGCATATAAGAGGCTGGCACTGCCGTGGATTCCAAAGTCTAGAAGTATCAAAGGGCAGATGCTGCAGTGAGTGCATGTGCTTTGCTGTGGATTAATTGATGCCCTCTGAAACCATGACCAGGCTGGTGTGCATACTTTATGAGAGCTGGAATGCCTCCCAGAAAACACCCCTCATATCGGTTCCTCATATCTGCTGCAGTAACGCCACTGTGAATCATTTAATTGCCAGAGACAGCAGATGAGCTCTGCTTTTGCTTGGGATATGGGAGATCTATGAACAATCACTGGAGCCCAAGATTCCAGCTAACACACAACACCTACGTGTTTAGTATGACCATCATTTATTATTATTTATATTTTAGTAGCACAAAGAGGTTCCAGCTAAGATCAGGTCCCCACTGTGCTGTGTATTGTCCAGAGAGATGAGACAGTCCCTATCTTAAAGAGCTTACAATTTAGGTTTAAGATTAGAGGCCAGAAGTGGGTGTAACAAATAAATGGAGGGATGGTGGGGCTGGGGTGTCAGTAGTATTCACACATATCTATAGGCACTAACTGTGTGCATAGTTTGAAGGTCCAGATGTGTGTTTAAAGGGTGAGTTTTGAGCTAAATGAAGATACTGGTAACAATAATCCCAGTTCCCTGCCTGCCTGCTCACTATCACCTGGCTGTGTTTGGTAGGATCACAGTAAGAGTGATCTCATGGATGGATCTGAAGGAGATGGTGTAGTCACTTTATGGATTAGATTCAGGAAGGTGTTTCACACATAAGGGGAGTCATGGAAGAAAAGGAAGTCATGGCTTTTGGGAGAAGTGAACAAATAGGCCATGAGAGTTGGCATAATCAGTGGAGGAAAGAGGGCAGCTGACAATACTATAAAGACAAAGTAAGTGGGCAAAGTGGGGTTAAATTGTGAACAGCCTTAAAGATAAGAATTAGGAGCTATATGATGTGGTGGAGATGGGGGCGCCTGTGAAGAGATTTAACGGGGGGCTGGGGATGATGTGGTCAGAAGGGCAAGCCAGGAAGCTGATCTTAACAGCAACATTTTGATTGGGCCTGAGTGGGTGTTTTTCTTTGGAAATTACCCTTGTACAATTACCTCCAGCTCTCAGTGCCCATGCCTCCAGCTCAGTACCTCCACAACAAGTCACGCCGTGACACAAACATTCCTTTGGGGGTCTGTACCGGCTTTGAGAACAGCTCAGTGCACATCACACAGCATGGGCAGCCATTTGTGCCCAGGCCAATCCTGGAGTTTACTTTTCACACACTCTATCAGAAAGCCTGTCTTCTGTCTCATTCCCTTTTTGGCCAATAACTGCCTCTTGCTTTCACTTAACCAGCTTGCCCACTCTGGGTTTCTTGTCATGTGAAATCATCCCCTAAACAGTTTATAATACTTCTTCTTTTCACAGTGGCATTATGAAGCCTGGAATGAATGCCATTTTAGGACCAACCGGAAGTGGCAAAACCTCGTAAGTGTGGCTGTATAAATTAATGCCTCTTGCATCACTTTTGATCTCTCTTCTATTGCAAAGAAGGAAAAAGGGCTGAGATTCAATACCCACCCACCCCAGGGTGGGTTCGTATCTGCAGCTCTGGGTTTGGGTACATTGGCAGAGCAGAGTCTGAATACTGGGATTCATTTCCCTCTCACCACAGGAAACAGCAATACCCGTAGGACAAAATTGGTTCCTGAAAACAATTGCTTAGCTACTTTAGTAGAGCAGTGCTGGGAAATCCAAAGCTGAATAACTTGGAGAGTGCATGCTGGACTGGGCTAGAAGAGTCCATAGGTTGGAGTGATATGGGGAGAAGCCCTGTACTGAGAAACTGTGTGAAAAGTCACCCTTTTTTCTTCAGACTCCTTGATGTACTTGCGGGGTGGAAGGACCCGAAGGGGCTTAGAAGTGGACAAATCTTCATGGATGGGAAGTCAGCAAACTCACAGTTTCACCTATGCTCTGCCTACATAGTGCAGGTGAGTCAGGGCAGAATCCATGATGCCTCCCAGTTTGTGCACAGGCCTATCTCATTTTCCACTGGAATAGTATGCTGAGCCTGAAATGCCCAGGACGCTCAGCGGCAAGGACTCATGATGTTGGTTAATCGCAGATGTGTATTCCTTATGGCTACAGCAGAGTATCAATTTAGGATCCTGAAATATCACTTCACTCAGCCATAACCACATGACTCTGTCATCATCGGCATTTTCTCCATTTGGAGCATTGTCTTTTCCTTAAGAGACTACAAGTCTCTGTCTCCTTCTCCCATTGAGAACTCTCAGGGTCGGCCCTCAACATTTTGGCATCTGAGGCGGGAAGCTCAAATGACACCCCCATACCCCCTTGCTTGGGCCAAAACTTTGAAAGGTCTCAATTCTGCCTTCTTCCTGTTCTACTCCTCTCATGGTACTGCTCTGCTACCTACCCCAATAAAGGAGAACTAACAACTTAAAATGCCTTGTTCAAAAATTTTAACACTTAACTTTCAAATGCCTGAACAGCATATGTAACTTTTCTTGTTTGCATAGTAAACACTGACATTTTTATCTGTTTGAATAATCAAAGTGGTGCTTTCCCTGCCTTCTTGGTTGCAAAGATTTGAACTGTTTCCTGAAGGTCCACAGTCTGGGCCAGCTCACGCTCTATTGAGATGGTTGCAAGGCCGACTAGTCTCTCCTGTGTCATTGTAGAGCGTAAATGTGTTTTTATTAACTTCAGCTTGGAGAAGCTGTGTTCTTCACTGGCAACTGTTACAGGAAGTGTTAGAAGTATGCGCAGAGCAACAAAACCATTTGGAAAGAGGGTGGTCATCTTATTTGTGCAAATATATTTCAGAACAGCCTTTGGAGTTGATCCTGCTGAAATATATCTTGAAAGGGCTTTCAGTTCATCACCTAAATCACTCGCATCAATATTGCGCAAGTCATCATGTGTCAACACTGCCTCTAGTGCCCTGCGCTGCTGGTGTAGGTCCTCGTCAGGTATAGTGAGGAGTTTTGGAATATCATACAACATTCCAAATATATTGCTGTGTTCCTTGAGCTGCATGAAACATTCTTCAACAGACTGTATTGCACAATCTAGAACCTGGTTAAAGAATTCAACTGTGAATTGTTGTTTGGGGTCTCTTATGGGATTCTCCCGTGCCTCGTAATCAAAATGTCTTCTTCTTCAGTGACTCTTGTATTCTTGAATGGGTGGGAAAATAGCTTCAGTGTGAAGTTCCTCTGCCAACTTTTGTGCACTCTTCAGAACGTTTTGAAATCCCTCGTCTGACTGGTAAGACTGTAGGTATGACTTTGCTTTGTCCCGTTGTTCTATTGCTCCAGATATATCAAGGTCAATACTTTGGAATCTCTTGCTTACAACATTTATTTCAAACAGTATGTCATGCCACAACATAAGCCACACAGAAATTTGAAGTTATGTATGTTTCTGGTGATTCCATTTCCCTCTGCAACTGTTCTCCCATGAACAGTTCCTGTCCTAGCATTATCCTCCATAATGGCAACTATGGCATTATCTATCTTCCCAATTTGGTGTTTGATAGGCTTTATCACCTCCACTCGACTTTCCCATCGTGTGGCACTCAGTGGTTTCAGTGTCAGAGAGGATGTTCCCAGATATTGCTTCAAAATTTGCCATCGATGAGTTGATGCAGAGAAAAATACATAGATGCTTTGAATTACATTAAAAAATTCAGCAGCCTCACTAGAAGCTGATGCTGCATCACTGACCACCAAGTTCAATGAATGAGAACTGCATGGGACCAAAAAAGCTCGAGGGTTTAACTCTCGGATCCATGTCTGCACTCCTCTGTTTTTTCCCCTCATGTTGGCACCCATTATTGTAGCCCTGACTTTTCCTGGTCAGCTATCGCAATTCCCGTATCTTCCAGCTTTTTAAGAAGCATATTTGTCATACCAGCTCCTGTAGTATCATCAATGTCAATAAATTCTAGAGAATGCTCTCCGACAGTCACCATTGAAGGGACATTTTTACTAGGTTCTGTTGTTGTTACAAAACACACCATTAAAGTCATTTGTTCTGTATGGCTGATGCCAGGTGTGCAGTCCAAAATAAAAGAGTAATATCTTGCTGACTTCAGATCTGCCGCAATCTTCTGTTTGACTTTTGTTGCCAGTAACTGTCTGATCTCATTTTGAATTGTTTTTCCAAGGTAGTGGTGTGCGTACATTTCTTGGGTGGTGACTCTTCTTAGATGATCCTGGAGTACAGCATCAAACTCAGCCATCAACTCCGCAATTTTAAGGAAGTTTCCATTGTTTGGCACATACAGCTGATCTGAAGCACCACACAGTGCTACGTTTTGGGTAGCAAGCATTCTCACAATGGCAATTAGCCTTTTCAGAACATTTTGCCAGTAAAGAGACTCTGATGCAATCTTCTCTTGATGCTGATCATCTATGGTGGCCTTTAACCTTAGTCTCATCTCAAGCTCTTTCCACCTGTGGAATGCTCTCTGGTGATTTGCTGCCTTCTCATGGCATGCCAGATTTCTAGCCCTTTGTTCCTGTAGAACACAGTGTGGCTGGAACATTAGACTGGAAGAGTTTGCAACAAAAGCAGTGTGCAGCATTCTTGGTTTTTGAGTACATAAGCCATGGCCTCTCCACTTTGTCACCATTGGAGATTTCATGCCACTAATGTGTTGGATGGAAACTTCTATTTTCATTGTCTTGGGGGAACATGAAGTTTTTCACTTGCTGTGGCCCATGCAGTACAAGGAAGTCCTTCAGGCTACTGCTCAAGTGGGTCCACAGTCCTAGATCATCTAGACTTAAAGAACTAAACTCAGCAGCAGCTGTTTCTTGCGCCTCCACCACACTCTTCTCTGATCTACACTTTTCTTCAGGAATGTGCATGATTACATTCATTTGAGATGGAGATATGGATGCTGCAGTAGCTGCCAGGTCACCTGCACTCTAACCGGAAGATCAGGCATCTCCTCACCACTCACATCCTCACGGAGGCTGGAAGGCTCATTGTGAACATTTGTGTCTATGTATCTCAGGAGAGCTCCTTCCTGCTTAGATAGAAAAGCTTCCTTTGCTTGCTTTCTTTTTCTGAATGCTGCCCCAGAGGGGCGTTTTTTTCTTTCACTCATGACTGCTGTTCTGTGCCAGCTATAGTGGCTCTCAACACTCAGTTGAAGGAGACAAATAAGCAGGCTGGTAGCAGGGCCTGAGTGAGGGAAGATATCAGCTCCTACTACTTCAGTTGACTGCCTGTTCTCCTCAAGTGGGTTCAGGGAAGCAGCAGGAAACAGGAAGCTCCCTGAGAAGCTGGGGTTAATCAGTCCAGGCTCCTGGGGGTGCTAGAGAGGTACATAAGAGCTCTTCCTCCTCTCTCTCCCTGCAGCTCCTGCTGCTTTCTGTTATTCCCTCTAACTTTTTCTCCTGCCTGTCTGCTATGTCTCTTGTGCCCTCCTTCCTCCAGCACAGCACTCCACCATCTCTGTGCATCTAGAGCAGAGAGAATACATATGCACTGGCTGCAGACACAATTTTCTACACTCTGGGTCCTAATGACGCCCACCATCACAGTCTGGAACCTGAGGTGGCTACCTCAGTTCGCCTCATGGCAAGACCAGCCCTGAGAACTCTATGGAAGCCATTAGACCTCTGTATTCCTCTCACCGGGAATCCCCTTTGGGTACAGTCTATCTCTAAGGACTTCATATTATTAGAACAGTGTTGATGATACTAGGACCCACTATGGAGGTCTTTTCTCTCAAAGCACTGGCTGATTTTCCTCTTTAAATCAAGTGTTTTCCATTGTTTTGTGCTGCCACAGGAGGATGTTCTGATGGGAACACTCACTGTTCGTGAGAACCTTCAGTTCTCTGCCAGCTTGCGCCTCCCACAGAGCCGGAACAGTGAAGCAGAAAAGCAGCTGAAGGTCAATGCAGTGATACAGGAGCTGGGGCTACAGGAGTGTGCTGACACCAAGGTTACTGTACTATCTTTTTATTAAAACAAGGCAGATGTACATGTACTCACACAGCAACACCACCTCTCATTTCAAGCAGTAGCCTCCTTATGTGTGTGCACAAGCACCTGATAGGACCCTTTTCACACATTAACAGTGACAGAGGTGTATGATACGGTGGGTGATTTGAGTTGCACGTATAGATTCTATCCTCTGCATGCACAGGTTGAACAGAGCACACACAGGTATTTGCTTTTGCAACTTTGCATGTACTGTACATCCAACCCTGCTTAGGCCAACAGCAGGGTTTCAGTCTGGGGCTTTCAGTTTTGAAAACCATGAGGTTTTACTGCCTGAGCTAAAGGACTGAGTCTGTCAGCTGGAAGCAGGTTCAAATGTTTCATATGGGCCAGCCATTAGAAAGGGACAAAGTCCCACAATCTCCTAGAGTGGCTTACACATTGGAGATGCAGGCCTCTTCTGCCATTTCTCTCTCTAACTCCCTCACCCTAATGGGAGGGAGACAGGGAGATGGAATGGGGAGTGGGGTAGGTCCAGTAAGAGAGCAATACTGTGCTCTTGTTAGGTTCACAGAGCTTAGAGGTGGGCTCTTTGGGCAGATCTTGTATGAGAACCACGATTTCTTTGTTTCCAGTTTGCCCCCTGGCTAGGGTGATTCTGATCCTGGGAAATACAGACCAGTAAGGATTATTTCAATGCCAGGTGAATTGTTTGAAATAATGACAAATGAAATTATAAAACATCTAGTGAACATGATATGATAAGAAGAAACCAGCATGGAGCTCAGAGTGATGGGATGCAAGAGAGGATACAGCTCCCCCTGTTAAAATGTGGGAAGATGACTGAAAGGACAGGAGCGCCCCTAGCTATATGTTTACTATTTGTGTCCATCTCAGATCAACCCACTCATCTGCCTCCTCTCTGAGATTCTTTGCTTTCTTTCTTTTCTCTGTGGTATCAGATTGGCACTGAGTTCTTGCGTGGTGTCTCAGGGGGTGAGAAGAAGCGGTGCAGCATTGGCGTTGAACTAATCACTGCACCTTCACTGATATTCCTGGATGAGCCAACTACAGGACTGGATGCCAACACAGCTAATTCCATCATGCAGCTGCTGCACCAGTGAGCCATTCTCTGTTTCTCCTGCTCCACTCCATTAAGATCTTTGGAATTTCATTTTGATATTATTCCCCTTTCCATACTCAAGCTGTCTCACAATGATTTAGCAAATCAACAGGTTATATACAGCATAGGCACTGCATAAATATTGAAAAGGCAGGTCAACAATAATGCATGCAGCCAGGCTTAACACCTGTTTTGAGATAAAGCTATAGTTTCTTTTCAAGTAGTACTCCGAGGCATTTGGTTTCCATCTAGACAGCCCTTAGGGACATATTTCAGAGTAGCAGCCGTGTTAGTCTGTATTCGCAAAAAGAAAAGGAGTACTTGTGGAGTACATTTCCACCAAATGTATCCGATGAAGTGAGCTGTAGCTCACGAAAGCTTATGCTGTAATAAATTTGTTAGTCTCTAAGGTGCCACAAGTACTCCTTTTCTTCTTAGGGACATAGGCAGCAAATACCTTAATGTGGCTTTGCCTCCAAAATACAGTTCACATTAAGGCCTAAATTCTAGCTGGCCTATGATATTTACCACGTGCTTCATCTGTTTTGCAGACTCTCCAGGAAAGGAAGAACTGTGATTTTCTCTATTCACCAGCCACGTTATTCCATCTTCCGTCTACTTGATCATCTAACGCTAATGAACAAGGGAGAAATCATTTATGCAGGACCAGCCGAAGAGTCCACTGGCTATTTCAACAGTATTGGTAGGGGGTGAGACTGTGGCAGGATGAGAATTATATTTCCTACTGCTATAGGACAGCTACACATGGGTGTTTGTTAATGGAACCCTTAACAGTAGCAGACAAGGTTTCTAGATGCACAAACCTAGTGCTACTAAAAGGATGCACTAGGAGAACCTCAGCCAGACAGGCAAGCAGTTCACTATTCAAGGACACCACGGAAAACGGTTTTGATTCAAATCTTAACTGCATCAGCCAACTCACGGTGTGCAAAGGCCAACTTCATTGCTTCATGGTTGTGCTTTACCCGGCCCGTGCAAAAGAGCTGGATTTAACTGTCTGTCCAGGACTCTAACTCACAAAGACAGCAGAGACTGGGTGTATTTACGAGATAGTAAAGTGGGGGAAGCAGATGGGGAAAACATAAGAAAGTGCTGCCCTAAAGGGGTGCCACGTGCATCCTGAGGAAGAGGAATGACAGGCATCAATGCACAGCAACATATTTTAACTGGTCCAAGGAGAAGTGTAGATGGTTCAATTCACACGAGATTAGAAGACATACAGATGCATGATACATCGGGAAGACAGACAGGTCCATTTAAAAGAAACAAGAGGTTTATTTCAGGTTCCTGTGTGATATATTATGTTGACCAGTAAGTTAGTTGGTTTAGGAATGAAGTTGGCTGTGAAGAACTGATCTGTGAGAGGGCCAGACTGGTTGATGTGTTTTAAGAGAAGGCTGGTTTGGCTAAGGTAATTATTGGGTTGCTGAGGAGGCACTAGTTTGACATGAGGTTGGTTGGTTAGTCTGAACGGTTCTTTGGTTGTCTGGGAAGGCTGGGTATGGGGCACTACAAAATGTTTACAATGTAATTCAAAACCCTTGAAATGAAAGGTTTTTGCATTTTCTTCTTAATTGTTTTGAAGTTCTACTTAATGTAATTTCACTTCTTTTTTTGCATTCAATATTAGAAGCATTTTTGAGTAAAAATAGGTTAATTGAAAATCTCAACATTTTTAATTGCATCAGGACAAATGATCATATTAAAATGTGTGAACTCAGATTTTCACAGGTTTTAATATGCAACTGTCCATTTTCCCAAAATGTCAAAAAGGAAAACTTCTGTGCCACAAAATATCCTGAGACTAAATATAGTATTTTGGATGATATTTAGCACAGAGATTTTGTCATTTTCTCACATTGCTAGTTGGGTGTGAGGTTAGCTTTTATTTTCTCTTGTGATATGGTGTATTTCAGGTTACCAGTGTGAAGCATTTAACAATCCTTTGGACTTCTTCCTGGATGTCATCGGTGGAGAGATCATGCAGTCCCAGCCTAGTCCAGAGCTAGGTGAGTGCTGTAAAATTATATTGGCTGAGAAAGAGAGCGGTGGTGGTGAGACAGAAGCTAGGACAATGTCTTGCAAATCCACTTCAACAAAAAATACATCGGGATTGTAAAATAGAGGTAGCCAAACTTCTGCAGTGCCCATTCCAGCATTTAGCTCAGAGCCTGAATACAACACACTGGATTCTCCTCAAAATAATTTTTGTTCACACATGGTGCTAATTCCCTTCTACCTCAATCACTTGCCAGTGTTACGCACATACAGATGCAGTCTCAGAGTAACATTTTTATACTTTATTTTCCCTTTAGGAAGCAGACCTGCCAAGGCATCATCCAATTCATATGCAGATTGCTGTGGTTCTCTTTGCTTTTCAGTTGTGTTTAAGGGTATGCAAATGGTGACTAGAAAGTTACTAGCAGTGATAAAAATGCTGGTGTGATTATTAGCAATCTTTGTCGCTTTTCTGGGAGTTAGCTAACACTTTCAAAATCCTTCAAAAGCAAAGTTGAAGCAGGAATGGAAAGTTTTGACCTGGGGCTGTCCCATTTTGTCTGCAGCCTCAGTGAGAGAGTCCGATTCTCATAGCAGCTCTTGCAGTGACAAGAATCCACTGCCCGTCTACTACCACAAGTCCCATTACTATGAGCAGCTGCAGGAAGAGTTGGAAAACCTACAGTCATTCAAGAGCCACCTCAGTGATGCAGTTCCAACAAAAGCCACCTATGCCACCTCATTCTTCCACCAGGTGAGGGGAAAAGGGAGGAAAAAGCAATATAAAAGACACAAGAAAAGGACAGTTTCAGGGTTTGTGGTGTTAAAGCAGCAAACAGTAGATTCTTGCAGAGGACCTTGTGAGACTTATTCACTGTGCAGCAATTCCAGTGAGACCTCTGAGTCTAAGACTTCATAGATATTAGGGTTGGAAGAGACCCCAGGAGGTCATCTAGTCCAACCCCCTGCTCAAAGCAGGACCAACCCCAACTAAATCCTTCCAGCAACATAATTATTCTTAATTTTTGTAAACACATAGGATCAGAGTCAGGGATCCTGTGCCCTGGCCAATTAGCAAGTTGTGTGCTGAGTATCTCCACGAGGCTGCTGGGAGAAGAAACCCACTGAGTCACTCTGCAGAGGCATTGGGCTGAAGCAGCTCTGCAAGGCCCCAGTTTTCCCTGCTCTTGGGAATGAAAACCAGAGGATTAACACAGCAGTGGATTTTCAGGATCTACTCCTCCTTACTCTGTGCTGTGCAGGGAGACCCAATGGAGCTGGGCTGTGCGCCACACTAGCCTCCCCCCATATTTAACCCCACTGTGCCGCAGACTTGCACAGGTGCCACTGCCAGGGAACCTCCACAGCCACAGAGTTGAACTTCTCCCTTAATGAGGAGCCTAACCCTGCTTTTCCTGTAGGAAAGCACTCACCTCAGAAGGTTCCCCTTCAGTAATTTGAGGTTGCAATGTACAGTGAAGAAGCAGCTATTTTTGTTGTCATGCTGGGGAAGGATTTCTATAGTCCATCATTCAAAATAAACTGTGAAATTAAGGAACAATTTAAGGCAGGTAAATTGAAAACTTTCCTTAACAATAATATAATGGATGGAACAGAATAAACTTTTTCAGAGATATGTAAATTACATTATACAACATGAATCAGACCCTCTGCTGGTGTAAATTGGCATCGCTTCATTAAAGTGAAGGCCACCATGCTGATTTACACCATCTAAAGATCTGGTCCTGTATATTGATGGGGTTTACGTTTAATGTTACTGATCTTACAAAGTAACCGAGTACACTGAGTCGGGGGGTGGGCAGGGGAAGAGGGGAAGATTAAAACAAAAAATCAGAAAGTGAATGTTTACCTATGACAATGACTTCCACCTCAGGTACAGGCAGCCGGGATTTGTAAAGAATGCACCACTGAGAGCGTGGTGTTAGTTTTTTTAAATCATGAGAAAAATCAGATACACAATCTCTCTCTGATTGCAAATGTAATTCTGTGTGAGCAAATGTGTGAACAAACGACAAGAGCTTCAGAGCGCATTCTACTGCTATTACTGTCTTTGAAAATAAGGCAATGTTCTCTGGCATGCACAGATGTACCCAATTCCTCACCTTTACACAAACCATCCCACCAAAATAACATATCTACAGGAAAGGAGGGCAGTTTAAAAGCCTAATTAAGTACCAGAAAATTAAGTATTAGAAGTCAGATACCTTAAAAAAAACACCTTACTGTATTCTACAGTAATTATCCAGAATACTGCAGTTTACCCTTGCTATAGTGCACTGAACTACTACTGAAGATGACTGAAGTATTTTTAAATAAGAATAGCTACATGGAGATAGATAAGTAAAACATGTATTCTCTTGGTCAGTGTTTCCCAAACTTGAGATGCCACTTGTGCAGGGAAAGCCCCTGGCAGGCCGTGCCGGTTTGTTTACGTGCCATGTCCGCAGGTTCAGCCAATCGTGGCTCCCACTGGCCATGGTTCGCCGCTGCAGGCCAATGGGGGCTGCGGGAAGGAGCGCAGGCTGAGGGACCTACCAGCCGCTGCTTCCCACAGCCTCCATTGGCCGGAGCGGTAACCCGCGGCCAGTGGGAGCCGCATTCGGCCAAAACTGCGGCGGCAGATAAACAAACCGGCCCAGCCTGCCAGGGGCTTTCCCTGAACAACCATCGTCCCAAATTTGGGAAACACTCCTCTCAGGTGTTGAGTGGTTTGGCATTGTTCCAGAGTAAAGGTGAATGGACAATTGCTGCAGGCAATGGAGAGACTGTTTCTCTGACATTTGCCTGTGTCTGGTTTAGAAGCCATCTTTATGAAACTGAGATTGATGCTAAACTTTCCAGATTATATTCTCCACTAGAGGCAGGCTCCCTAGCTACAGCTTGCACATAATACTCAATGGGAGCTTGGGAAATCCCAAGAACTTGGTTTCAAAGAATTCATATTGCACCAATCTGAGGCTGTTGCCTTGTGGATATTGCTATGCACCTGCCATGCATGATGTGGGGGATGGGTCATAGTTCCAATCAATTAGAGCAGGCACGTCTTAGGAGGGCTCAATCTTGCTCAATGTCTGGGGGGGGGGAGGTTGAGCATCATTTCACTCAAGAGAAATCCCTGTGAAGAGTGCAGTTGAAAGGAACTTGCAGCTAGTTTCCTTTGCTAGGATGGATGGTAGCTTCAACATGCAGTATTGAGCATGGAGAAAGCATGGGGGGGAAACAAAGAGAACATCAGGACTCAGACATCAGGGTTGTAAAGAATCCTCAATAAAAAATAAAGTCCAATGGACTGGCCTGGGATATTTCAAGGAGGAGATTTAATTTATATATGTATAAATTATGCACTCATGTATGTTCCCTTAGCTGTATGTTGTGAGCAATCGCAATGTGAAGAACATCCTGAGGAATCCTCAGACATCCATTGGTCAGCTTCTTTTGGGCACTTTCTTCTCCATATTGGTGGGGCTCATTTTCTACCAAGTACCGGCCACTCTGCCTGAAGCCTTTCAGAACAGGTGAGAGGAAGAACAGAATCTTTAGTCCCTTCCTCCAGCTGGTAGTCTAAGGGAGGACGGATGGAAAGATGAAAGGAGTGGCACACTTACAGAATGAATTAAGAGATGCAGACAAGTTCCTTTCAAGTAGCCCAAGTGAGCATAATATCCTGGGGCACCCAAGGGGTTAGGAGAGGGAACCTGATATGGAACCAAAATCCGTTGAAGACATCAGAGATTATTCCCAATAGGGAGGACAGTGACAGACTCAAAATTTTCCACCTGTAATTGAACACTTACCTTAGTGAGGACCTGATTCCCAAACCTAACTTCCAAGGCATTGTAATGTTAGAGCCATAAAAAGCATGAGAGAACTCTCTGCCCTTTGTGTACAAGTCCAGCAAAAAACTCCAAATAAATCTCTTTTCCTTTTCTTCCCTTCTCTGCAGATTAGGAGCTTTCTTCTTCCTGGTCATCAATCAGGTCTTTGGGAATCTGTCTGCAGTGGAGCTCTTCATCAATGAGAGAAAACTCTTCATGTGAGTGACTCTAAAACTCCTTCAAATCAAAATGCTGGAAACAGGCATAAACAGGCTGTGGCTGCAGTTTGCTGCAGATCTACCCACCACCACAGAATTGCGCTCCAATAATTAAGCCCTCCCAAAATTTCAAATCATGTCCACATCTGTCTAAAAAAGGAAGGGAAACAGACAATGAATCCCCACTCCTAATGCCAAAAGCCTCAGATGCCTTCTAGATGTCAGATCCCAAACTATTTCCAGTGCCTTCCCAAGATGCCAAAAGCCCCATCTGTTCCCTGTCCTGTTACCGAAATCTTCAGCTTCCCCCAACAGCTTTTACAACAGTTATGCATTTTCAACACCAAAATCAGCAGCACCTTACAAACTAAAAATCTGGGGCAGCGTGAAATGACTTGATTTTGACATCAAAATAAAAATGACCCAGGAATAATGAATAGATTGTATTATTCATTTTCAGGTTTCACTCATTTAAAAAAATTGTGCACTTTTTCTGACGTCACAGAATTTCCAGATTTCAACACCGGAACACCTCAGAAATAAGGATGTCACAGAATTTAGGTCCCACTGGACTTTAGAAATGGCCAGAAGATCATGAAGCTGAGAAAGTCTGGTTCAGCTCCCAACTTTAAAATGCTCAGTATTATTTCAAAACAAATACAATCATAGCCAATTGAAAATGGAAATGCAAATATAAGGATACTCTGTTCGGCCAGTCACAGTATAGCATGCAAGTAGCATCTACAGACATGGCAGAATAACAGCGGAGAGAAGTGAATGGACACATTTCAGAAAGAAAAGACTAAATACAGGAAAGGTGCAGTTTCTACATCCTACTTTGGAGAAACCACGATAGGGGGAAAGAAAGGAATTGGATAGTTGAGGAGAGCGAGGACTGGGTTACAGAAAAGGGAAAGATTACTTTGAAGAAAAAAAAAGAGTGTGTGTGTTTGTGTGTGTGTATTTGGGGCACGTTCATCTAAGAATTTAAGGTATAATCCTATATAATTTGCAATCAATGAAAGTAAGATAGAGCCTTGCCTTGAATAGGAGAAATTGTATTACTGGATTCTGAAGCAGACAAGAAGCTTGAAGCTGAAGAAGCTTTCTGATGTTTTCTCTTTTCTAAATATGGATGAAGAGACTGGCCACCACATTTTGGACAAATTGAAATTTGGGTCAGAGGAAGACCACTGAAGGAAGGAAGAAGTTACAAGCAGTAAGACAAGTGGAGATAGAGGCATGGAGGAGAGTTTCATCAGAGGAGAAGTCAGGATAACATCATATGTGGGTGATGTTTTAGATGTGATGGGAAGATTTACAGACCAGGAAGACACAGGAAGCAGAAATAGTAGAAGTTAAAGCTGAATGCACATGTTTATGAAAGTAAGGGTAAATGAGAGAGGTGTATCAAAGATGAAGATGAAGGCAATAGTTTTTCTTCAGGATGTTGTGCTTACTAATTATTTAATGGCATATCTGTTTGGAGATGAAGAAAGTTCTAATGGAGACAGAAGTTGATGAAATTGAGAGAGAGAGGAGTAAGGAAAGGACTAAAATACTAAGGTGGTTATAGAGTTAAATCTCATAAACGTATGAAGTAGCTACTTCGATTTTCAGTGTTTTTATTTATTGCATATATTTTTCCAGACATGAGCGCTCCAGGGGATACTACAGGACCTCAGCATATTTTCTGGCCAAGGTGTTTGCTGATCTGATTCCCAATCGTATCATCCCCTTGTTGATGTTCTCTGCCATATCGTACTTCATGATGGGTAAGTACTGAATTTCCTTTAGCTCAGCACCTCTTTGAGGAAGTGATTCAGGACAAAAATCACCATGGGAAAATGCCACAAAAACTTAGGGGGTAATATCAAACTCTGGCAAGTCTGAAATGTCATATTGCACAGATTTCTGTGGTGATTGTGCTTTGTTATTAATTTTTGCAGTTATGTCACATTGCTCATAATCAGAGGTAAAAAATTCTCTCTTTATGTACAAACTGTGTATAAAACTTCCCAGGATGCCTCTATTCATTATTTTTTCTTCCCCTCCCAATAATAAGACACCCATACACAAAATCATCTTATTTCTAGTATACCGCTAGCTCTGACTCCAATTAATTGAGTTTTCACAAAACACTGCTGTATCAGTTCCCGACAGGACTCCAGCAGTGTGGCCTTCTAAGATTCTCCCAGAGCTTAGTGAACAGTGCAGGAAAATCAGTCAGATGATCTCAATATTTGAGACATGTGAAGAGTTAAACAAACCCACGCAGCCAAACTGCTAGTTTTAGCATGATTATATACACTAGGATGAAAACAGGCCCAGATTTCTAGTAAATAAAAACATGTTGAGGGATGCACTCTCTAGCTGCTCTTTAGTGGTAAATCTGGCACTCACAGCCCAATCCTGCAAATTCCTCATGGATCCACTGAGCTTTTTCATAACCATGCCCAAAATACAACCCAAAATTTAGTAATGGGAGATTTCTCACAACATTGTCCTGGAAGGATATGCTATGGATCCAGCACTGAAAGCATCCCCACTGCAGTGCTTGTTATGAAGCCTTTAATTCCAGAAAATGCCAAGTTGGAGTCCTGTAGCAGGAACCACCTTATACTGTAGCAATTCCATGGCAATGCCTGTTATGGATCCAGACCTTTCCACAGTACTGAGTCACTTTCTCTCTGTCACCATACACAGGTCTGAAAAAGGATGCAGGATCTTTCTTCCTGTATGTTCTTTCCCTCAGTCTGACAAATCTGGCAGCTGTGAGCATGGCTTTCCTGGTGAGCGCCAGTGTCAGCACCTTCGCCATCGCTAATGTCTTAATCGCACTGCCTTTCGTCTTCATGATGGTGAGAACTTTTTATCCACTTAAGGGCAGCCTTGCAGGATGTATAGATCCTACTGGAATCAGAGGTGGGCCTAAATCTCAACATTCTGTTCAGATCCGGATTTCAAATATCCCATATTCCAGGAGTGCTCAGATCTGAGGCTTTGGTTTGGGTCTCTACTGGAATGCTCTGGGAAGGTGCATTTTTAAAAAGCAGGAGTATTTATGACAGAAGAAAGCAAGATACAGAGCAACTGTAGCTATAAACAATATGTTATTAGTACAGCTGGTCTAAGCGGAGAGGTCTGGTCTGGTCTGGTCTGAGCACAAGACAAGCAGTCATCAATGCCTGAGTTCTAATCCTGCCTCTGCACCTGTCATGTTCCTGTACCAGATATGGACTGGCTACTAGAGCTTGCTTATGCACACAGATGTGATCATCATAAGATCCTTTACCACTCTGCCAGGTATGGCTGAGGTTAGTGTAAATAAGGTACAGCGGAACCCCGTTTATCTAATCTCATTGGGACCGGGGCCAGATTGGCTAATCAAAAATTTGGATAATTCGGAGAATGGGAAATTGTGAGGCTGCAGCACCATTTAGGGCCACAGGAGAGATTGCCCGCTTCTGGACCTGTGTGCGCTGGTTGTTGGGTTAATATGGAGAACCGGATAATGGAGGGTCGGATAAACAGGGTTCTACTGTATTTTGTACACAGTACCACCTAGTGGCTGAACAGCATAATACAGTTTAGAATTCCATTACATCTCCCCCTTTAAGTTCTATATTCTTACCATTTACAATATTTACACTGACGCATGGTCTTTGAAATCAGTACATATCAGTCTGTTAAGTGTGTCTGTATCATACTGGTTTTCTAATTATATGACCCAAATGTGAAACAATTTGGTCATCTAGCTGTCTGTTAGTTTCAATGACAGGCTGTAGTTGGTTTGGAATCCTTGAGCATTTCCTTGTTGTTCTGCATCTGCCATCTGTAGAGTTTGCTCTGTTGATTTTTCTTTCTGAGGAAAGAAACTGTAGATGTTGATGGTCTCTGTTGAACTCTCCATTGTCAGTCTCAATCACATATAATCTGTGTGCTGGATTCTTTTTCTTTACAAGAGCTGGAGCTGTCCATCCTTTTTCTCCATCCAATTTGACATGAACACAGTCACCAAGTTGTAGACCTGGCAGTTCTCTAACTGAATGATATCTGTTGTAAAAGTGTTCATAAACTCTTTTAGCCTTTTTATCTGACTTGGCTACTCTCTTCATGTCTGGGCACTTTGTTCTGGTTTTGGAAAAGACTGTATCTCCAATCATTCTGAGGTATCTTCCCATCAGTTGTTGTACTGGACTATATCCAGTAACTACTACTGGTGTTTATCTGTAACTCAGAAGAACAAGAAACGGACCTTCCAGCTGTAGGATTTTCTTGGCTATCCGTAGAGCTCTCTCACCTGTTCCATTCGCTTGTGGGTAACATGGACCGCTAGTAATATGGTCAAAAACATATTTCATTTGGATTCAGTTACATTCTGTTGCAGTGAACTGTGGTCCATTGTCTGTCACTAGCTGTTCTGGAATACTGAAGTGAGCAAAAGTGCATTTGAATTTCTCGATAATACTGCGACATGTTATATCTTTCAAGTACATTATTTTTATATATCTGGAAAAATAGCCCACTACAACCAGGTAATGATGTCCTCTAAATTTGCATAAATCCTGCAACTAGTTTCTTTCAAGGTTTCTCTGCTCATAGTGTTTGTACACTGTATGGTTCAGTATTACCTCAAGTTGATTTGTACTAGATGTCCTTTCAAAAGTACAGTATCATGAAATCCTCCATCAGGTTCTTCTATATTTTTCACTAGGCCCATCATGGCTACCACACTGCAGCTGCAAAGTTTGTTGGTCTTTGATCCTTTAGTCACATGCACTCTGAATGCATAGCTTTTGTCTATTGTAGTAAATCCAGGACCAACAGCGTCGTAAACTCAGGACAAACAGCTACAAAAGAGGGATGGGTAGTAATTAGTCCCAGGGGATTTAAAAGGCCTCTCCCTGTCCCCCGAGGAGATAACCAGGGGAAAATAAGGTTCAGCGGGAAAAGGGGTTGCTAGGGAGCTAATTAGGTTCAGCTGACGCCAACTGCTGGAGACCTTTTTAAACCCTCCTGGTCCTGGAAAGGGGGTGGGAGTGAGAGAAGCAGGGAAGTTGCCAGTAGGCTAAGGGTAGCAAGACACAGAACCCTTCCAGGAAGGGAGGCTGCACTCCCTCCCCAGAAGGGAAGGAAAACAAACACAAGGGACTGATCAGGGAAAGGAATAACCGGACCCTGTGCTACCTGTAAAGATTTGCCTTGCCTAAGCTGGTGTCTCCAAGGCTAACAAGGACTGAGTCTGCTGAGGAGAACAAGGTATTTTGCCACACTGTGTAAGTTGTTTCTGTGGTGAATTGGACCATGGAGTTCAGAATACCTCCAGGTCTAGTCAGAGTTGTGTCACGTCATCTCTAGAAGAGGTTAAAGGTGATAGTTTTAAAGTCAACAGTCTTGTCCTGAATATTAAATTTCACTCTGCATGCAGGCTCTGTCATCACAAGTGATATATCTCAGGAACAATGGCTCTTGTTTGTCTGTAATATGAGTCAATTTCCAGACTGCTTTGGTGTGATGAAACACCTGCAATATGTCCATATTTCCTGTATGTATTACATTGTGTGCATCTGTCTGGACATGCATCATCTCTTGGTAATTTGTCCCTCTTAGCCTGGGAGTTCTTCCTCTTTGCTTCAGAGGTTTAATGGTAAGGACTTTTAACACTCAAGTGTCTGAAAAACCTGAAACTATCTTAGAAACTGTAAACAAATTTCTCTGTTTTGCAGTGTCACCATTTTAGACTGTTTTGCTATTTCAGTAGCTGTGGCTAGGGTAACTCTCTCTTCAACTATAGCTGCTGTGAAAGGTTTTTTTCTGTTAACCCAATAACCAAACCAGCCCGTCTCTGTTGTTTTCCTGTTTTGCATTCCTCAAATGTATGCAGAGCCCTTAACATTTTCCTGGTTCTTGAATTCTCAGGTGAAAACTTGCTCTTTCATAAAACACATTTCTCTGAGGTATAAAACATGCATCAAACATAGACAGAACCCTTTCAGAGTCATCTTTGTGACTGTCTTCAGTAAAGTAAAAAGATTTAAACATATGTTCTACCTGTTTCCCCATAGCATAAAGGTGATTTGATACCTGTATATTTCCAGTTTCTTTGTGCAGCTGGATAGCAATATGAAATCTTGCAGAATATTGTTTCCAGTCTGTCAAAGCTGAAGTTCTCTGGGGCATTAAAGAGTGGCATGTTGATGAGATCCTGCAACCTTTGTTGCTATTTTCCTTCTGTTTCTATTCTTAGTTTACTCCACATACCAGGTCACATTCCTGTACCAGATATGGACTGGCTACAGAGCTTGCTTATTATACACACCAGATAAGTTCATCATAAGATCTTTTAAGGCTCTGCCAGGTATGGCTGAGTTTAGCTTAAATAAGGTATTTTCATGCAGCAGCACCTAGTGACTGAACAGTATAATACAGTTTAACATTCCATTACCGTACCTGTGATCTTAAGTAAGTCGCAAAGTCTCTGACTCAGTTTTTCCACTTGTAAATGAGGTTAATCCTTACCCATTTCAAATGGGTGATTTGAGATCTGTTTGTTAAATATTTGTAAAGCAGTTTAAAAATGGAAAACATTACAGACTTTTTAACTTCTCACACATATTGTATGAAAAATATGTACATTTGTATTCCATGTCCTGAGTAACAGTCTAATCGTACATTATTCTCCCCACTAGGATGTACGATTAGAAGAGGCTTCAGTCCATGCTTTAATGGCCTTTGTATTTTTTATTGTAATACACTGCACAATACAAACAACTGGAGATGCCTAAAATGCTATATTCTAAAACAACTAAAGACATTTCTTATGGAAAAAGTAGTTTCTGAACACACACATTAGCTGCTGTTCTAAGCTAATCATTTTAAATGAAAGCTACTAGTATTAGGAAGTCCTAGTAAACTTTAGGGAGAAATAGTCTGAAAATATTTTACAAAACAATTTTAGCTAATAAATATACTATAATCTTAAACTATTTTTTTAAAAAACACAGAAATTGGCTAAACATCCTTAGCATTGTTGTTTTTCCTACTCAGAAGATAGTAGATAGGAACACCATATATTTGATAAAAAATAATTTCCCTATTCTCCCTTTCATGAATGAGGGCTACTATTTGGTTCAAGATGTTTGGTACTGAGGAACAACTCCCAAGCACTTTTTGGGGGACAAAAGGCAAGCATATCGTTAATAATGTGTTCTGCATTGTTTTTTTGCACTGTCTCCTACAGGTTTTTGGTGGGTTCCTTGTAAACCTGAACTCCATGCTGAGTTGGCTGTCCTGGATCAAATGGATCAGCATCTTTCATTATGGAATGAATGTGAGTCACAGCCCTCACAGGGAAGATTTGGCAAAGTGCAAAACAGCAGGTTCAAAAGTAAAGTGAACTTCATCCCCCCAACTGTACAAAATCCCTCAAGCCTGTTTGCCATCTCACTTCTTATGTATCGGATTGTTCACAAGCTCGTAGCCAAAGACAGAATAGAATCACCTGACTACCATGTTCTAATCAAAAATATCATCCAGTCTATGTTGCTCACATATCTTCTGAAGAGGTCCCAGAAGCCCACCTCTGTCTGACCAAGAAAGTGCCAACTGTCTGCTGTATTTGTATGACTGACAATGTCTGTAAATCTGCATTTCTGGCTCTCACTCTTTAAAATTGGTACTGTGCTTTGTCACAGACAATGGTACTCAGCAGAAATAAAGGAAACAATAAGCACACATGCACATTCTCAAGCTATGCCAGAACATGAACTTTACTGTATTCTTATAATAAAACAGAGTTTATAAGAAGTCTGCCCTAAACATAATTCTTATAGAAACTATGGCACCATCTACTGGCAGCATCCAATTTTGATGTTGTAAAACAAATCACTATCTTCTTTTCAATGAAGATTGATTAAATTCCTGCTTCTGGAGCTAGGAATAAATATTTTCATATATGTATATAATGAAATTTGCAGGAAAAAAGCCCTTAGCTGAATGTTTTGTCCTTTTTTCCCATTCAGACTTAGGAATCTCTTCCCCATGTTCTGCTATTTTGGGCTTTGTTTTTATGAGGCTCCCCCGTCCTTTGAATCATAGACTATCAGGGTTGGAAGGGACCTCAGGAGATCATCTAGTCCAACCCCCTGCTCAAAGCAGGGCCAATCCCCAATTTTTGCCCCAGATCCCTAAATGGCCCTCTCAAGGATTGAACTCACAACCCTGGGTTTAGCAGGCCATTCCCTGTCCTGTCCTAACTCCACTCCAAACATTCTGTCACCATGGAGTCTCTCCAATGCTAGCCAAAGACAAAAGGGTCCCACATGCTTTTCTACCTTGAAACTCCTGATTAAAGAGAGGGAGCTATGTTTTAAAAGCTACCAAGCAGATTCATTTGATAATTAACCCATAATTAATTATCTTTGATTCTCATAGTCCAGGGGTTCACAACCAGGGGTCATGAACAGGTGCCAGGCATCATGGCCACACTGCACTTCCCAAATTGCTGAACAGAGGGTGATGCCGATACGGAATAGGTTGAAAACCATTGCTAAAATTGTGTCGGCATCACGGTCATGCTGCATTTCCCAAATCTCTTCCATACTGGGACCACCCTCTATTCAAAGGTTGGGAAGGGACCACAGCCAAAATGGAACATTCCATGTCTCTGGGGAGGCACTTCTGTTCTTGCTATATAGTTTATTCATCTGCCATTTCCTAACGATTAGATTTTTTTAAACGTATGTTTCCTGTTTTAGGCCCTGACCATCAATGAGCTCACAGGAGCAGTTTTCCATTTGAACTCTTCCATGTAAGTACTCACTCTGTTCACCAACCACCAAAAACAACCCAAAAGAGCCGAGGGAAGGTAGAGGCTGTCATATCTGACATACTTCACCACAGGGGTGCATACAAGCACTCAATTTATAGAGTATTTTTGGATACACAGGAGTCTGACATACCACACAGGTATCCAATGGAGCATAAATAGAGGAGGCCATGATATCATATCTGTTGAAGGAGAGACTGCAGTGTCAATACATATGCAGTGAGCCAATGTTTAACTAACTTATAAACAGGAAGAACAGTACACAGGAATATCCTGTAATAAATATTACACATTAGAGGGAGCTGTTAGTCATTCCAATATGTAACAATATTCTTCCAAAATCTCTAACTTCACCATTTTTAAAATGTTCTTTTAACACAAATGTGTCATGCATAAAGGGTACAAAATGCTTTGGCAACATTTCTTCACATACTAGTACATATAACCTTAAATGCTGCACTAAATATAAACCGCACCACAGGTAAGATTTTCAGAAGTGCTCAAGAAATTTGAGTACTTTTCTGAATCTCACCCAATATGTATAATCTAAAATTATTTAAAATACATTAGGTAGATGTCTCTAACTAGTAGTGTTTTTTTGATTCCTTGTGTGCAATATTTTTCCCCTTCTGAAGTGTGATAGTCAATGCAGTGTCTCCAATTATCTCTTTCTTCCCTCACACAAGGGAAGGTGAATATGTAAATGTCACTAGATTTCTCTATTGTAAATCAGCAGGCATGGTAATAAAAGAGTCACTTGTAATTATTAGGTTAGAATTTGGTTCTGGCTGTTCCTCATGCAGATAACCTGCACCTCCACACCAAAAGTTGTCAGGACCGATGCAAGACATAGGCACTTTCAGGAAACAAAGAACATGGATCTCACAGAGGTCACCTATCTGGAAGTACAAAGCATTTTCAGACCAGAGAAATACATGGGGGCATTTCACATGGCATTTTTAGGCAACACAGGAGGCATATAGCAAGCGAACAACAAGGTCATATTAAGCATTTATGGAACTTAGGGATTGAAAGGGCACGTAGGGAACACCACAGAGGTTCATGCAGAGTGGGCCCACAGGAAGTTCATAGCGGGATGTTACAGGAGCATATGTATTATGGTTAAAGTACTTACAAACACTTAATGGCTCACCTGGGAACTCGCATAGTCAGATCATCAGTACTTAGAAGGGCTCATTATAGGAACTCACTGGGCAGGACACATAATACACCCTTACAGGAGTTATATAACTTGATAAAATAGCAACAGCTACTGTAGAATTACAGAATACACAGATTTCAGAGTAGCAGCCGTTAGTTAGTCTGTATTCTCAAAAAGAAAAGGAGTACTTGTGGCACCTTAGAGACTAACAAATTTATTTGAGCATAAGCTTTCGTGAGCTACAGCTCACTTCATCGGATGCATCTGATGAAGTGAGCTGTAGCTCACAAAAGCTTATGCTCAAATAAATTTGTTAGTCTCTAAGGTGCCACAAGTACTCCTTTTCTTTTTGAGAATTCACAGAGGCATACAATAGGCCCATTAAAAACCAGTACAATGTCCCATTAACGAGGACAGCTCATTTATTTAGAAGAACCAGGTTCATTTGTCAAGGGTCTTCTAGGCATTTGAACATGGACTACATCTCTTCATTCAGGGAGCATCCAGGTGGGTGGGTCAAGGCTGGCAGCTGTCCGCAAGAGCAAATGCATCACTTCCATAACATTCCTTATCTACTGCAGCCCACAAGCAGAAGGCTTCCCCACAGTTGCTTCCAAGCAACTGTAAAATAAAGAGAAGATGGCACTCTCTGAATGAAGCACTGCAGTACTTCACTACAGGGGTTATCATAGAGCTAGATGTTGCAGAAAGTTAATGCACTCCATTTTTCACTAATTAGTAGCTATTGTGACTAATTACACAAATTAAAAGAGCTAGTGAGTTTGGTATTCTCCAGATAGCCTGCAGGGAGCAGTCTTTGTTCAGGAGAGGTTCAGGGCAGGATCACAGTGCATTGACAGAGCCATATACGGCTCAGAGACTGGAATAACTTGAAGTGACAACCTTGCAGGTCAGGACCTAGTTGCATTAGCAAAGCTGTGAGAAAGGAACAGGAGAGACTTGCACAGTGCCCTCCTTTGCTATGCCTGGTTCTAATCAATATGTTCTCACTTATTACCACTAAAACTTATCATCATAACATTTAACATAAAAACAATTGTGTTTTATTTGTTTGAACCGTGCCAAACACCCATGTCTGTTTGTTGCAGGGTCCCTGGAGAGGTGTACTTGCAGCAGCAAGGCATCAATTACAGCACCTGGGGCTTGTGGGAGAATGAGGTTGCTCTCCTCTGCTTGTCACTTGCATTCCTGTTCTTTGCCTACATCCAGCTGTTAAGAGTGAATCGCTGGAAGTAAAATGGGCAATTTCCAGCTATCATCCACCAGGGCAGCAGCCATGCAGAGTTCACCTTGGCCCCTCCTATCAGTATAGTCTTGATTTCAGATACCTCCTGGTTTGTGCAGTTCTTCCCTTCAGTCACCAGAAGGCTGTAAATGCAAAGTTAATTTGACCAAGACTGACAGATTGGAAAGTGTCAATGTATGTGTAAAAACATTCATTAAATACAAATCTATTTTACCTTTTAATGTAGAAAATGATACACTTATAACAATCCATGGCCTATAATAATCAGCTAACCTCACACAAAATGTGGTTAACAGAACACAAGATAGTTTTCTGCTAAAACATAGGACAAGCCACAAACGCCTTAGCTAAAGGAGAATTGTCTCTAGCTACCAATAATTATTCTTGCATTTTCGTCCTTATTACACAAATTCTTGATTATGCTTTGGTCATCATTTGCTATGACTACCCCAACTTTTCTGGCCATCCCACATCTCAGCTCATCACTATCTATGCAAAATACCCCAATCATCCTTATATCACTTTACCTCTTTATAACTCTGTGCTGGCTGCGATGCTGGCAGACCAGGGGCCAGCAAACACCAAGGTCCCCATGCCTCAATTGAATACTGACAAATACGTAGTTGAAATCAGTCTGGCTCACCTGTGTGTTTATATTGTTAAAAATAGGTATTAGAATTATAAGAATGTGTTTAGACTTTATAGAATGCTTGTGAGTTGCTGCATGCATTAATCTCACTTAAAACATCTGTATCCCATATTATAAGGTAATATTTGAGCATTTGCACTGTAAGCCTCGATAACTGCGTAAATGATGAGATAGGAGAGAGACATTAACTAGTGTGGAATGCTAGTCTCCAACAGAAGGTGTTATGTCCTGCCCAACAAGAAAGGCCCATCAACACCAGACAGATTGAGTAGAACATTAAAAAGGACAAAAGACTTTGTTGTTTACTCTCCTTCCAGCCATGAAGATGAATCTTCCAAGTGAATTCCTCCCATCAGCTAAATTTACAGCTCAAAGCAGAAGGGGGAACAGGAATAAAAACCCCTAACAAGGAGGAACTGTATTTCATTGCGCCTTGGAGTCTGGTGGCAAGGTTTATAGGCATAAGCAAGGGATCCTCAGCAGCTAAGCCTGAGTTAGCCCTAAAGGACAAAGAGCTTGCTTATTACAAAAGTGTCTATTATTTTTTGAAATTTAAGATTGGAATTCATTTGTCTATATAGGTTTACCTGCTTTAACCTTGTAAATAACTCTTTAATTTCCTTTTCCTATATAATATATCTGTGTATATTTTATTATTGGATTGGCTACAAGCATTCTCTTTGGTGTGAGATGTAAGATGCAAATGACCTGGGATAAGTGACTGGTCTTTCAGGAGTGAAAGTAACCTAAATATTGCTGATTCGTGGTGTAAAGGACCATCTATCACAAAGGCAAGCTTGCCTAAGTAACAAGATAGATTGGAGTACCCAAGAGAGCTGTCTGTGACTCTTATAGTGCCTGACGAGTTTATACTTGATAATTGGTTGGTGAAATCTAAGTATGGAAGTCACAGCTAAATTGGGGTTTGTCTACTAGCTCTTAAGTCTGCCCTGAGGTTGGTACTCCAGCTCTTGACTCCTGCTGGTCAATCTGACATTGGCTTCTTCTGACTTTTCACAATAAGTTCAAGATTTATGTCCTGATGTTCAATACCATGCCCCTTCCTTCCTTCCTTCCTTCATTGTTTTCTGCTTCCTGATTTTGTTTAAACCCCTCCAAAATGCCCCTTTTTATCCTTCACCAGTACTCATCTTGATTCCTCTTTTCAAGATGCCCCTTTCATTTACAATTCCTTCTGTCTCTTTATTCAAATCCTGCTTTAAAACACACCTTTCCCCTTAAACTTATCGAAGATGACCCATCAGAGACAGATGTGTGCAACTCAGAATAAATATCAGGAAAAACTTAATGGCACTAAGATCTATAAAACTGTGAAATAATCAGAAATATTTAACACTGGTCTGGACACAACTCTAGAAAATGTACTGTAGGGATGATCCCATTGACACAGAGTAGACTGGATGATCCAGTAGGAGTTTCCCCTCTCTAATTCCTATGATAGTAGCTTAAAATCAAGTTGGACATTTCTGGCAACAAGGACCTTTGAAGAAATATGGAGCTTTCTATATTAGATACACCTGGTAAATGAGAAAAGCTAAGAAGAAATTAGTGGGAAAATGCGGGAAGAGGGCAGAGAGAACAAGAGAAGTGAATGGAAAGGAAATAAATAGGAATGGTAGAAGAAATAAGGAGAAAAAGGTGATGCTAGATTTTTGCCATGCCACTTAGAATATTAACAACACCACACACACAGAAAAAAGGGAAGGGTTCATGAAGGTAAAAACAAAACACCAGAAAAAGATTTCTTGGCCTAACACTTGGCTTTTACTTATTTGCAGAACCCAATTATATCTTCACCTTTTGCCTGTGAGTATGACAGGGGTTGAAAATACTACAGAGAAGGTACTCAGACAAAAAATGGATATTTTTCCTCAGTCAAAAAAGGCTGAGACACTATGCAGACTATTGACATCCAAATCTTCAAAATTCTCAAGAAAAAATGGATTCTGTTTCTGTTTAAAACTCTTATTACTTCAGGTAGTTGACTATAACACCACAATATAGCCCCTACTCCTACAGCTGCATAACAACTGAACTTCTCTGCACTTGCCTGAGAGTTCATGAAAAATAGACTAGGGAGAGATTTTTCTTGTCAGTATCTTAAATCTAGTAACGTTAAATGATTGAACAGATCCCTTTAAAACTATAATTGAAATCAGATTTAAATAAGGCAGGCGTGGGCAAACTGCGGCCCGCAGGCCAGATCCAGACCGCAAGCTATTTTAAGCCGGCCCACAAGCTCCCACTAGGGAGTGGGGTCTGGGGCTTGTCAGGGGCCACTTCACGTCCCACTCCAGCTCCTACTTGTTCCAATGGCCCCCTCCGGTGCTCCAATGGGGGCTGCAGGAGCAGTACCTGCAGAAAGGGCAGTGTGCAGAGGTGCCTGGCCATGCCTCCACGTAGGAGCCAGAGAAGGGACGTACCACTGTTTCCGGGAGCTGCTTGAGGTAAGCGCCGCTGGGAGCCTGCATCCCTGAGCCTCTCCCCACGCCCCAACCTCTGCCCCAGCCCTGATCCCCCTCCTGCCCTCTGAACCCCTCCATCCCAGCCCAAAGCACCCTCCTACACCCCAAACTCCTCATCTCCAGCCCCACCCCAGAGCCCTCACCCCCTCCCTAACCCCCACTCCAGCCCAGAGCTCCCTCCCGTACCCTGAACTCCACATTTCTGGCCCCACCCTGGAGCCCGCACCCCTAACCAGAGCCCTCAACCCCTCCACGACCACAGCCCCAATTTTGTGAGCATTCATGGCCTTTCATACAGTTTCTATTCCCAGATGTGGCCCTCAGGCCAAAAAGTTTACCCTGAAATAAAGTGGGTTTTTTTTAAAATAAATCATAAAATTTATTGTTTATGAGAACAATCCAATTTAAAAATGAAATATCTGCACATAACAGAACAACTCCAAAGATCAATCGGCAATCTAATTAATTTACTTGGAGGGAAAATACAATATTTACAAGATTTAAATTAGCCAAACATTCAATAACTCTCATACAAAATCTGTACAGTAATAAACTGCATTAAAAGGTTTGTCAAAGCATTACCTGACTGACTCAAACACTAGTGTATACCTACATTACTAAAAGGCACAAAAGATTCATTTATGAAAGTGTGCAGCATTACATGCAGTTATATTACATCATTAAATCAGTCACTAAGGTTGCCAACCCTCCAGGATTGTCCTGGAGTTTCCAGGACTTAAAGTTTAATCTTTAATTAAAGTTTATGTCATGCGATGAAACCTCCAGGAATATGTCCAATCAAAATTGGCAGCCCTAGTCAGGACCAGCATGAAATAGTTATTAAACATGTATTTGATATTACAATTTAGCTCAATATACAAAGACACACAAGTCTCCCTTCTGATTAGGAATTAATATGAAAATACAAACATTTAAATATGTCAAACTAGAATACAAAAGCTCTTTCAAAAAAGTTTAGCTCTGAGTTTTCCCAACATAAAGTATTCCTCACCACAGATCTTTCAGTAATCATTAGAAAAAGTTCAGTCAACCACTGTCAAGCAGGGCATCCCCCTGGGTTTGTGCTTTGAGAGTAGGTCTACAATGCAGTTAACCATCCACAGCTAGCCTGAGTCAGCCTTGGAGGCCATTTGCTGCCTTAGAGATATAAATGAGGACAGGATGGGAGACAGAGGGCCTGTGTTGGAGGCAAACAGCCACCTGGGCAGCAGAGTTGGGGAAAGCACCAAAATAAATGTTTGATCACACTGGATTACCTGGCCCACATTTCAATTAGCATAAGATTTAGCACTCTCCAGGGTATGAAATGCCCCAGAGTACACAGCCTGAGAGGGGGTTGGACTAGATGATCTCCCGAGGTCCCTTCCAACCCTGATATTCTATGATTCTAAGATCCTCTGAAAATTCAAAAGCATACTCAAAATTGAAATACACAGGAAAAGAAGTTAAGAACACACGGTGAGAGAGTTAAGATTCTGTTTTTGAAATACACATTTTTTTAAAAAATCAAAAAGGTTTACAGATTAATTAGCTTAAGATCTTTAAGAGCTGCAGAAATATATACAAGCCACAACACAAGATTTGTTTTTTTTAAACAGCACTTGAGCTCTTTCACGGCAGCTACATTACTCAGGATAACACATACAGCAACCTGTGCTTACAAATTCAGTTTCTGATTTCTGCTGCGTTTCTTGTAAAAGACCCTCATTACGTTTGTATTCAGCAATGATATCCTCTACGCGAGTTATGTAAAGTAAAGATAACAACACTCCAAGGAACTGTAAAATAAAACAGCAAATATAAATAGGAGACAAAGTACTGCTTATCCAACACCTCTCACTCTAAATTTTTTTACATAAAATTTGGGGCATCAAGCCAGTGAAATCTTGGGGAAGGGAAAATCCACATTTGGGGGGAATAAAGGACAAATATTAATGACCAGCTGATTTTAAAAAAAGACAACAGTGGCTGTTTGAAACCGCTCTGGGGTATGGAATGTTAGAATAAGTCTTGGTGGAGACCGATTAGTGGACAGAGTTCAGGTGAGGTGATTAGGATCATAAAAAAAATGCAAAATATGACATTGCTGTCACTAAATCAGTGGGGATCTGTACAGGCACAAAGGTCCAGCCACATAAGTTTACAGAATACATAAACTTTAAATAAAAATGTATTTTATTAACTGTAAAATCAAATTCCATTTTGTTTACCAAAGCAATGAACCAAATATTCCCTTTAACGGACAATGTAATGGCCTAGCCTTACCTGGGGTAACAATATGCCAAGCATGACACCAGCCATGATGCTGTAGTGGTCTAAGAACCAAATGAGTACTGCATTTGTGCATCCTCGGATATATATAATGTCTTGTACACTCAGGCGCTGTAAAATAATAAAATATACCTTCAAACAACAGTTTAATTAGAAGAGAACAGAGATGTATTTTTGGAATATAAAGGGTCAAATTCTGTCTCATTCACATCCGTGCAACCCCTCTGAATTTGGCACAGAGGGCTTACCACCAACTCTCAAATAATGCATTCTGAAGTTTTTCAAGTCTAAACAAGTGCTTTTTACATTCCATTTGTACTTTGCTGAAAAAAATATACCTGATCCTAATTTTAAACCATATGGAATACAGAGGCATCTATCCATCCTTTCATTCCTACTTTCCAAGCTGCTTCTGCTGGAATACAAAAATACAAAACCATAGACAAAGTGCTCTCCTGCCTTGCAATAGGCTCCAAGTAGGCTGGAGACAAAAGAATATAAGGCTCAATCCTACAAGATTTTGAGCACTCTAGACCTGAACCAACAAGACATTTAAGCCCATGAGTAGTCCCATTTAAATGAATGGAACTGCTCACATGGTTAAAATTAAGCACGTTTAAATGGTTTGCTGGATCAGGGCCAGACTGGAACGCTTAGCAGCTGGCAGGATAAAGTCCTCAGTCAAGGAGCCTAAATGAAGGGAAAGATCATATTTAAAGGTGATTGCCAATCTACAAAAATTAACAATTGAAATTGGCATTTTATGCTAAACGCCTTATGAGAGAGGTATTTAGTCCAACAGTAATTCTTGTTCTACAAGCCTATGAAGTACAGTTCTGTGGCAGATCAAGTTATTGGCTTCTGTTCAGTATGCACTCCACTGCTGTACTATGGGCCTGAGCCTGCAGCCCTTTCTCACGTGGCTAGTCCCAACAAAGCCCACAACATTGAAGTCAATGGATGAGTCCCATGAGTGAGATCTACAGGACTAGGCCATATGTTACTGCTATACTTAAAAAGCATTAAAAGCCTGCCCACAAAAAATATGGCTTGTCCTACTTCCTCTCCACTGTTACATTATTTTGTGAAGTTTTCTATATTTTATACCAACTATTATGGTACATAAGATACTGTAAGAACTAAAAGTAAGCTTTACAAAGATGTGTTTTTATTTAGTGAGAAGCCTTGGCTTTCCTAAAAAATAATTTCCTGGTTTTAGTCATGGCATTAGCATTACTGAAATGTTCTGTTGTATACTAAATATGAAGCATTAGAAGTTGGTCTGTATTTCTCCTATTTGGAAAGGAATTTTTCATCTGAGTCAAACCAGCAAACCTAAAGGTGGAAGAAAGAGAGCATTTCACAGGCAAGCCATATGTTTCCTCATGGATTACTCTAGATAAATCAGGTTAATCTTTGATTTCTTTATACTTCAAAAATTGGCAAAAAAAAGTTAAATAATGTAAGCATTATATTAATAATTTACTTAACCTTAACAAAATCCAGAAAGAAGAAACATGAAACACTTTACAATTAAGAGACTTTACAATTAAATTACCTCTCTGTCAATCGTTTTATATCCACACATAGTGTTCATAATGTCTGTCTGAAAAGAAAAAATAAATGTCAAAAATTGGAAAAAATAATCACAAAAGCAAATTTATTTTTACTTTTCACTTATGTAAAAGCAACTTCAAAACTTGCTGTGAAGCCATAGCTGTGCCTACACAGCCTCTTCTCCTCACAGGCCCTCCTTGTCCAGGTAGGATCATGTCTTGTGCATGGAGCTGGCATGGTTGGTTAGGCTAGGCACACTAGGGTGAGCTGCTAGGTGTGCTTGCCAAGGTGGGCAGTCAGGAAAAGGCATTCAAAAATACAAGGGTATTTAAAGAGGAGGTGGCTTCCGGTGTCTGTAACACCTGGCCAGTACAATTTATGGTGACTAGAGCAGTCACTCTCAAAAAGATTGGATTATTGTGAGACAGCTGTTGGAGGACAGTTAGGATAGACACAAGTCACAAAGTGTCTACACTTGCACTGTGTCAGTCACAGTAGGTTGACCATGGCTTCACGCCACTCAAGGAGTTAGTTTTACTGCATCACTTTAATGGGGCACTTACTTCGTCTGGATACAAATCTGAGCATAGACACATGCACAAATAGGTTGACACAAAGTGACTTATGTTGACCTAACTTTATAGTGTAGACCAGATTGAAGGAAAGTGTGGGTCCACTACTTAGCAGGGAAGGAGAGCTAATAATGGAAGACACCAAGAAGGCTGAGGTGTTTTGTACCTGTTTTGCTTCAGTCTTCATTAAAAAGGTAAATTGTGACCAGATTATTAATACAACTAATATTAACAATGAGGGGGAAGGAACAAAAGCCAGAAAAGGGAAAGAACAAGTTAAAGAATATTTAGATAAGTTAGATGTATTCAAGTTGGCAGGGCCTGATGATATTCACCTAAGGTACAGAAGGGACCTAGCTGAAGCAATCTCGGCACCACTAGGGATTATCGTATTTGAGAACTCCTGGAGGATGGGTGAAATCCCAGACGATTGGAGAAGAGCAAACATAGAATCTATCTTTAGAGGGGGGATCAAAGAGGACCCGGGGAATTATAGACCAGTCAGACTAACTTTTATACCTGAAAAAATACTGGAACAAATTACAAAACAATCAGTTTGTAAGCACCTAAAGAATAATAGGGTGGTAAAAAAACAGCCAACATGGATTTGTCAATAACAAATCATGCCAAACCAACCTAATTTTCTTCTTTGACATGATTACAAGCCTAGTGGATACGGGAGAAGCAGTAGACTTAATATATATTGATTTTAGTAAGGCTTTTGACACAGTCCCACATGACAGTCTCATAAGCAAATTATGGAAATGTGGCCTAGATGTAAGAGAATGAGTAATTTAGGATAGTTATTTTTCTATGAATCACTGAGATTTAACAGAAACCAGCTAAATAGTAAGATCAAATAGAGTATACATACCTTATTACTAATACAACAAGTATAGGGCACTCCACAGGCTAATGGCCCTGGTGCAGAACACTCATGGTACGGATTCTTTGACCAGTCTTTAAAATCTTCCCCACCACAACACTTAAACTTAAAAAAAAGGAAAAAAAATCTATTTTAATAAAAATGTTTCTAATAATTGCAGAATGAATCAAATATAAAAATGAATTACTGGTAATTTTAAGAAAGTTCAAGTATCAGTGAGAAAAGAGGCAGCAAACATCTGATTGTCATACCATTGACTCATTAGCAAAAGTTATAGGACAGCATGTCCCAAAATTGTAGTCAAAGTCACAAATAAAATGTGCAGGATAAGGGAAAATCAGATTTAAAATGCATTGGATCAGAGTCAATGTTTCAAGTAAAAAGCACAAGCATCATTTATAGAAGAAACCAGTAAAATCACATGATTAGAGGCAAAATGAAAGAGGAAAAGCTCTCATCATGTTTGTAGCAATGGTTAAATACTATATTTTGTATAAAATTGTATCCACAGGAAAGTTTCTATCTGACTGACAAGGAGGGAAAAGCTAAATTGAAAGATCCAGTTTGCTGTTAGTGTACATATGCCATTAATGGGTAGTGTTGAAGCTGTAGTTATAATGGGACTATCAACTTTGCCTTGATAAGCAGGTGTGTGTGTGTGCACGCGCGCACATGCGTGTACATGCATACGTTGCATTGCGCCTCAAAATGGAAAGAATATGAAGACATCTAAAGAATTGGGCTCCTGAAGAGCAGGATCCAACTTCAATATGCTATTCTATTCAAAATGACTAGCAGCATTATGGATACATGTCATGTCCCTCCATCATTCATTAAGCCATTACTCTAAATTTGACAGTAAAAGTAACTGATACTCAGTCCCAGCTCTATTTTTGAAAGATGATAGATTTTGGTTTGGATCTGAATAACACAAAACTTATTTCTTTTTTAGTTGAATTTTGAGCTGGTCAATTTTGACCAGGTTCCTGTAAAAAATGAAAAAATTTTAAACGCAAAAAAGGTATTTTATCTAGGGATGGTCTTGCAAATTATAAAAAACAGCAGAATGTTTTCAAAGTGATTTAATTAACAGAATAGGACTGTGATCCTGCAAACAAAACAAATTAGTTAATTTACAGTAGTTCAGTTAATTAAAAAAGCCCCCCCGCTATTGCTTTTTTCAAAATGAGGAAAAAGTGTGAGTTTATCTATCACTGGTACTTATAATCACTGTCCATATATATAACTGTTTGTAGAACATAGAAACTCTTAGAAGGGTATGAACTAAATGACAAGATATCTTAGATGGTTTGCTTTTGAAAACTTTTTCCATGTTTACTTTGTTTTTGAAAGTACTGTGGTGTTTCCATAATGATGTTACAAAATTTGTGCACCATCTAAGCCACTTAAGAAAAAGTTTTTAACACATCTATACATTGTATGGCTCCCTATATACACATCAGAACACTTTCTGTTTCTTCTATAGTCTCAAAAGTATATGTTAGAATTCTTAAATAATCCAATGAACATTTTAACACAGCAGCTTTAATAAAGGCGATGAGTCAACCACATATGCTATTAAATACTGTTCAGCTGCGCTCAACATCATTTCTGAATTTTAGTAACAGACATATTTCCTTCAGTAAGCATTTCAAGAAGAAATTTGAAGAATTTGTTTAAGCAAAATACAGTACTTCATAGCTTTTGTAAGTGAGACCCAGTCCAATGCCCATTACAGTGGATTTCAAAGGAAATCTTTGCATTGTCTTCAGCAGGATTTGGATCGTGCCCTTAGTCCCAGATTCACATTCAGAGGTGTAGGGGTTGCAGTTTGCACTCCTCACACCTGGGAGGGAAAGGGGGCTTTAAAAGACAACTAGAACTCTATAAAATCCCTGCCAGCAGAAAGTCTACAAGAGATTTTCCAGCTCACACAAGGGAGTCTATTCCCCCTGTTAATGGGAGTTAGATTAACACACCAAGGAAGAAATTCTCCTTAATATTTATGATCAAGAGTGACATTCAGGGGTTTACCATGTTCCCTTCTAGAATTAGTTTTAATTAAATATTTCCACAAAAACAAACCTGCTTTTGAACAAAATCCATTATGTTTTTGAAGTCCAGATCATCATAATAATTCTTAATTCCTCTTCGGATATTATCATTTAAAAAGTCAATTGTCTAGGGGACAAAAGCAAAATAAGATGCATCACTTACATATTTTACAACAATATTTAAGACTCAGCACTTATTGATAGGGTAACTAGTGGGCATAAAACTAGCACAAACAGATATTCTGTCATAATAGATGCGGGTAGTAACTAAATTAGGCCCTGATCACGTAAAGACTTATTCACTTGCTTAATTTTAAGCACATAAGTAGTCCCATTGACATCATGGATTAAAGTTTAAGCACATACATACCTTTCTGGATAATCAGTGTCTTAGATGTCACTTTTTATGATAGTAGAAATAATTAACATTATCTAGCTCTTACATAGCACTTTTCATCTATAGAACACAAAGCACTTTACAAAGCAGGCAAGTACCGTTATCCCCATTTTACAGATAAGGAAACCGAGGGATGGAGAAAAGAAGTGATTTGCCCAGGGTCACCCAGCCAGGCTAGTGGTAGAGACAGGAAACTGCACAAGTCATCTGAGACCAAGTCCAGTGCAACCTGACCCTTAACAAGCCAGCTCAGATTGTGGGATTGGGGAATGGTCCAGATCCCTGGCAGTTCGAGGGCAATGGCCTGCCAAAAGCAGCCCTCTTGGGTTAGAGGAGCTACAAATGGTAAATTCACAATATATCATTTCTCGAATGCTCGCTGAGAACTTTTCCACTCAGCTTACCCAGAACACCTAGTCCAGTTCTGGGAAAACACTTTATCCAGTTCTCTGGGATCCAAAAACTCAGTTCAGCTCTAGCTACTCATTCGGGTTACTTTATTAGGTGTAACAGCTCTATGACCGTCCTGGCCAGGCCCAGATACAGAGGGGTTAGGTACAGGGTGAAACCATAATTACACAGCACGTCACACACTACACAGTATATAGACATTTTTTTCAAGCTACTAATATCTATACTTCTTGAATCTACATCATATCGATCACATCAGGACCAATCACTTTGCTGATCATGTAAACCCATATTGCTTATGTCCTCACCTTAATATTACAAGCTTATCAGTTCAGGGTGTTCCCGTTTATCACAACCAGTTTCCAGCACACAGTTTCTCACACCCTTGTTTACAGTGTAACCTTGCACTCAAATCAAGCTATATATGCAAGTTTATTCATGTCCAGCAAGATCTATGCCTACAACTGACAGGATTAACTGGATGGATCCAGGCACACTCCATAAAGGGAGGCACAAAGTGGAACCAGGCTTCTTCCTGCTCTACTTTCCTTGCTGCTGCACATGCCATCCTCTGTTGCCCTCCTTCCTTCAGGGTTATTCCTTGCATGAGGTATTTGTTTCTTGTTGCTCTATCTGTTCTGAGTTATTTAGACACAGTGGGTTAGGACAACATGCTGTGGGGTCTCCTGGGTTGGAAGAGATTTCATGGGTACACGTGATAGAATTAATTTGTCTTTGATTTGCAAAAATCACAACTTTGTCTGGTTTGCCCTGGCAGAATGGGTTAGATTCCCCTTCAGGAGATAAAATTAACAGAGACGTGACTGGTGCTCTCAACCCCACATTGGTCAGGAGTTAGAGTAATGCCCCTTACTAGTACATTGGGTATCAGGCCAATTCTCCTAAAGAAAGGGCCTGGAGATGCATGGAGACACTTAGAAAACTATTTCCCCATGGTATTTCTCCCTCCCACCCCACCCCCCACTGTTCCTCTGATATTCTTGTTAACTGCTGGAATTAGCCTACTTTGCCTGTCACCATGAAAGGTTTTCCTCCTTCCCCCCCCCCCCCCCCACTGCTGGTGATGGCTTATCTTAAGTGATCACTCTCCTTACAGTGTGTATGATAAACCCATTGTTTCATGTTCTCTGTGTGTGTGTGTGTATATAAATCTCTCCTCTGCTTTTTCCACCAAATGCATCCGATGAAGTGAGCTGTAGCTCACGAAAGCTTATGCTCTAATAAATTTGTTAGTCTCTAAGGTGCCACAAGTACTCCTTTTCTTTTTGCGAATACAGACTAACACGGCTGCTACTCTGAAACCTTAGAAAATGTTGTTCACGCTCATAATTTTACCCAAGCCTTGCCATATTTGGTTGTTTTTCTTAAATCCCAAGCTCATGGAACCATGTGATTATGTAAGACTCTCAGCTTTCATGTTTTAAAAAGTTTCTAATCCTCAAGGTTGCAAAGAAAAGATTGAAAACATGAATCTTAAAGGCTGTAAAATCAGATGGGCAATAATTGGTCTGGTTTTTATTTTAAAAAGCCACATTTTATGAGGTCTGCCTCACAATTTTTGCATGCTTGAGTTGGCAATACTGCTTACGTAAGGCCTGGTTGTTTTGTAAGGCCTCATGAAGTAGCCTGCACAAGACTGTGGCCTTGATCACACTTTAGAACAGCTGCAGGACTTGGTAGGTCTTAGAGCAGTGGTTCTCAACTCTGGTCCACCGCTCGTTCAGGGAAAGCCCCTGGCAGGCCTGGCCAGTTTGTTTACCTGCCACATCCGCAGATTCGGCTGATCATGGCTCCCACTGGCCACGGTTCACTGCTCCAGGCCAACGGAGGCTGCAGAAAGCAGCGCGGGCCAAGGGATGTGCTGACCGCCCTTCCCACAGCCCCCATTGGCCTGGAGTGGCGAACCGCGGCCAGTGGGAGCCACAATCGGCCGAACCTGTGGATGCGGCAGGTAAACAAACCAGCCCGGCGCACCAGCGGCTTTCCCTGAACAAGCGGTGGACCAGAGTTGAGAACTACTATCTTAGAGTAACATGGGCTCGCTTTGGGCTAGAATATGTTAGGATGCTCTGTCTTTGAGCACTGGAAAGTGATCTTCCCTCCTTTTCGCTGCTGCCAGGAAAAATGTTTAAGTTGAAGGTTTAGTACAGTTCCTGTCACTCATAATGTTGCCAGGTGTCTGGTTTTAGACTGGACCACCTGGTCAAAAAGGGACCTTGGCCACTCACTGGACCATTAAAAGTCCTGTTGGTGCGGGGCTGACGGGCTCCCTACCTGGCTCCACACAGCTCTGGGGAAGCAGCTGGCATGTCCCTCCAGCTCCTAAGCATAGGGGTGGCCACAGGGGTTCCACGCACTGCCCCCGCCCCGAGCGCTGGCTCCACCCGGCCAATGGGAGCTGCGGGGCAGCACCTCCAGGCGGGGCAGCACGCAGAGCCTCCTGGCTGCACCTCCACCTAGGAGCCAGAGGTACATGCCGGCCACTTCCCAGTCAGCGCCACCCGGAGCTGTCACCCTGAACCCCCTCCTGTGCCCCAACCCTCTGCCCCAACCCTGAGCCCCCTCCCACACCCAAATTCCCTCCTGGAGCCCAGACTCCATACCCCCCCCCCACACACCTCAACCTCCTGCCTCAGCCTGGAGCTCCCTCCCACACTCCAAACCCCTCGGCCCCACCCCGCAGCCCGGAGCCCCCTCCTGCATTCCAAATCCTTCATCCTCAGCACCACCCCAGAGCCTGCACCCTTAGCCAGAGCAATCAGTCCCTCCCGCACCCCAACCCCCTGCCCCAGACCAGTGAAAATGAACGAGTGAGTGAGGGTGGGGGAGAGTGAGCAACAGAGGGAGGGGGGATGGAGTGAGCGGGCGCGAGGCTTCGGAGAAGGCAGGGCCTCAGGGAAGGGACGGGGCAGATCAAGGGTGTTTGGTTTTCTGGGATTAGAAAGTTGGCAACCCTAGTTACTTGCCAAAATATTTTAATTCCTGTCTCTATCCTCACTGTTCTCCTGCCATTCGCAATGATACAAAGCTGAATAATCTCTCATCAAACATACAAATAGTTTATGGTCTAACATGAAAATAAATAATTGTGCTAAATATCATTAGTGAAACAAAGACCTTCAGTTTCGATGGAATAGAAAGAAGAGGGAAGAAATGAATATTTGCATACTTTACAATCATGGCATTGAGCACATATAAAAGTCATCAAGAAAAGAAGATGTAGATATAAGAAGCAATGTCTCCTGAGCTCAATGTATTGGGAATTACATAAATGAATCAAGAAGAGAGTTTAACAGGTAAGAAAAAAATGTCTGGAACTTTTCTCTTTTAAGTATCCAATACAGTCATAGCCTTCCTGAAATGGGCAGTCCTCAGAACACCTCTATCTTCCTTACAAATAAAATTTCCATAATTAAGAAATTTATCAAGACTAGACTTCACTGATCAGAAATAGGTACAGTAGTTTCCTTAGTATGTAGAGAATGCCCCACAATAAAAGTCTGTAGAAATAATAAAGTATTGTGCTCACTTCTTCTATTCTGTTAACATTAGATTTCTTAAATCCCAATAAAACAAACTTCTACAGAAAATAATTGATTATATAAGAAATCTACTCTTCATCTTTTTGCCAATATCAAATACATCCTTAAACCAAGAGTCAAAATGCTGCAAGTGGGTGCACTCAATTGATGGGTCTTTTAAGTTCTAGTTTTTGTACACTTATATAAGAGCATCCCAAAAGAAGAGAACAACATTGTAAAAGTCAAGAATATATCAATAAGAAAACCAAATTTGTCTTTACAATATGCAAAATTAAACTATGAAAAATTGAAAGTTAAATAAATAGTTTAGAGTTTGAGTCTATAAACCTGTATTCCTTTATACCTAGTTGAAAGCAATAGTGACGGAGCACACATAAAGCAAGCTAAAGATGTATAATACATCTGTATACCTAGATCTGCACACATTAATCACATATTTGGTCTCTTATCTTCCCAATTTCTCTCTCTCTGAGCCCTCAACTTCTTTCTTGACATTTTTGTTCAGTTCTGACAGCCAAGGAAGGCCGCAGTAGTTCTTTCCCTATAGCTCTGGTAGCTTAACATTAGTAGTAGTTTAACATTATAGCCAACACATATCTATGCAAGAAGATGGACTCATTTTCTTCAGCTGTCAGCTCCTCAGAGAAAGCCTTCATGAGAGCACCTTTCTTCAGACTTCAAGAAACAGAAACAGAGGATGGTCATTACAGCAACAAGGTAGCCCCCATGAGCTTGTCAGAATGGCTTGTTCCTCAGCATGACTAAGGCTACACTATACTACATGTCTATACTACAAACTTTGACTGCAACATATCAGTATAAACATGCCCCAAGTAGTATATCACTCATTCACATGCATACTTGGCTCCTTGAGTCAGAGCTGCACATACTCACCAGGAGTGCTTGAATCGATGCACTGTGTGGTGCACGATGGGCAGGTAACCCAATGTGCAACTCACCACCATCCAGCACACTCTTTTGGCAAGTTTTGGCAATGCATCTTGGGGCAGTAATGAATTGTGCAGGGGTGACTGGGAGCAAGGGATCAACTTCCCAGCATGCAACTTTCTCCATCCCATCATTTCATCCATATCCCATGATTTTTGTGCCTTTTGTGCCATCTTCTGGCAACTGCATGTAGTGTGGTAGCTCTCTTTCTCTCTCATGTGGCAACTACCTTCTTCTTCTTCAATACAGCCCACCCATCTGGGCCAGATCAATCCTAGGGCTTTCCCCTGCTGGGGTAGTCCAAACAAAACAAAGGGAAATTAATAGAACTGGGAGTTCCATATGAGAGGAAGAGGGGAATGCTTCCTTCTCAGGCTGTCTCTGTAGCAGGTCCTCCCTTCCCTCAGTTGTCATGGGGAAAGGTTCTGCCTTTCCTTCCATTCTCTTCTGCTGGGGCTGCCGGTTGCAGTCTGGTCTCTTCCCTGCTCTGACACCAAATGAGCTGCTCCCCTGCCTTTTAACTCCTCTAACCAATTGGTGCATTTCCTACGGGTGTGGAGGGGCAGGGCTGCTGAACCCAGAGCAGTCCTTTAACCCCTTGTTGCCTAGTGTGGGGTTTGTATACCCCATCACACTCCCCTAAAGTTTTAAACAAAACATGCTTACTGACACTTCTGCTTCAGAGTGCTTGTGCACAGCACCGCTCATAACACCAGCCATGGTGAGTATGGGCCACCAGGGGTGAGGGATATGAGGAGGAAATTGCTTGGTTGCATGAGACTATGAGTACAGAGCAATGGCACTGAAAACTAGCACCATTTTCACAGGCAGTGGTCATTTTAACTGATATCTTCCTCCTGAGGGTAACAAAAGCACAGAGAACACAGCTGCCACCGGCGTCCCGCACGGGTCCGTAAACCACTAGCCTATTTACTGCAATAGTGCGTGCCAAAGTTATCGCCAACTGTGTGGGAAAGCATCCTACCATAGAGGAAGAAATAAGGCTGCCATTCACAGAAACCTTCAGGAGAGGATTGGTGAGTATCTTGATGAAAGTTTCAGCAATATCTCTCAAGAGGATTCAAGGGAAATTCCTGTGTACACATACAAAGTGCTCTGTATGGCCCCCATCACATAACTCTATAGGGGGATGAAAAGCAGATAACAACGCTATCTCTGTTTGTTGTATCAATGCTCCTTCCAGTATCAGTAAATCAATAGCTGTGTCCTGCTAAGTTGAGGGTGTCATCAGTACATCATTGAAAGGAGAAATACATTTATACACATACTTCAGTTTCCTTCCCCTTGACCTGGGCTCAGCTGCCATGACTGACTGGACTGCAAGTGGAATCTCAAAAAGGTCCTGGCTCACGGCATAGCTGGACCCCATGGTTGCATTTCCCCCATCCTTATCATCATCCTTGCTGTTCACAAGTATCCACAGTGGTCTGCAGGGCTGTGGTGAGGTCTCCACCTAGTATGGCATGCAGCTCATTGTATAAAGGACAGGTCTGTGGCTCAGCATCAGATAGACTGTTGGCCTCCCTGGCCTTCTGGTATACCTGCCGCAGGTACTTCACTTTCACACAGCACTGTTGCTGATCTTCCATGCAACCTGCTTGCAGATATCGACATTTCTGTGGCTGGTCCATACCTGTGCCTGCACAGCCTCTTCTCCCCACAGTACCAAGAGATCCAATATCTCCAGTCTACTCCAGGCCAGAGTATGCCTGGAATATGTAGCCGGCATGGACAGCTGGGCACTTGCACACAACAATGTAGAGCCAACATGTGTGCTTGCCGAGTTGAATAATCAGGAAAAGGCATTTAAAAAATTTGTGGGGTTTTACAGGTGGAGAGGTCTTCTGGTATCCCTGTCCCTTGGGCAGCGGAGTTCACAAATGTGACGAGAACAGTCAGCGTTGGGCATTGTGGGACAGTTGCTGGAGGACAGTTAGGGTCAACATAAGTAACACAGCATCTACACACATGCTGTGTCGACCCCAGTACATCGAACAAGACTCAGCGCTGCTTGGGGAGGTGATGTTACTGCATAGCCATAACAGGGTGCTTAGATCAGAGGGAGACAAATTTAAGTGTCAACACATGCACAATTAGATCAACACAAGACATCTTATGTCAATCTACCTTTGTAATACAGACCACACCTTATTCCCCAAAGGATGATCCAGTGGTCATCTTACCTCTTTCATTCTGGGAATCTCATTTTCCCTTCTGAAGCCCTCATCTATTTCTCTTCTAGTTAACTGTAATTGCTCAACCCTTGGCTAGAAAGGCAAAGGGGAGGGCTCATTTGACATCTGTAAAAGTCTGCAGATATTTGCTAAGGGAGGGAGGGAATAAATATTCTCCATCTTAGTTATATTTGATAATGTTTCAGAAGGCTGAGATCCAACTGGTGTATCTTAATGGCTGAGACTTGCATGCAAGAGACATTGTGCTGCTGTCCTAATGAATTCATTTCTGCTGCACAAAAGGAAATAATAAAACAACCTTCCACAGGCAAATAGAAGTAGGAAGAGAAGAGAAGAGAAGAGAAGAGAAGAGATGTATATCTTACATCTACACACCACCAAACTTTCATATTTCCACGTTCATGATGGTTTTCTTTCTTGATAAAATTGAACCAATATTCTGGCTAATTAGATACCAGAAAGGATGCTACTTGTGCTTAGTCAAATTCTCAATTTTGGCTTCCCATGGGAAACTCAGAGCTAATGAAGTCTGGTGCAGTTTCATGCTGCCATCTAGAGAATCAGTAGTAATAAATATAAAATGTACTTGTTACTTTCAGGAAGTATAAAATATACTTGTTCAAGAACAAGAAAGAACACTGAGATGAATAAGCAAGTCAGTACTCCATGGAATCATCCTTTATGTCAGAAGCTCAAGGACAATACATAACCTCTGTTTTAAAAAAGAAGGATGTACATTTCAGTGTTACATGATATTTTTCAAGCCACAATTAAATTGTAAAGTGAACATGAAAAAAAAAATACCAAATCTCGATGAACAACCAGAATCCCCTAGAGAATATACAAATGGCCCCATAAAAATGAAATTGTTATAACAATTTCAAACATCACTTAGACACTAGAATAATGGGGGCAGGTTGTACACAATAATTGCATGAAAAATAAATACATAACTGATACTTTCTCTGTTATTAAAGATAAAGGATGGTAAACAAATGCCATAATAAGATATTTCTTACAGTAAGTATGACTCAAAGAAAAGCAACTTAACTTTTCAGCTTTCAGAGGGAAGTGTCTTATGCAAAACACCAGCGTTTTTATTCAGTGCATCGCTGAATACAAATCATTTCCTTATCCATAAACCATTAGCACCAAGCTCTCCACCAACCCTAAAAGAGGGTAGCACAGCCCCCAGATCCCTTCAGTTATTAATCTCCTTGCTGAGACAATTAATCCAATAGAAATAAAGTTGTGAGGGGAGAGTTAGAGGAATGATCATTTGGACCCTTTTCTTTATGAAAATCAATAATAACCCTTCCCCCACACTCAAAAACAGAAAATTGAATTCCAGATATTTTATTTATCATGAACCTAATCTTCTATTTACTATAATATCCATTCATTTTGATTCTAACACAGTGTAAACACATTTGATGGGTTCCATTCTGATGTCTAGTTTCTCACTTTAAGTGAAATTTAGAAAAATAATTTGCACAATGTTAAGTATACGTTACGGTCACTGTTAAATATAATTTTTAAAAGTGAAGATAACCCATCTTTTGATGTTACAATTCAATTTCAGAACTTCACTGTAGCATCAAGTGGAAAGAGCAGTGATGGGAAAGGGAAAGCTTGTTTCAATACAGTGGTGAGAAGTAAAATGGCAAGATTTATCATTTAAAAATGATGTGTTTTAAAGATATCCATAAGAACGCTTTCTTTAGAAGAGACAGATGTAGGACACTGGGGGGTGGCCATTCATTTTTTGCTCCTTTGTTCCTTTTGAATGTTCTTACTGATTTTGCCAATAGCAAAATAGAAAAAATAAAAATAAATGTGTATAGGCTTCTGCTACTTAACATGGCATATACATTTATGTCCTAAAACTTTAACAGAAAAGAGTCATCTATGACCTATCTGCCAAAAACACACACACATGTAGATCAATCAGTCCATTTTTTAATTTAATCAATATGCAAAGTGTTTGGTTGATCTAGTCTGTCAAAGCAAAGTAGTTTGGTTATTGAAGAAAAGATACTCCGACCTAGTAACAGAACTGAGATAATGTAAGCACTACTGTACTAATATATACAAGTAAGGTGAAAATGCAAAACAGATTGTTCACCCAAAAGTGCCCAAGTCTCCATAGGCAGCTGAAATTTTCAGAGCACAGCAAATTGTGGGACATGGGAGATAAAATGAAGAAAATCATTTCACAACACAGAAAGCTTTTGCAAACCAGTTCTGCACATATTGCAGATCCTTACTAATGAGTTACACAGATCACCTTTTCCCTTGTTCTTCAGTCTCAAAATCAGTTGCACAAGTTATGACAATTCCTTTTTTCCTACTAATTTGAAAAAAACTTTTAAACCAGTACCTTTCTTTAGTCCCTCACCTTTTAGTGTTCAGATGACAATTTAAATACTTTTACCCTCTAAACAGTGTAGCCACATATTTGCATATTGTACATAACATTACTAAGGAGTAAAAATGTAAACTAATTTTTGCTCACCTGATTTCTGAAGATCAGTGCCACAACTCCACCGACCAGTTCAATGAAGAGACAAATACCAAGGATGTACATAAACTGCAAAATGTAATTGCAAAAAAAATCCTAAATAAACTTAGGATCGAATTTCCTCAGTTATTCCTTCAATTATTCTGCCTTAAGTCAGGAATTTTTAAGCTTCAACATACTGAACAATTTTCTAAATCTCAATGTACTTTTGAAAGACAACAGGAAAAATCAAGGTTAAAATATATATATAAACTGTTTGTGGTTTGAGAGATCCTTTTCCCCACATTGCTAATTGTATCTTTTTCCACTTGGCAACACTGAAAATTTTTCAACTGAATTGAAATTTAAAAGCTTTTTTAAGACTTGCATTGCATTTATCATGCCAAAACACCTCTTCCCTCTCTTTATATCAGCATCATAGCTCTTGGAATAGCATATTAATGAATTGCTAAAAAAACACAGAACATTATGGTTTTGTGCTTCCCAAAAAGATCAGTAGTATTCAAAGTCAGTCAAATCTGGGACTTAGTACATTTGATAGCAAAGTGAGAGCACTTTAAGAGGGTCAGATGTTAATTACCACCACACTTCCTTTTTTCAGAAACATGGGGGCAAAAACTAGTGCTGTACTATGTTGATAGAGCACTGGAAATGTTTGTACTTCCTGCTTCTGACCTACTCCTTCCTCTCCCAACCCCCAACCAGGAAGATAAAGTTTGTCACTTGTGAACACAAACACATACCAAGGGTAAACAAGGCCCAGAAGTAAACACTGCAGACTGCCCACATTAATAAACTGAGCTTATTCAGACTGTTGTGAACGACCTGGAACTACTACATATTAAAGTCCTTTCCTCTGCTAGAGACAGAATTAGTCTAAGAAAGAAGCACCATGAACAGCAGCAAGAATGGTAAACTTTCCTGGCATAGAATGGGAAGCAATACTGTGTGCAGTTAGAGACTATACTCATTCAACCTCAGATTCTCAGCAGTGTTATCTGTATCTGTATGGTATCTGTCAATTTCCAGTGTACTTTTTAAAATCTCAATCACCCATGATTTTAGCCTACATTATGTATCACATTTAACTATTCCTTAAATAAAATTTGGCAGGTGAATAAAAATTATGTTTATATGTTTTCCTTATTGTAATGTATGTTTATAACTTAAGTTTGAGACCACAGCACTCTGCAGGGGTGAATGGAATTGCCCTCAAATAGCTACACTCATTCTTTCACAGAAATAGCAGAGAAGTGCTAGGTTACTGCTGTTCCTCCTCAGGGGTCTCGGCTTTGAGGAGCTATGTGCTACAGTGCCATCAATATACTGAATACGCAGTGTACATCTCCTTTTCAATGTACCCCACAGAACCATTCCCCCTGCTTTCCCCAGTGAATGGTAGACAGAGATCTGGATGCGAGCCAACTTGTTTAGATTCAGTCTGAGTCTGCCCTCTCCTCAAAATGCTCCTTCTGACAGCTACCCTCTCAGTTTAATGCCTTAACCCAGCAGTTCTCAAACTTAATTGTGCCGCAACCCCCTTCTGACAACAAAAATTACTACATGACTCCAGGAGGGGGGATAGAAGCCTGAGCCCGACTGAGGTCCGCCACCCCACGTGGGGGACTAAAGCCTGCGTCCTACCTCCCTGCGCGGAGAGACCAAAGCCGAAGCTCAAGGGCTTCAGCCCCAGGCAGGGGGCCTGTAACCTGAGCCCCGCCACCCAGGGCTGAAGCCCTTGGGCTTTGGCCCCGGGCCCCAGCCAGTCTAAGCCAGCCCTAGCGACCCCATTAAAACAGAGTTGCAACCCACTTTGGGATCCCAACCCACAGTTTGAGAACTGCTGCAAAATCCATCTATCAAAGTGGTTCACAGTTTCAAGGTTCTACTCTTCTCTGTTCTCAAATAGTAGCAGTGGCCAGATATTTTTTCTTTCATTTTCAACTGGCCAAGAGATTGTGCCATTTCCTCTCAAATGCAGTCCTCAGCACAATACATGCCTTTATTATCATTAGGCTACCCAAATGCCACACACAGTGTACCTGGGGCTAACTTTGAAGGCTATTTGTACGCTTCAGTCAGTGCAATCCACTTTGACTATTCATGATTGGGGTTATTATCTATAAAGCCCTTACTTCTCTAGGTCCCAGTTATCTCATCAAAGACTGACTCTCCTCCTAGGTGCTGTTATATCAACAACACATAGAAAGAATGCTTCAGCTATCTCTTTCAAGGGTGAAGCTCACACAAGTTTGAGGTAGGGCATTCATAGTGGTGAACCCTCTAGAATGAGATATCACTGGGCATTCACTGACTTTTAAAGAGAGATATACGGTAACCCTTTATTTAGCTTTTCTCTAGCTGTAAGCCTTAAAACTGTTTATTTACAACTTTCATCTGACATAGGTCACTTGAGAGAAACTCGGTTTTTTGCTACAAAGGGCTGCAAAGAATAAGCTCTTTGTTTTTAGAAGATGCTTTTTGATACATTTCTAGTCTCAAGGTATATAAAGTGAGACCAGATACTATGATGATAGGAATCTTATTACCTTACTACTAATTAGAAAATATTACAAGTATTTATAATATTAATTCTACTTATAAGTAAACAATCTAATCTCTCAATATTTGACATTTTTATTTATTCATCATTTGTTCACTTATGGCGCTATGCACACATTGGATGAGATTTTCAGACATGCTCAGCACTGCCTGAACTCTGGTCCCACAGAAGTCAATAATGATCTCAGTGGGAGCATAGTTGGGCCAATGCTGAGTACTTGTACCACTTGTACATATTAAATAATAATCCAGATGATTCATTACAAAGATACCTGTGCAATGAAATATTCATAAGATCAGATCATCATAAAGGATTTTATAATATTTAATTAAAAAGTAAGAAAAGTGACTTGATTGTATTGCTTCTAAAGTTGTGTGTACCAGCCTTACTTTACATAGTTTCTGTCTATTATTTAATTGAAGGAAAGTAAAAAATAATGTGTTTTTCTATTAAAGATAGATGATGCAATGATTAGGGAGGTTGAGCTCAAGTAATATTAAATACAAAAACTATAAAAGAAAGTAAAAAACTAGAGAACTTACTGCTTGAAGAAGGCATATATTGTCCCTTAAAGAAGCCAATACACCCACAAATGATACAAGAAATATTACAATGCCCAAGAGTATTAAAATAATTGCTGGGGCTAGAAAAGCACTTTCAAGCGTTTTATACTTCTGTCTTTCAACTTCTGCATAAATTCCAACAGCAAGAACAAGTGCTCCTATCAACTGCAATGAAAAAAGAAAAACAGGTGTTATTGTTTTTTCAAATAATATTTACCTTAAATATGGAGATGTTGTTTGATGAATTGTATTAAATTGTCTTTGTCACTTCTTGTCATATACAAATATTGTCACTAATTGCTTTGGAATGAATTACAAATCGTTTACTTCTACAATTACCGAGCACTAGGTTAAGGAAAAAAATTAAAAGTACTAATTTCTAAATTTAACTTGTATAATGTTCTCTTTGTACAGACCCCAACATTAAAGTACACTGCAAGCAAATAAGTTCAAAGTGACCCTGTACATAGTTAATCATTTGCACACCACTTCATGCCAAGAAAATTTTTATGAAAAGTTGATTTAAAAAGTTTACCGTAGATACTGGACCTTTATAGATACTCCACTGACTTCTACAGTGCATGCTTAGGCTCAATACAAAGAAGGATTTTCTAGGAAAGACGGGACTAATATTTGGTTAAGCATCATCCAGTTCCAATTATCTTCCACTGCAAAGGCTACTTCTCATTTTCCACTTAATCGGATAAACCTTGGCCACCTCTGACAAACAATACTGTTTTGGGAGCCAATCTCATAGCTCCACATTTTGACAAGAACAGTCACATAGGCACTTTTCCACTTAGCAAAACTCTGCATAAGATGTACAAGGGCTTAGTCCATGTTCAAGTTTTACCAACCTGCCTTTTTTCCTTCCCTCTTCCAACAGAATTTGAAGAGAGAATTTTATGTTCCTGGTAGACCAGATCTTCCTGCTTCTATGTCAGTATTGCAAAAAAGTCTATATATTACTTCATGTTAACAGAGGATGAGCAACAGTTCTAGAGGACTTCACATTTATTTCAAACATTTTCCTGGTACATTTAATATAGTGGATCTTCTTAGCTATCCCAAAATAAAATTTGGGATTAGATAGTCAAAAACAGGAGAAAGTTTTATTATAGTTGGAAAGAGTCAAACCTAAGTACGTTTAAACTACAGACATGACTGTTACTCTAATAATTCAATTTTGCCAAGATGAGCAATTTTCCCCTTTATGTCATAAATGAAGGCTTTCAGGAAAAAAAATTAGACTTGTTATTCTGCTCTTGAATGGCTATTTCAACTTGCCAATTCAAATTTTCTACAATTCAGTCCACAAGATGATTGCATTTGGACTCATATTTGCTATGGACATGTGTATTTGGTCACAGCTTCTATTACTCTTGTTAGGCTATGTCTACACTAGCACTTTTGTCAGTAAAACTTTTGTCAGCCAGGGGTGTGAAAAACCATTCCCCTGACAGACATTAGAGCCTTTTGTGGACAGCACTATCTTCCTCCAACATAGCTACTGCCAGACGTTGGGGGTGGTTTAATTATGCCAACGGGAGAGCTCTCTCTAACTGGCAAAGAGCGGCTATGCAGGAGACCTTACCGTGGTGCAGCTTCTGTGCTCGCGGTAAAGTCTGTAGTGTAGACATAGCCAGTAATACTATGCAACTTCCAAGAGCTTTGCAAGTTCTTGATCCTTTTGCTGTCATAGCAAATTTCACCCACACAACACTTCTATAGATGGTGTACTTGATATTAGTGTTTTTTTCTCTTTGTGCATTAACACTTATCGCTGTCTTGTTGAATTCAACCATTAAATAACTAAATAAGACTGAATTCAGGCTAACACCCTTCCCTCAATTCAGAGTGCCTTTTGTATAAGGGAGAATATGAATCACAGAAGAGAAAAGACAGACAACGCTTATTCAACTTTACTATTTACATTACAAGCCCTTTTCTACTGTAGCTATTTTTAACTGGTTTTACATCTTTAAAAGGCTGATCTCTAATGTTAGTTTAGCTTTTAAAAAGCAAAATGTTTTGAATTATCAGTTATAAATTATATTATTTATCATAACAATTCATATTTCTCTAGCTGGTATGAAACTTAGGAACATTGGCAAACAACCCAAAGAATCTTCAATAAACCTTATAATAGCAATTGTGTAATAGTAGATTTGCAAAGTCCATTAATTTTAAAAGAATTATTATGTAATGTAGCATTTTAATCTTATTCTAAAAATGTTGAAACTGAATAATGCTTTGCAGTTATTGCAGTTTACAAAGAACTCTGAGATGGGGAAAATAGTTTGCTAAAAGCCAGTTACAGAACACACAAATGGATTAGTCCTGTGTTTATTTAAAATCTGTCTCTCATCAGTGGAATACAATTGTATATGATTTTTCAAGTTCACTCCTTAAACTGTCTGTTTTATCAAAAATCTTGAGTACCAACTTAATGGATAAATTGCAGGCTTTTCGGCTATTATAGCATGCATATTAATATAACTGATAAATGTCTAGAGAATACCTTTTTGTGTTAAAATATATACATCTGGGTTTGGTTAGCCTTACAGCCCTATATTCCTTACTTAGCTTAAAGTTTTATATTAATTTGTGTGTTAGATCTTTCTGTCCAAGACCGTAAAAATAAATATGCAGTGAAATGATTTGCAATAAAAAGTTAAAAACATGGCCTTTTAAGAATAGATACACTCACTATTAAGCCAATAAAGTTCCTAGTGTTACTGCCCAGAAACAGCGCCACTTTTTCTGTTACACACTGCTGCTGTTGTACAGGTCTAAATCTGAATTTGATTAAATCAGCACCTTCAGATCTGCCATGATTTCAAATGCCTGCTTTACACTCTGCTATATCAAAGCCTCCTACAGCCACCACAGTTAGGACTGTGTCAGTTTTTCCATTACAAACTCCAACTTTCAGGAACTTAAATCTCAACAATAAAATCTACTCCAGAGTGAAATCTGGTATACAATGTTTCTTGTTTGGAATTAATTTGTTTAAAAAGAAAATAAGAAATCTGTCCACAATAATCTCTTGAAATGTATACATTGTAAGAGCTGAAAAACAATTTTCAGATGTATGTTTACACTCTGGTAGTTTAGAAATTGTAAATGTTACAACCCTTTACTATACACTGTTCAAGCTCCCTACCACTGCAGATAATGTAAACCTACTATAGACTTGCAGTTACACCAAGTATACTCTGCTAGGAAAGGTATGGTTGGTAGAACTTATTGCGCACTACGATAAGCAACTGCACTCAAAACACTAAAGTACAATATACAGTGTTTAAGATGTCCTCAACTGTCAGTATTTGTAGCCAAACCATCAAGATTTGAGGATTTGATTTGTCTAATAGCTGAAACACTTGTCAAGCAAGTATATATCTTATACAGAGGGCATGCATGGTGGTGGGGATATAAAGTCAGAGTTAAGTTTCTTTGTGGAAACTTACATTTGAATTCCCAGGTTTTCAGAAGTTTGTTATTTTAACACTAGAAAATTCTGTTGAAAGATTTTTCCCTTGAGTTATTGATCCATATTTGCAAACCTAACCACATCTTCTTAAAGACTTTTGTCTGGAAATAGGAACATATGCTCCACATACAAATTTTGCATATCTGGTGATGATACCTAACTAATAAACTGCAGGGCCATATGACAAAATGCACTTTTGTCCACTTAATCCTGCACTCTGCCAATTCATCTCCTCCAAGACTACTTTAGGTATTCCAAATTTAGGAGCAGTTTCAGTTATTTTCCTCTATTAAATCAACATACCACAACTATGTCTCCTTTCTTCCCATTCCCCAAAAGATTACACTGGCCTGCCTGAGAAGCAGAATGGACACTATTCAGTGTTGGAAAAATGACAGGTTTAAGATGTGATATCTCATGACTCATCAAGACTTGAAATGCAACTATAGGGATAGTCTGAGCTTCCCAACAGGACATGCAGCATGTACTTCTACTTCTGAAAGGCTCCAACATTCCACACTTCAAAATAGTGGCACTTGACAGGTAGACAGTTACAAAACTTGGTGCCAATAAAACTTATAAAAATTCACTAGAATATTTCTAAAATAGTTATTCTACAAAACATGACATAGAGAAATGTGGGAGGTATAAACCATTTATTGGCACTCATTTGTAGCTTTGCCATTCAGGAGTAATGCAACCTTCCCACAATCATGGTAATGAAACATTTATACCATACCATCAAGCAATACACACATATTCCATACTGTATAAAGGAATTCTTTTAGCAGAAGGAATTCCTAAAGAAAGAATAGATACTTTATTATAATCCTGGTGCATGTGGGTTATGTTTATATTTACTTGTATATTTTTAAAATGTGAATTTTTTTAAAATCCTAGATTAAAAAGTATGAAGCTGATAATATAATTATCCCTCTGTCCAGCAATACCATTATTTGAACAAACTTGTTCTCGTGTGCACTTCTCTTACACACAGTTGGAATAATTTTTTGTAAAATGTGCATAATAAACCAGCTCTATTACTCTACTCATTATTTCTATTGGCAAACCATTAAAAAACAAAACTCACAGCCTAGATGGCTAAAAAACACAGCATCATTGCTTTGTCTCAGCCAAGAGGTAACAGTTTGGGAAAGAACTTTAACCTCTCCAACTTACCCTTTTCTGGCAGTGTTGACTCTTCTCCTCCTTCCAGATGCTGCAGAAATCCAAACCACACATAGACCATGTCTACACTACCAATTTGTGTCAACAAAAGTGATGTTGACACCCAAAAGTCGACATAATAAAAATCGCAATTGCACGTTCACACTTGCTCCCTCCGTCAGCAGATCACGTCCACAGTGGGGGCACCATATTCGACAGTGTGAGCAATGGGCCACAACTGAGGATGCCAAATTCAGGAAAAACTGATGAAAAATAGGGTAGACACACCCCAAGACTGATGGATAATCCCCCATAGGATATACCAAACCAGAAAAAAAAGTAAACTTCTTGTTAGCCAGTGGGGTGAAACAGAAGTCATAAAAGCAGTTTCCTTAGACATTCCAGTTCTTATATCACCACTAAAAACACTGGATTTAAAGGTGAGTGGTTCTTTACAACCAGATTCATCAAATAAAAGGTTCTCCTGATCCCAAAGGACCAGCCACACAGCCAGTAACCCAGATCTTACCAAAAAATCATGCTGATGCCAATCCTTTAGTATCTAAAATCTAAAGGTTTATTCATAAAAAGAAAAGAAAAGAAAAGAAAAGAAAAGAAAAGAAAAGAAAAGAAAAGAAAAGAAAAGCGTTAAAATTAGTTAAAGGAATCAAATACATACAGTAATTGCGAAGTTCTTGGTTCAGGCTCGTAGCAGTGATGGAATAAACTGCTGGCTTAAGTCAAGTCTCTGGCTGCTTCCAAATCATTGGAAGGTCCTCAATTCCTTGGTTATGTAACCCTTCTGCTCATCAGAGTTGGCAGCAACAAGGGCCGGGTTCAGTATCTAGGGGTTCCATTCCAATAACACAATGCAAAACCAGCTCTAGCCCCCACCCAGTGACCTGGGACAAATATATACCACCATTGCTGGGCGCCTCCAAGAGGCAATACTTCCCCTCTCGCAAGCACATAGTCTGAGTGTAGCAGAAAGCCTTCGAATAATAGAGAGAAACAATGTGGCATTATGTTGGGGAAATACCACCAACAGGATTCATAACACAACCCATGAGCAAAAAAAAAATCCACCCCAAGCAAATTGGGGCGTGTCGTTTCCCTTTGGTTCTTGAGTCCAGCAACTCAAAATCACCCAAAGTCCCAAAAGTCCAACGACCCAAAAGTCTCTGTCCCTGATAGGGCAGCCCCAGAGTTCGAAAGTTTATCTGCAGAGTTTTATCTCCCAACCTGGGTGGAGATGGGGGGGGAAGGGTTAAGGGGCACCTTACGTGGTCCAAAGCTGATTGCCCCACCTCTCCATGGGGCTCCACTCTGCCAGCCGCCCCCATGAGCTGCTCCAGGCATCCGAAAAACTGCTCTGCTCGCCGTCCTGCAAACTGCAATGCTCTGCTCCACCAGCTGCTCTGCTCGCCGTCCCATAAACGGCTCTGCTCCATCAGCCGCTCTGCTCTGCTCGCCATCCCGCAAACTGCTCCGCCATATATCTTCAGGCTCCCCCACTACACAACAGTCAGTGATTTCAGCTCTTAGTAAGTTTAGCTCTTTTGTGATTTCAGCTTGTAGAAAAGGGAGCCTCAGTGCTGGTGCACCATTAGCCCAAAGTGAATTCAGGTCAGCAGCCTGTAACTAGACTCCTAATGGAATCAAAATTAGCTCTGATATTCCACAGTGGAGAGAGGAGGAAGTGCAATTAGCATGTAAAGCTCTCACCAGGGGGCCCATGCCACCAAGTATTAATACCTGTCCCCAGGCTCTCTCTCCCCTCACTGGGTTTTGGAACCCATGAACCTTGCCTAGCAAGGGCTGCTTAGTTGATGTGTAGTCCCTCCATCATAACAAAAGGCCGAGTATAGTTCCACTGTCCTTGAGTCACATAATCAGGATAATAATAGTTTATTCCTGCCCCAATAACAGAGAAATTGGGGCTCCTACAGCAGCCAAAGTGACCATCTAGGCAGGGTGGGTGTGTCTATGCAAATGAGATCAGCCCCTGAAGATCTTTTCCACAACCCACCATGATTCGCCACCAGATGTCAGGGTAGAGCTCATCCTGACTCTGCTTACAATTAGAATGCTTCCATTAATGTAAGTCCAGAGGCTGGAGCAGAAAAGAGGCAAAACAGAGGTGTTTCCAGAGCCTTTGATATCTTCTGCCATGTGGAGAGAATCCCATAGTTCTTACTGTGGAAAAGTACAGTAAGAAGATGGTGGTTGGAGTCACATGGACAAGTCACATGTCCATGCATTTCACCTAGTCATTGCAGGAAATTCCATTAAGTGTAATAGGCATCTCCCATGGTTCATTGTCAGTTAAATGTTCTTTTGATGGGCCACTCAATTTGAATAGTACCTCCAAGATGTGCTGGCTAGCTACCTTATGGACGTTCCCCGAGGAGCAAACCTTTGAAATCCAGGTATAGAGCCAGTTATTTATAACTTCAAATACAAAAATGATACATGCATACAAATGGCATAATCATAACCAGCAAATCACTGCGGATCACAGTGCATTTTGGGACAGGGCTAAAATGTCCCATGATGCATTGCTTTCTGTCCCAGCACTCCAGGGTCTTCTGGCTTTTTTTTTTTTGCAGCATTTTTGAAATGGTCCTTCTTTGCTGTGCATCCTGACAACTTTGTGAGAAGGGATGGATCCTGCCCTGCTCGCCTATGTTCTGTTAACTGTCATGAAGACTTTGCGGATGGCAGTGGAGTTCATTGTGAAGTTCTTAACTGAGGAAGACTCACAGGCACCCAACATTCTGCGTGATATGGATAGAGCAACTTTAGATTGCTTTTGGCATTCATAGAGCAGGTGCATAGGGTAGATCATCGCTTTTGGGCTCAGGAAGCAAGCACTGAATGGTGGGATCATATTGTCATGCAGATATTGGATGAGGAGCAGTGACTACAGAACTTTCGGATGCAGAAAGCCACCTTCCTGGAAATGTGTGCAGAGCTCACTACAGATCTGTGGCACAAGGACACCAGAATGAAAGCTGCCCTCTTGCCAGAGAAGCATGTGGCAATCACTGTGTGAAAGCTGGTGACTTCATATTGCTTCCGGTCAGTTGCAAATCAGTTTGGAGTGGGGAAGTGGATGGTTGGCGCTGCATTAATGCAAGTGTGCAGGGCAATAAATCGTGTCCTGGACTGTGACTCTGGGAAATGTGCATGAAATAGTGGGTGGCTTTGCAGAAATGGGTTTCCCTAATGGTGGAGGGGTGACAGATGGCACACATATTCCCATTTGGCACCAGACGACCTTGCGACGGAGTACATTATTAGGAAGGGATACTTCTCCATGGTGTTGCAAGCACTTGTGGATCACCGTGGGCGTTTCATTGACATCTGTGCAGGGTGCTCTGGAACGGTGCATGACGCATACATCTTCAGGAACACTGGCCTGTACAGAAAGCTTCAAGCGGGGACTTTCTTTCCAAACCCAAAAGATTACAGTGGGGGATGTTGAAATGCCCATAGAGATCCTGGGGGATCCTGCATTCCCCTTACAGCCATGGCTCATAAAACCTTACATGGGACACCTGGACAGCAGTAAGGATCGGTTCAACAACAGGCTTAGTAGGTGCCGGATGACAGTTGATTGTGCCTTTGGCAGATTAAAGGCACACTGGTGATGCCTTTATGATAGATTAGGCCTCACTGCAGATAATATTCCCATGGTCATAGCCATGTTCTGTATATTGCATAATCTCTGTGAAGCTAAAGGTGAAAGGTTTGCTCAGGGGTAGAGTGTTGAGGCAGACAGCTTGGCTGCTGCTTTTGAGCAGCCAGATACCAGGGCTGTCAGAGGAGCCCAGAGTGGGATTATTCAAATCAGGGAGGCTTTGAGGCAGCACTTTGACAATGAGCACCAGTAGTATATCTCTGTCAGAGGTGCTTCGATGTTACATTACATGTAGTTTCTAGGGGGCAACGGTGATATTTGGGGCCTTATATTCCAGTAAGGACGTGATTAAACTGCCAGTTCATGTATTGGTAGACTGCTAATATTAATTTGTAGGAAACAAATAAAGATGATTTACTATTATAAAACTTGGCTTTTATTGCACAAGAATCAGCACACACAAACCCACAGATGCTTGGTGGGAAAGGAGGAACCAGAGAAGGACACACTTTCACAACTGTGTGTAGGTCCAGCTATCATTGTGAAGGTTGACAAAGGGGGTCGAGTGAAGGGGAAACCGAGAAGTCCAAGAGAGTGGAAAGGACTGTGTGGGCGGAGTTTGAGGGGCATGGAAAATAGTTCTGAATGTTCTGCAGTGGAGGCGGAGCACTGGTCTGCTCAGTCTGCAGCATTATTAAGGACTGTTAATTATAATTAATTATTATTAAGCATCTGCATTTGCTCCTCCATTACTTTAATCATCCACTCAGTTCTGTCCTTAACAAATGGGTGATTCTCTTTTCTGTCCTGCCATTCGGCTTCCCAGTACTCCTTGTGTTCCCTTTTTCTGCACTGGAGCACTGCAGGACCTCCCAGAACGTCTTCTTTGCTGCATCTTGGGCCTTTCTTGCCTGGTGGAGATGCTCGGCTGGGGTGCCTGGAGTGTTCCTGAAGGCCACATCTGGCGAAGCACAAGAGACAATGCATAGAAGCAGGATTGTTAAATTCACACCCAGCATTGAAATATTTTGGTTAAATATACCTTTTGCAACATTGCCATCACTTTTTCACTGACCCTAGCCAGGCACACGTCTCTGCGAACAGCCCAAGTATGGTGAGTGTTGGTTGGGGTGGGCAGGAGCACTCCACATGGGGAAAAGAGCACACACTCTTTGCAAGGTTCATGGTGCAGCATTCTAGGGACAAATTCTAAAATTCTCCCACACTTTTCACAGGCGGGGGTCATTCTAGCAGACATGTCACTAAGGGTAAGCAGGGAAATGAGGGTACATCTACTCCATGCTCATGGCTTTTGCCCTGCTCCCTATGCTACTCGCCTGTCTGCCGCTTTGGTCCCTGCAAAAGTGGTTGCCGAATGGCGCAGGAAAGTTTCCTACAATGGGGGAAGGAACAAAGCAGCTCTGCCAAGGAACTTTCTGCAGAAGATTACCGAGTACCTCCAGGAAACTTTCCTGGAGATCTCTCTGGAGGATTCCCATGAGATCTCAGCATGCATCAACACCTGGTTCCACTATACCGATTAGCTACACAAGGAAATGTCCAGATCACAGAAACACAGCCAGCCTCCCACATTTCTATATCCTGAACCCACCTCCGGATTACACAAGCCACAGCCACTTACTAGGTGTCTCATCTTCTGCTTCCTGCTCCCCGGAGAGCGACTGCTGAGACTGGCTAGACACCACTGGAGAGGAGAACAGTTCCTGGCTGCCTGCCCCACCGGGCGACCCTGCCAGGAGCTGCACATCCTCGTCTAACTCCATCTCTTCATCAATAACTTCGTCCTCCAGGTTATGTCCTCTTTCCGCTCCCTACAGGCCTGCCAAAGTATCCATGGAGCTCTTGGCATTGGAGGTGGGGTTGCCACTGAGGATAGCATCCAGCTTCTTATAGAAGAGGCAGGTCTTAGGTGAAGCATCTGAGCGATGGTTTGCCTCCCTCGCCTTATGGTATACCTACCTCAACTCCTTTGTCTTCATTCTGCACTGCAGCATGTCCCGATCATAGCCCTTTTTGCACAAGCCTCAAGATATCTGCCCATAGGTATCCCAATTCCTACAGCTCAAGCGCAGCTGGGACTGCACAACCTCCTCTCCCCATATACTGAGCAGATCCAATCGCTCCGCAGTGGTCCAAGCAGGAGAGCGTTTGGTGCAATAACTCGCGAAGGTCACCGAGGAAGAAGTGATGAGACTTCTCCACGCCGAGCCAGCAGGAAATGGAATTTCAAAAATTCTCGGGGCTTCTAAGAGGGGTGGGAGGATGGTTGTTTTCCTGGCTGCAGAGCAGTGGAGTTCAAATTGCTGACCACAGCGGTCAGGATGGGCTTCATGGGACACCTCCTGGAGGCCAATTAAAGAGATGAAATCAAGCCTTGTCTCTACATTGGCACTTTGTCAACAAAAATGTAGAGGAAAAAGACATAACTCTCTTATGAGGGTGGATGAATTTTGTCACCAAATCTGGGCATTTTTCCCAACAAAAGTCACCTCGCAGTGTGTACACACTCACTGTTTTGATTGACAAAGGGCAGTTTTGGCAACAAAACTTGGTGGTGTAGACAAGGCTATCGATAAAACAGACATGTATATTTTGCATCCTGTCCATTCCAAACTGAATTTAAATTTGGCAAATCATATTTTATTCACACCAGAAGTGATTTGGTCTTGTTTGTATTAACTGGATATATATCACCAAAGGATAAGGACATCCTCTGTATTTTTGTGTGTGTGGGAAAGAGTGGAGTCACTTTCCCAAGTGGAAGAAAAAGAAGTTTTTTAAACTACTGGTCCCAGCACTAAATTTACTATTTAATTCACATATAAATGTTTAGGTGTGTCAAGTAATTCTGTGACTATCAGCACTAGTTATTTTCATCTTGAAACCTTGAAGGGGGAAATGGGTTTATTTTAAAACATAATTATGGTTAGAACCTCTGGAAAAACAGCTTTTTGAAATTGTATCAGTGACTAAGATCTTTAGGTTGTACATTAAGGTTGTATTTGTGTTTGCCATGAATTTCAAAACTCAGTTACAGTCTAACAGTGTTGTAAAATGCTTTATGTTCTCATCACACCCACTATTGTTACAAACCTTACTACAGGCCAACCTAGGATGCAGGCCTTGGGAGAAAAGAGAATTGATAATGTTACTACGGCTAGCATAACATAAAAACCTCTTCACATTGGAGAGATAAATTATGCTACTACCTCATTCGCTGGAAGTGTTGGAAATCAATTGTCTAGAAAAGTCAGCAGTTTTTGAACAGAGTTCTAGATGCACAGTTGAAACCATAGCAGTGATAAGTCACACTATTGTTGACCTAGCAACAAATTTATTCATTTTGACAGTCAAAACAAGTTTTTTCAGACTATTTTTATTCTTCTTTGTGCATCTTCAATAATGTTTACAGGAGCAAAAATTAGTTTAATCAAACAGATGTGTCTCAGAAAATCTGTAAAATGTGCATGTCGCAAGCAACAGGATTAGATTTTGAGAGACCCATTTGCTTGATCAAACCCACAAATTAAGAAAAAAAAGTCTTACAATTTACAAATTTTAAACTTATTCTTTAATTAAATGCTCCAGCCCTGACCCATTATTGGAAAAAATCATTAATGTTAAGAGTTAAAAAATATTACGAGAACAGTAATTCTGGTGATTACCAGGAGAAAGAAGGGGTAAAGGTAGCTTTACCTCACCTTTGCCTCAATTCTATGCTGAGACTTCCAGCAGGTGATTTGACCCCTATTGCAGGTTAGCAAAACTCTTGACACCAGAGGAATTTCCAGTTGCCCCAGTTGGCCAGCTTTCTGGCTGCTTTGCAAGTGTACTTAAGAGGGTACTGCCCACAGAAACTAATAGAAGTAATGGGAGGTGAATGTGCTAAGCACAAAACAAAATATAACCCTAACAAAAGGGAAAGTATAGAGCAGTTAAGTACAGTGAATAAAGATTTAAGCAAGTGAGTATAACATACTGAAATTCCTTCACAAGCTAGAAGGGTTGTTCACTACATAGAACAAAACTCTACTCTCGCCAAAGTCAGTGGGATTGTGTCAGCATAACAGAAAAAAGAATGCAGCCTTAGGTACTTATTACACATTTGGACAAGTAAGGAGAGCTGTTTCACTTGACTGGGAGAATGCAGAATTTAGAGGGAAAACAAGCCTGCGACATATTTCAAACAATACATCATACGTTAAAGCTGTGAAAGAAGACAATTATACTAACAAAGGAAGCCCTCTGCGAGAATAAATGCCATCAGCCCCCATCCTTTCCTCCTCCAACAGCTCTTTCATTGTGGCCACTGTCCCACTTTCAAGTTGAAAACTGCCTTCTTAATATATTAATGAGTTAAGCATTTAGATATAAATAAGGTTAAAATAAATAAAATGAAAGGATCACTAAAATATAGATGCCTTGGGAATTCTGTATTTGCAGGTCTGTTATTTATAGTTTTTCTTCTTTTCATTTTTGGAACATTTACAGTCATTTTGTTGAGGGTGGGGTGGCATGGTAAAACCTTCCTGGGCTCTGTGCTGAGGTGACAAGGAGTTATTTAAAGGAAGATACAGTGTGTATAAATTTTCTCCATTAACATACAAATTTAAATTCCGTCTCTTCAGGATTGATTTGTAAACTATATGTTTGCAAACTCCATTCACATAAGCTAATCTTAGCTCACCCGAACATTATTATGAACTAACATTTCTAATTACCAAAACATTCTATCTAATTTCCTTTTAACAACTGTTCCATGGTGTTAGACTGCACCTTATGTATTTTGATATTTGATAGGAGGAACAAGTTTTCCTAGTTGAAAATCCAAGGGGGAGGGAGGGAAGAATTACAAATAAAGACTAAGTTTCTTAAGGTGTTTGAAAGCTACTTTGGTCTGGGCAGGTACTCAGTGATACCAGTGTTGACTTTTCTGTTACTAAGTGGCGTGTTATGCCACACTAGAACAAGCTTACCATGCCAAATGAAAGAGCAGACAAGTAAATGAAGTACAAGTGTGCTTGCTTACAGAAAAAAAGATAATGTGGTGTTTAAGAACAGAAGGCATACCAGTGTATAAATCAATTTACTAGAAACCCTTTGAACACAGAACAAAATCAGTAAAATATTATTAGTAGGACAAGTATCCTAATGTGGGAAGGCAATAATTATTGTTGCCCTGACCTTTTTTTGCAGAAGGTTCTGGTTGCTGGAGTGAAACTAGGAGTCGAAGGAGGAGAAAAGGTTAATTTTCTATTAAAAAACAGAAAAAATAATAAAACAAAAAAGGCTAAAAGATACCTAATAACCAAAAAAGTCTGAACTAAAGGCAATGCGCTTTATGTTCTGATTTTCAGACATCCCTCAAATTGTAGTTGTTTCTTCAAAACAAAACCTAAAGGGATACTACACTATAAAGACTCAGAAACCCAAGGTAACATGTTCTCCCAACTCATGCATTAAAAACAAAAAGCCTTACTTTAAAAATCTATCCCTACTAGGGAAAAATTATCAGATCTTCAAAACAAGAAATGCAGTAGGCTTGACTTTGGAGCTTTTTGAAGACAAAGACAGAAACAAATCTCATCTAGGAATCTGAAATGTCAACATATGTGACATTTCCCAGCACAGAAAACAGTCTGTCAGATTCTACTGTAAATCCAGAACTTCACACCCTGAAAATGGAAATTTGCTAATTTTTTTTTCCTAAATGAGTGTTCACCACTGGTCATTGTTTTCAAATTCAGGATGCATATCAAAGGTGAAGTTGCCATTTTTGAGAAGGACAGACATGTCAGTCAGATTTGGGCTGTAACACCCTGGATGATGTCTCTTTCAACAGAAACTCTATTAGACTAGTTTCAGAGTAGCAGCCGTGTTAGTCTGTATCCGCAAAAAGAAAAGGAGGACTTGTGGCACCTTAAAGACTAACAAATTTATTTGAGCATAAGCTTTCGTGAGCTCCAGCTCACTTCATCGGATCCACTGCATGCATGCGATGAAGTGAGCTGTAGCTCACGAAAGCTTATGCTCAGATAAATTTGTTAGTCTCTAAGGTGCCACAAGTCCTCCTTTCCTTTCTATTAGACTTCTTTCTCTTCACCTAACAAGCCTGAACAATTTTCTTCAGCACTATGAAAGCTGGTCCGCTGCTTTGCACACTAGTATAAATACCACACAGCGGAGTTTGCGTACTACCTTTCCTATGAAAATCAGTAAAAGACATCAAACAACATCGCACGTTCCTCTTTTAAAAGCACAGAACAGAGCAGATGAAATATCACCGAACAGCCCGCGATTAGGATTAACATTGAAATCATCCTACATTAATCAGACACAAAACCACTGATTCTGTAGCGGCTGAAGCCTTTCCCCCTCGTAGCTTTCTTGCTCCCACCTGAGTGTGACAAAGCCATGTGGTGTGGTTAGTGTACGCAACTGATTTTCATGCTACCTGCTACACCCTTCCAGCTCTGGAAGTCGCTAACTGCCAAAACCAGTTGATTATCACCCAGTGACAACCACAAAACCGCACCCCAGAGGCTTCCTACTAGGGCCCGCGGTGCATTGACGCCAGAGATCTCATTCAGTTGCAGAATTCTTCCATGTGCCCATCCACTAAGCCCTGCCCGAGGGGGAAACGTCCCTGGCCTTCGCCGCGTGAGCCCGGCCGGGAACCCACATCCACGCTGAGGAGGACTCGAGAGTCCGCCCCCCCCCCAAAACCCCAGCACAACAACTCCGTCCCGCGGAGCGCGCGGGCAGCTCTCGCCCTTGGGGGGGGGGGGTGTGTTGCCGGTGTGACACTGCCAGGGCGGGAGAGGCGGTGCCCCCCCCCACCCACCCACCCGCCCGGCCCGGGGGCGCTGGGCTCCAGGACCGCACTGACCCCGGCGCCAGCTCGCCTCAGCGCAGCATCTCCAGGCGGGCGCTGTATCCCCCCCCCCCCCCGGGGCAGGGCGGTGACCGCAGCCCTCCCGCGCAGCCGGGTCCCAGCGGGGCTCGGGTCGCTCCTCGCAGCCCGCGCGTGTCCCCGGCCGGCGGCCCCGCGCTCACCCAGAAGAGCGTGGAGTAGGTGACGAGGGTGAACTTGAGGCAGAGGTAGGAGAAGCGCGCACAGTAGCGGATGTTCTCCGAGTCCCCGGCCGCCATCCTGCTCCCCGGGCCCGGCCCGCTTCCTGCTTCTCTCGCCGCCACCTGCAGCGCAGCCCGCGAGCGGCACCCAGCCGGCGGCGGAGTCTCGCCGCCGCGACCAGCACCACTGGGGGGCAGCGGCGCGGGAGCTGTGGCTCAGCTGGGGGCGGGGGACGACCAGGGAGGGATGAGTGAGAGCCGCGGGGGGGTGTCGCTTGGCGGGGAGCGTGCAGCATTGAGAGGGGACACGAGCCGGCCACGTACTTCAAACCCTCCATCCTACATTCAAGCTGCGAAGGAAAACGATTCGACCAGCCCAGGCAGAAGCCCAGGGCTTCTGAGCGCGGAGCCTTTCTGCTCCTAGGACAGGTTTCAGAGTAGCAGCCGTGGTAGGCTGTAGTCGCAAAAAGAAAAGGAGGACGGGGGGCACCTTAGAGCCTAACACATTTATTGCAGCATAAGCTTTCGTGAGCTACCGCTCACTTCATCGGATGCATTTGCAAATGCATGCGATGAAGTGAGCGGTAGCTCACGAAAGCTTATCGCATGCATTTGGAAATGCATTTCCAAATGCATGCGATGAAGGGAGCGGTAGCTCACGAAAGCTTATGCTCAAATAAATGTGTTAGGCTCTAAGGTGGCACCCGCCCTCCTTTTCTTTCTGCTCCTAGCTGAGGAGTTATGGCACGAGTCGTTCAAGAACTTCCAGGATTCTGAGTCACACTGAGTCTTCAGCCATGGCCTGGAGTTTGACAGTGTCCCTTCGCTGCCCCAGGAGCAAACCTTTACCCTGCCTCTAATTTCTAATTGTGGCCCTGGGAGGAACGTAATTACGACCATACTGGGGGCGTCGGGTTCCTTCACAGACAGCCCCTTGGGACTGTCACCTGACGTGCTGAAAATGACCTCTGAGCCTGTTTTCCTTGCCAGCTTGGGACTTCAGGGCCCTGCCTTCTTGAGCGAGACACCCCAGCCTGCTACAAACACAGACCCAGGGTCTGGACCATGCCCCCAAAGCTGCAGGCTTTAAATGAACACAGTTTAGCAGGTTACCTGCCTCCAGCATGCAGACACCCAGCTCCCAATGGGAATCCAAACCCCAAATAAATCCATTTTACTCTGTATAAAGCTTATACAGGGTAAATTCATAAAGTATCCGCTCTCTGTAACACTGACAGAGAGATAGGCACAGCTGTTTGCTCCCCTGGGTATTACTTACTTACTCTGGATTTATTAATAAGCAAAAGTGAGTTTATGAAGTATAAAACCTAGGATTTAAGTGGTTTCAAGTAATAACAGACAGAACAAAGCAAGTCATCAAACAAAATAAACAAAATATGCAAATCTAAGCCTAATACATTAAGAAACTGATTACAGGTAATATCTCACCCTCAGAGATGTTCCAATAAGCTTCTTTCATAGACTAGACTCCTTCCTAGTCTGGACCCAATCCTTTTCCCTGGTACAATCCTTGTCAGTTCCAGCAGACATCTTAGACAGTAAGCAGGGGCTCTCTCATGACTGGCCTCCTTTTGTCCTGTTCCACCTCCTTTTATAGCTTTGGCACCAGGTGGGAATCTTTTGTCTCCCTGGGTCCCCACCCCTCCTAAATGGAAAAGTGTCAGATTTAAGATGGATTCCAGTATCATGTGACATGGTCACATGTCCCGTGAGACCCCAGCCTCCATTCTTCCTGGGTTGGCCCACACATACACAAGACGGTTTGCAAGTAAACAGAGCCATTCACTGTTCATTGATTCTGAAGCACTTTTAATGGCTTCCACTTAATACATTTACATCAGTAATAAAAGTTTATATCTTATTCTCCTAACTCCAGACATAGAAATAATACGTGCAAACAAATAGGATGAACACACTCAGTAGATCATAAGCTTTGTAACAATATCTTACAAGAGACCTTTTGCATAAAGCATAGTCCAGTTGCATTATATTCACATTCATAAACATATTTTCATAAAGCATATGGAGTGCAACATCACACTGGATCAGACCAAAGGTCAATCTAGCCCAGTATCCTGCGTTCTGACAGTGGCCAATGCCAGGTGCCCCAGAGGGAATGAACAGAACAGGTAATCATCAAGTGATCCATGCCCTGTCATCCATTCCCAGCTTCTGGCAAACAGAGGTTAGGGACACCATCCATGCCCATCCTGGCTAATAGCCATTGATGGACCTATCCGCTGCTGGAATACTCACCTTACCCAACCAAAGCTTCCACTTATTTCTTCTGAGCATTCACCACTCTGGGTAATGGGAGTTTTGCATCTCCATATTCTGCATACTGGAACTTTGGTGCATGCAATGCTGCATACATAGGGTTGCCAACCCTCCAGGATTGTCCTGGAGTCTCCAGGAATTAAAAATTAATCTTTAATTAAAAAAAAGAACAGGAGTACTTGTGGCACCTTAGAGACTAACAAATTTATTAGAGCATAAGCTTTCATGGGCTACAGCCCACTTCATCAGATACATAGAATGGAAAGTATAGTAAGAAGATATAGATATATATATAGATATAGATATACACATACAGGAAAGTGGAAGTTGCCATACAAACTGTAAGAGGCTAATTAATTAAGATGAGCTATTATCTGCAGGAGAAAAAAACTTTTGTAGTGATAATCAAGATGGCAGGCACTCCTGTTCTTTTTGCAGATACAGACTAACATGGCTGCTACTCTGAAACCTATCTTTAATTAAAGATAATGTTATGTGATGAAACCTCGAGGAATTTGTGTAACCAAAGATGGTAACCCTATTCATCCACAAAGCTATAGGTTGAGTTGAAGTCACGGGAAACTTGGCCCATTGTTATTGTTTTCTTAATCCCCTACTGTTCCATTTAGTTATTCTTTATAAAATATTTGAACATATAAAGTCCTACATATGTGCTAAATATTCTTATTCCTAAGAAATTTATCAGCTCTTCAAAACAAAACTGGAAAACAAAAGAAAACAAAGCTTCTCAGCTGAGCAGCCCAACAATAACAATTATTTCCAGTCATGGGTACATGAATACACAAATTGCATTATTCCTCCATTTTGCCAGCTTTCTCCATTCTCCAAAGCAAACGGAATATTAATATTTACAAGAACCCTGTTCTCAAATATGAAGCTGACTATCCAAATATTAAGCCTAAAAGACATAACAACAACAACAACTGAGTTGGTTGGAGAAATTTCAGCGGAACCATATTCCGTCAGAATATGCAGGTCTGTCTAAATCAAAATGCTTTGTGAAATTGACCTAATTTTGCTGGAATTTCATTTCAGAAGAAACAAAAAAAAATAGTTCCAACAATGTTGAAACATCTCAACTTGACATTTTTGTGCATGAAATACTTTGATATTTTGTTTTGAAACAATTTTTCACATTTTTTATCTTGTATAAATAATATTATGTAAAAAAGTCAAACTCGAAATGAAACTTGTTAAAACAAAACATATTGTTTGACCTGAAACAAATTTTTTTTTTCAGAATTTTCCTTCAGGTAATCTCAAAATTTTTGGTTTTCATTCCAATTCAGAACAAAGCCAGATTTCAAAGTGTCAAAATCCATCATGAATTAGAACGTGCATCATCCACAGAGCTTTAGTAACTATTCAGCAGTGTTTCCTGAGTTTAGCAATATATCCTGTGCAGTTGACAATTACCCGTTTTAAGACACTGTTAACACAAATATTTAAGGCCAAATTTTCAGCTATACCCTTTGCTTTTCCCTCCAAAAATATATACATTAATGTTTGCACCTAAAAACTACATACACAAACACAGGTACATATCCAATTTTGTGAACATAAACATAAATGTATTTTTGTGATCTAAAAATTATGGGTCAGCCTGAGGTTAACTGAACATGGCCCCACATATTTAAATCTTGTAAGCACAAGAAATTTGCTTTAATGGGACTACTCAGTGCATAATGCTAATCATCTACCTAACTCTTTGTAAAATAGGAAACTTTGATTGTAAGTTCTTTGGAGGAGAGACTGTTCTTTTGTAATGTGTGTAAAATGCTTGCTACAATGGATCTCTAAGCACCTGCAATTAATCATTTGTCTTTCACTATTATTGTGCATTATAATATGTAATAATGTCTGCTATTCTACATAATAAAAGGCACCAATCCTGTAATTTACAACATGTGAGCGCAGCAGTCCACCAATACATTGTAAATTGAAGGATTGGTGCCAAAGTTACTAGTTTGGAGCCACAGCAATCGTATTGGTCATGTTTCAGAGTAGCAGCCGTGTTAGTCTGTATTCGCAAAAAAGAAAAGGAGTACTTGTGACACCTTAGAGACTAACAAATTTATTTGAGCATAAGCTTTCGGTTGCATCCGATGAAGTGAGCTGTAGCTCACGAAAGCTTATGCTCAAATAAATTTGTTAGTCTCTAAGGTGCCACAAGTACTCCTTTTCTTTTTTGCGTATCAGTCATGTGCTCTAGCATTCTCAGCTAAGCAGATGCTTATCCCAAGTCTTACTAATGTGAGAAACAGCAAGCATTAATCGTTATACAATAGTCATCCTTCTGAAATTAAAAAGGTTCAATGTTTTCATAATCTCTTGCCCTTTTCTTCAAGATTTGCAGTCAGTCATTATCACTTTGTCATATACTTATGACAAACTGGTAATATTAAAGACCTTAGCTTTTAACACTACAAAATCATTAGCTATGTATTACGCTGTATATTTATAGATTAATCAATTATGTAAAATCTCAATAATTTCCCTGGAATCCTTTGATCCTATATACAATACTGAACCACGTTTGCTTCTGGAAGAAGAACGGTCCAGCCTGCATGCCAGCCAAAGAATACGTCATCCATTTATACAGATCTATCAATAAGATGAATACTTATAAAAAAGCTGTATTACATCTCCTAAAATGTGAAGAACAATAATTTTCAAACTAATGCACAAAAGATTTACCTGTATTTCTCCTATTATTGTTAGTGGAAATTACACTTTGAAATCTCCCATACATTTATGGAAGAATGTGTGAAATGTAGCATTGGTATGTATGTTAAAGTTCTAGTATTTATTTACACACACACACACACACACACACACACACACACACACACACATACACACACCCTGCAAAAAAATAAGGCTTCCAGATCACATTCTTAATATTTTATTTAATTATTATGCCTGAAATCTGCCAGTCAGATGCTGTTCAATAAAATTACATTGCATTTTATACCAATCCTTTACATTAAAATCTACTCTATTATATACTTCATCTAAATCTGAACACACATTTCTTTTTTATATAATTTTTTCCTTAGGTTTTTTTTTTTAAATAAATTAACAGTTTTAGTTTTACTACTTTCAAATCCTGCCCTCATCTCATCTTTCATATAACCTCTGATTTTTGCAAATGAAACTTCAAAGTATGACATGCTGGAAGGAGAATTGGCAAAATTGGACCACCCCTGCTCCAGTTGTCTTTAGTGGGAAAAGGAGCAGGCCCAATTTTACAAAACAGGTTTCTGATAAACTGTGCCCTGGTCTACACTCGGGGGGGAGAGGGGGGGAAGAATCGATCTAAGTTACGCAACTTCAGCCACGTGAATAACATAGCTGAAGTAGACGTACTTAGATCTGCTTACCGTGGTGTCTTCACCATGGTGAGTTGACTGCTGCCGCTCCCCCATCAACTCCACCTGCACCTCTCACCGCGGTGGAGTACAGGAGTCAACAGGACAGCACTCAGGGATCGATTTATCGTATCTCAATCCCCACTGGATTGATCGCTGCCCACCGATCTGGCGGGTAGTATAGACATGCCCTGTGTTTCTGCTTGAAAATAATAGAGTAATCCATGCCCAAAGCCGTATGTGAACAACGTATATATAATTCACAGTAAACAATTATATTCATGAGCAAATATAACACAGAGGTGATGTAAATAGTGGAATAAGTACATTTAAATTGGTATAAGTTACATGCTGCAGGGTTAGAAGAGTATGGTGTAACAGGGAAAACTACTAACATGATGGCTTAAGTGTTAAAGTAGCCTTTCCTATTTTAGCCTTAGGTAGAAGGCATTGCAGTACGTCCGCCTAGAAATAATAAAGGCATGGATCATAATGTGTAGGGCCCTGTCTATATACAAAAGTCCTACTGCTTTAACTGTACCAGTAAAATTAAAGTAATACAATCCCTCCAGCGCGGACACACTTATATCAGTATAGAAGTGCTTATAACAGTTTAGTTTATTCTTCTACAAAAAGAGGAATACACTACACTGTATAAGCACACTTCCACCAGTATAACTCCATTTTCACCAGCAGTTGTACTGATATAACTACATTGTTAATAAAATCACATCCCTAACCAACATAGTTATACTCACACAAAAACTGTGTAGGCCAGCCCTACACTTAGGTAAGAGAGAGGAAGGAGTATAAACTTTGTGAAGCTCCCAGTGGTGACACAAAAGTATGAGTACCAACCTCAGGGCAGACTGTTAAAAACCAGGACACAAACCCCTAATTGGTCATGAGTTCTAAACTTAGATTTCACCAACCAATTGCACCAAGAGCAAACTCCTCAGTCACTTTAACCACCTTAACATAAAGTCACAAACAGTCCCATTGGATACTCTGGTTTGTCTTGCCACCCAGCTAAGCATCTCTTTGTGACTAGGGTTACCATATTTCAAGTTCCCCAAAAGAGGACACTGCTGGAGGAGGGGAGAAATAGGGGAGATCGGGGGGGATGATGACAGTTGGCATGCTGGAGGGAGTACTTGCAGCAGGGTGCTCACTGGAGATGGGGGGCAGGGCGACTGCTGCAAGCCCAGGATGCAGCAACAGCCATCAGTCAGCACCCCCTGTGGGACCCGTTCCTCAGAGCTGAGAGCTGGGGTAGGGTGGGGGGCAGGATCCAGTACCTGTGGCTTGTAGGGGAATGGACCAATCAGCTGCAGATGCAGTGGAGCGACCAATCAGGAAGCAGACCAATTGAGGCCAGCTTTTCTGGTCTGCAAAAACACTGGACTTTGCCTGTTATTTTTAAAATCTCTCCCTTACCCACCCATTCCACCCCCACTCACCCCTGCCCTGGACAGAGAAAGGTGGCTACAAAAAGAGGCTGTGTCTGGGAAAACCCAGATGTATGATAACCCTATCTGCAGAGGTGAAAGTAAGCCGGCAAGAGCCAGTACACCATACTGGACTGGCTTCCCCAGGCTGCAATTTAAAGGGCCTGGGACTCCCAGCAGCGGCTGGAGCCCTGGACTCTTTAATTTACCTCCAGAGCCCCGCTGCCAGAGCCCTGGGGTAGCAGCGGCAGCCGGGACCCCTGGGGCTCCATCAGCAATTTAAAGGGCTCAGGGCTCCACTGCGATAGTGGCAGTGTCCCTTTAAATCACCACCGGAACCCCACAGCCGCTACCCCAGGGCTCTGGAAGGAGGGATCAGGCGGCGATTTAAAGGGCCCGGGGCTCTGCTGTGGTAGTGGCGGCTGGGGCCCTGGGCCCTTTAAATGGCCCAAGAGCCCGGGGGCTCCCAGCCGCCTCTGCAACTGGTAGTTCCAGCAGTGATTTAAAGGGCCCAGGGCTCCCAGCCACCACAACAGCTGGACCCCAGGGCCCTTTAAATCGAGAGGTTTTAGTTTTAGTCTCACACGAAGACGATAGCGGTAGCCAATGCTATAGTAAATAACATGAAAACTTTTTAAATAGAAAAAGGAAATTAAAGAGTTATTGACAAGGTTAAAGCAAGCAGACACACAAATAAGTTAGTCTTAGGGCATGTCTACACTGGCAGAGTTACAGCGCCAGCAGTTACAGCGCCACTCAGAAAGCACTGAAGGAAAACTGATGTTGTGCGTTCATGCTGTCAGCTGCCTGCACAATAGCGTGTTCACACTTGTGGTACGTGCAGTGGTATTCAGAGCGGTGCACTCTGGGGAGCTATCCCACAGAGCATTTCTTCCTCTTCTGCCACTAAGAGTTGTGGGAAGACGGAGGGGGGGTCACGGGGCATCCTGGGTCCTGTCCCAAGATGGATTGCTTCACATCCCAGCAATTCCTGTGCATCCATCCACATTTGATGCCATTTTTCAACAGTTCGTGTACTGCACGCCCTGCCTCTTTGGGCTGCAGGAATGGATCTCTAACCGCTGACCAGTGGGCTGCTCGCTCTGACCAACACGGTTATTCCTTAAACTACAAAGGCAAGAGGAGTGCGACATTGATCTTGCCACACGTAGTAGCTACGACACGAGATTGCTTGTGGCATTCATGGAGGTGCTGACCACAGTGGAACGCTGCTTTTGGGCTTGGGAAACAAGCACTGAGTGGTGGGATCACATCGTGATGCACATCTGGGATAACAAGCAGTGGCTGCAGAACTTTTGGATGAGGAAAGCCACATTCATGGGCCTTTGTGATGAGTTCGCCCCAGCCCTGTGGTGCAAGGACACAAGAACGAGAGCTGCCCTGCCATTGAAGAAGCACATGGCAATTGCACTGTGGAAGCTGGCTACTCCAGACGGCTACCGATTGGTCGCTAACCAGTTCGGAGTGAAAAATTCGACAGTTGGACTTCTGTTGATGGAAGTGTGCAGGGCTATTAATCGCATCCTGCTCCAGAAGACCATGACTCTGGGCAACATGCATGACATTGTGGATGGCTTTGCACAAATGGGCTTCACTAACTGCACAAGGACGATAGATGGCTCGCACATTCCAATTCTAGCACCAGACCACCTAGCCACCGAGTACGTTAATCACAAGGGGTATTTCTCAATGGCTCTCCAGGTGCTTGTGGATCACCGTGGGCATTTCACAGACATTAACTCAGGCTGGTCCGGAAAGGTGCATGACACATGCATCTTTTGGAACACAGGCCTGTTCAGGAAGCTGCAAGCAGGGACTTTCTTCCCGGACCAGAAGATCACTGTAGGGGAAGTCAAAATGCCCACTGTGATCCTGGGAGACCCTGCCTACCCCTTAATGTGATGGCTTAGGAAGCCATACATGGGTCAGCTTGATAGCAGCAAGGAGCAGTTCAACAACAGGCTGAGCAAGTGCAGAATGACTGTTGAGTGTGCTTTTGGCCATTTAAAGGCCCTATGGCGCTGCCTCGATGGGAAGCTGGACCTGGCCAATGACAATATTCCTATGATTATAGCCACATGCTGTACGCTCCATAATATTTGTGAAGGAAAGGATTAAAGCTTCACTCAGTCCTGGACCGCTGAGGCTCAGCGCCTGGAGGCTGATTTTGAGCAGCCAGAGACCAGGGCTATTAGAGGGGCACAGCACGGGGCCATAAGGATCAGGGATGCCTTGAGGCAGCCATTTGATCTCCTGTTTGTGCTGAAAGCCACTAATATTTGTTGCTATGTTCAGGAGTGCAGGGCTTGTAATGCTAGGAGGTGACTGTGATTGGTGCAGACGATGCAATATGAAGGTTTAACATAATTGTCTGCTACTTTGCAGGGCTCTGTTTGCTTTCAATTAGTAGAATAAAGATTGCTTTCAAACCCATGCCATTCTTTTATCAAAAAACAACTGGAGGGGAGCGTCAAACCAAAAAAAAAAAAAAAAAAACCATCGGCAGTGAGGGGGATGGGGGAAGGGAAGGTCCCAGGAGAAGGTGGGGTCCCGGGACATCTAAAGATTTGTGTATGTCCAGGTATCATCTCCAACCTTCTCCTTTGGAGTAAAGTGCAGCAGGTGCTGTACTTCAGCAGGGCCAAACTTCAGAGGGATGGATGTTGAGTGCAGTGGGAGTCCACAGTGCTAAACTGTGAGCGGGGAGGAGTGGAATGCTGTGGATATAGACTGCAGTCAGAAGAGTGTGTTGGTGTTGTCGGGGGGGGAGCGGGAGCACAGAAAAGAGCTTGTGATTGCGACAGTGACTGCAGGAGAGGGTGGGCGCGGAGCTCCTCGGTTTGCAGAGCTAGCCTCGCCCAGAGCATGTCTGCTTGGTGCTCCATAACCTTTAAGAGCCGCTCCGCGGCTTCATTCTGGCATGCCTTGTTCTCCTTTCAGTCCCTCTTCTCGCTGTCCAGCCACTCCTTCAAATCCTGTTTCCTAGTGGTTGAGTGCATCATAACATCACGCAGAAAGTCCTCCTTAGTTCTTCTCGGCCACTTTCTAATTCTGCACAGCCTTTCTGCCACTGATAAAGAGGGAGGCTGGGCTCCCAAGGTCATCTCTGTGAAGTTTAAAACACAACATTTTACAGAAGCAGCATTGTTTGCAACACAGAGAACAGTGATTCAGTGATTTAAAACACAGCCAGTACTCACACACCTGTCACTAACTGGCTGATCCCAGACAAGCACACATGAGCCACAAGACCCCCAAAATGGTGAGTAGCCACAGGGGGAGGGAAAATCACTTTTCCCGGACCCTGCTGTACACTGGGCACATGGCTGTTGGGGAGAACCAGCACTGTAGGGGCGGCCTGATAATCATTCCTGTCCCCACACTTTCCACAGGATGTGATCATTATAGAAGATATCCCATTCCTGAGGGTGAGCAGGGAATCAAGAGAGGGTCTTCTCCAAACCTGCAGCTTCCTCCTTGGCCCCTATGCGGCTCACCTGTGTGCAGCAATGGCCTCCCCCACCATCACCACCCTGTGACGGCACAGTAGTGCGGGAAAGTTACTGTTAATGGGCCAAGAAACAAAGCAGCTCTGCCAAAGAAACTGCGGCAGCGGATTGCCCAGTATCTCCAGGACAATTTCTTGGAGATCTGAGAGAGATTCCCATGAAGTGAGGGAGTCAATCAACAGCCTGTTCCACTGCTCAGACTAGGCATGCAGTGGAAGACAAGACTGCTTTCTGCAACCCTCCTGAACCCAATAACTCGCTTCAGCTATTCACAAAATCAAATCCACTTGCCAGGGGCCTCCTCTCCTGTTTGCGCTTCACCAAGCTCTGACAGCTGTGACTGGCTAGCCTCCTCTGGGGTAGAAAAGAGCTCCTCGCTGCATGCATCTCTGACCTCCAAGTCATCCTCTGCCTCTGGGTCCCCCTCCCGCTCCACACCCTTGTCCAAGATTTCCTCCTCCTGGCTTGGTCCACTCTCGACTGGCATGCAAGCCACCGAAGTATCCACCGTGGCCTTTGCCATGGCGGTGGGGTCGCCACTGAGTATTGTGTCCAGCTCTTTGTAGAACCGGCAGCTCATGGGCACAGCACCGGAGTGGCAGTTTGCCTCCCACATCTTGTGGTAGGCGTTCCGCAGCTCCTTCACATTGACCCTGAACTGCAGTGTGTCCCAGTCACACACTGCAGTGCAGGGTCAATATGAAGGAGCTGTGGAACGGCCTCTCTGTCATGCATCATGAAATCTATTGGTAGGTATCATAATTCCTACTGCTGGAGCACAGCTGGGACTGGACAGCCTCCTCTCCCCAAATGCTGATGAGGTCCAGCAGCTTGGCATTGCTCCAACTGGGGGATCGCCTGGTGCATGGAGCAGACGCGGCCACCTGGAAAGATGCGCTGATGCCACTGCATGCATCACTGAGCAAATAGGAAGGGAACTTTCAAAATTTCAAAGGAATGTATGGAGTGGGGATGACGATTGGTCACCTGAAGGCAGGACAGTAGAGTTCAAACCGATGACCAGAGAGGTGACAACAGGCATTGTGGGACACCTCCCGGAGGCCAATCGCAGCACTGTAATGGACCACGGTGTCTACACTGGCACTGCAATACTGTAGTCCCGGCGCAGAAAGCTGTACGCCTCTTGTTGGGGTGGTTTTTTTAAAGCGCTGCACCTGTGCAGTTTCTGTGCACTAAGTGACTTGACAGTGTGTACACCTCAGGAGTTACAGCGCAGAAAGCTGTTTTACTGCACAGAAACTTGCCAATGCAGACAGGGCCTGTCAAGGTTCCTTCCCCACTCTGAACTCTAGGGTACAGATGTGGGGACCTGCATGAAAGCCTCCTAAGCTTACTTTTACCAGCTTAGGTTAAAACTTCCCCAAGGTACAAACTATTTTACCCTTTGCCCTTGGACTTCCACTGCCACCACCAAACATCTGGGTTTATTTTTGAGAAAGCGTTGTTTGGAAACGTCTTTCCCCCCAAAATTCTCACCAAAACCTTGCACCCCCCCTTCCTGGGGAAGGCTTGATAAAAATCCTCATCAAGTTGCATAGGTGACCACAGACCCAAACCCTTGGATATTAAGAACAATGAAAAAAACATTCAATTTCTTACAAGAAGAATTTTAATATAAGAAAAGGTAAAAAGAATCACCTCTGTAAAATCAGGATGGTAAATACCTTACAGGGTAATTAGATTCAAAACAGAGAATCCCTCTAGGCAAAACCTTAAGTTACAAGAAAGACACAAAGACAAGAATATTCATGCTATTCAGCACAGTCTAATTTCTCAGCCATTTAAAGAAATCATAATCTAACGCATATCTAGCTAGATTACTTACTAAGTTCTAAGACTCCATTCCTGTTCTGTCCCCGGCAAAAGCATCACACAGACAGACAAAAAGAAAAGGAGTACTTGTGGCACCTTAGAGACTAACAAATTTATTAGAGCATAAACTTTCGTGAGCTACAGCTCACTAGCTCACGAAAGCTTATGCTCTAATAAATTTGTTAGTCTCTAAGGTGCCACAAGTACTCCTTTTCTTTTTGCGAATACAGACTAACACGGCTGCTACTCTGAAACAGACAGACAGACCCTTTGTTTCTACTTCCCTCCAGCTTTGAAAGTATCTTGTCTCCTCATTGGTCATTGTGGTCAGATGCCAGAGAGGTTATCCTAGCTTCTTAACCCTTTACAGGTGAAAGGATTTTTCCTCTGGCCAGGAGGGATTTTAAAAGGTGTTTACCCTTCCCTTTATATTTATGACAGGGCCATAGGCTTCAAAAGCTAATGTAGCTTCATTAATCAGACAGCTCTATTAAAGCAGCTGGGGAATCTCTTGCTTATGCCTAGAAACACCTTGCCCCTCCCCGCCCCCCGACGAGTCTAAGCAGCATAGAGATCCTTAGTTTCTTTGGTTTCAGGTTTTTATCCCCCTCCTGCCATCCATGTGCTCTCAGCTGACTGTAGGAGTCTACTTGTGGACTCATCTTCAGAGGGAGGAGAGCAGACCAACAATAAGAATCTTTAGGTGATGATTTCTCAATCCAGATATAGGAAGTTTTCAGTTGAAAGCTCCAGCCATAGCCTGGTATTGATAGGTCTCCTCTTTCGGTGCAAGTGTGTGTGTAACAATTTCTGTAGAAGAGCAGCTCTTCACACTAATTAATCTCTCTCTCCTATGTGGCAATTCCTACAGTCACAGAGGCTCACAATACAATCACTCAAATATTACATTACAATATAGAACACAGAAGTTACAAGTAAGATCAATGCATGCAATTCACAAGCATTCAATAGAGTCTCAACAATAAACACTTTCTTGTAATTCAAATGCCTATTTTATCAATATTAACCCACAAGTTAGCCACACAGACTCCAACTATGTATCTGTTAGTATCCAGTTGAGACGTGGGGACCTCGGCATTAGCTGACACCTGGTCTGCCAGTGTCACAATTTTGAAGTGCTTTCTCCTCATTTAAATTGTCTCAATATTATCCAGGTTAAGAATGAGCCAGCTACTTTCCAGCAAAGTGCTTATTGTCTATTACAGATATTGGGGAAATTGTCTAATGATATTGTCTGCTCCTGATAAGAAAGATATATATGCCTGGGCACCATTCATAGCCTATTGGCATTTGAGCTCATGATCTGATAGTTTTCCCTGCTAGTCTGTCTTGGATATGAATAGCCAAAAAGCTATGTTTAGGCTTGGAAGGATTAGATTTTTAATCGGTAAATGTCAATAAATGTCAATTTCCCTGTACAGGCACAAACTGATCAAAAATATTTTCATTGATGATAATCAAAATGTACAGATAGGCAAAGTAAGAACAATGCTGCTTGAGTTTGATTAAAGGCTATTAATGTTGCATATTTTGACATATTATTACTATTTGCTTTAACTTTCTGAATCTCAGTATATATTGTAATTAAATAATTAGTCTGACCTCCTATTATTTCCCACACCTGTAAAAAATTTAATTGATCATAAAAAAAAGTTTAAAACCCATAATTTTTCACAGTGAAAATTTAAATTGATCAAAATTGAAAAAAATGCTTTAAAATCATCATTGAATTAACTATCAACATTATAAAAAAATAAAAATTGAATTCTGTCAAACCTACCTACATTCAAGCTCTGTGAGACTCCACATATAAGAAGGGTCAAGGTGAAGGAGCAGCTGCCAGTCAAATCGTTTGGGATTTGTCAAAAAGAAATAAACAGAATCAGTTTAACTTCATCCATCCCTGCCACATAGCACAGGGATTGGCTGTTTTAAAAGAGGTTGAGAAGTCTAGTAACATCACCATGAGATTTTGGTAGAGAGAGGGGTTGCCTTTCCTCCATGGCTGTGAGGTCACTGTAAGCACATATTCTGCATGGCACAATCTGTAAGGGCATCCAGCATAAGGAAATTAGCAATGAGCTTTTCTGACCTCTTTGCCATCTGAGATGAAACTTGCATGCCCTGACCATTTATGAAATGGCTCCTGGACGTTGAGAGAGCTCCTGAAATATTATGGTCAAATTGCAGCTGGCTCTTTGCTAGTGAACAAGTGTGGAAGAGATCATCAGGGGTCCTCACGACCTTGGCCCTTGTGCTGGCACAGTTCAAGAATAAGGGGCAGTGTTAGTCTTGCCAGATGCTCCAAAAGAGGTATGGGCATGGCCCCAACTTTTTCTACAACGGCTGAAGGACTCAAGGGGAGTAAAGGAGAGAAGCACATGGTACTCCTCAAAAAAGTTGTAGGAGCAGCCTATTAGAATACCGTGGTGGAAGGCATAGTGGTGCATAAGGGTTACAGGGATCCCCTGCCTATGCTATTTACATACTTGCTCACCAAAGAGTCTCATGTAAGGTCTTTATTGTAAGTCTGCCCTGGTCATGTAATCTTTGCAAAATGTATATGCGGATAATATGTAAGGAGTATCTATATATATGAAATTATGTTCTTAAATCCTTGAAGTTAAAGGCAGGTCACCCAGAGGTTCCACCAGACAGGGGGAAGGAGACACATATATTAGAGTGGAAGTCTATTTGCATAGTGAGTCAAAGGCAAATGAAGAGATTGCGGGGACTCCATGAGAATAAATTAACAGGAAGAGGTGACCCTGCCAGGATGGGATGGGGGAAGTTCATAGGTGAAGAACAAAGGACTAGTCTAATGTAGCTAGGGGGTGCAGAGCAATGCCTTGGCATCCTTCTTCTGGGGAGACAATCTGCCAATGGGCTTGGTCTGATGAAAGGATGGTCTCAGGCATCTTGTTGAAAACATTATGAGAAGGCCTTTGTAAGCAGTACTTTATTAGGCAAAAGGGCATCTTGTTAGATAAGTTTATATTCTAGAGTGAATGTTATGATTTTGTTTTATATGTAACCATTTTTTCCCAGTATTTCTACTTGCTATCACTAGTATCTCTGAACTTTGTTCAATAAACTTATTTTTATTTTTGCTATAAACAAATCTAAGTGCTGTGTGTTAAGCGGAGCTGTGTCCTTTGGTGTAACTGGTAAGCTGTGGTGTACTGTTCCTTTGGGAACGGAGGATCTGGAAATTCTGAGTGTCTAATGCAACAGGGCTGGACACTTTAGGGAGACACTCAGAGAACTCGGGTGTTGGAGTGTGCCAGTTGCTTAACTGCGAAGCTGCATGGGAGTGCTTGTGTTGCTTGTAGCTGAAATAGTCAGGGAATTGATCCCTGGCATGCAACCAAGGGCAAGTAATAGTGAGGTGCCTCACAGCCCTGGGTATCTGTGGAAAACATCACACACAAACACACCCATCCCCCTGCTAGCAAAAATACTCTGCCTGTCCTCAGGAACTACCAGTAGTGCAGTGGCTCTTCTACGGTCTTTTCCCCAGCATAGCTCTGACTCATACAGCCACAATCAAACTCTATTTTGCAACACCCAAGGTGTATTTCAGCTGCTAGGAGGTTAATGTTGCTTAAGTCCTGCTTTTGTAGCTGTTACATATACAAAGTCCTCACTGAAGTCAACAAGAGTTCAATGTGTGTAACAGCTATAGGAACGGGCTCTCCTTCTTGTAATATCTTGTATTATTTTTCCAAAATAGCAAACATATAAGACATATGCTTCACTGCTCAACCACTAACATTTTTATAAGCTTGCAGTTCTTTTTCTTGATAATGACCTCTAGAATTGGTTACTTATTTAATACTGTTCAAGATTTAAACATTCTTGCAATGAAAATAAATAAATAAATACTAATACTATCCAGCTGTTATGGCTCTTTTCATTAGTAGATCACAAAGTGCTTTACAAAGGAAGGAAGTATCATTAACCTCACTTTACAGTAAAATTTCAGTTCTTCTGAGAAGGACCTTCTTTGTGTTATAAATAATATACTAACCAGGAGGTTTTGGCTTCTGTGAAGAATTTAGAGGCATGGTTTAAATTAATTACTTCCGTTTTCAATGCACAAGCCATGAGAACATTTGGCCCATAAAAAAAAAACAAAAAACAAACAATCTATGTAACTGGCAGGACTCTGGTATGATAATACAGGCACTATACAAATAGAAAATGAATGGGAAGGTGGGAATGTACTAAAGAGAGTGAAGATATGAGGTGGCTAATATGCGGAAGTGTTGACACAAGGATGGTTGTGATCAGATTAAAAAGCTTTGTAATGGAGCACTATGTGGGTGGGAGAAGTCTTTTATCCTGTTTGTGGAGGTTAATGAAAGAGACTGACACCTGGTCACTTTAGAATTTCAAGTAATCCATATGGATTTAGTTTCATCTTGAAATGGCACTTTCTTTTCTAATATTTTATTGTATTCTGCAATCGGTAGGTACAACTAACACAGCACTTTTCTGTTTGTTTTTGTTTTTTTTTTAAATCAGGAGAATCTTGCTCAGATTATCTTTGGAATTTAATGAGACTAGAACCAGGCCATGAAAAACCTTGAGGATTATTATTAACAGTTGACACCATCTTGCAGAATAGATCAAAGTTATCCTGTATGGTGTGCAGAGAGTTGTGGGTTTATAAGTTGTTTGGTGAGATTTGAGTGGAACAGATTTTTGAAGAGCCTGGGAAGGATGTATAAAACTGTATGATAGGACATCTAAAAAGTATTGTTGTATATGTGTTCCTAGAGAAGGAAATGGAAGGAGTGAATTAGGGTAGATTTCAAGATGGAGAGGGTGATATTTTCTTGGGAGTATAACAGATACAGACAAACCAGAGTTACGAACTGACCAGTCAACCACACACTTCATTTGGAACTGGTAGTACACAATCAGGCAGTAGCAGAGACCAAAAAAACAAACAAAAATACAGTACAGTACTGTGTTAAACATAAACTACTAAAAAAATAAAAGGAAAACAGCATTTTTCTTCTGCATAGTAAAGTTTCAAAGCTGTATTAAGTCAATGTTCAGTTGTAAACTTTTGAAAGAACATTACGTTTTGTTCAGCATTATGAACATTTCAGAGTTATGAATAGCCTCCATTCCTGAGATATTCATAACTGTGAGGTTCTACCGTAACAGCACAAGGCCTGGTATGCATAGTTCTGTATGCATTTATTTATACATAATTATACTTTTCCTTCATACTGTCTCACAGAACACCTGGTTTAAAAATTTGCTGTCATCATGCAATGAGTTAAATGGAGGCTTTCTTCACATCTTAATGCAGTAAGAGAGAGATCATTTGATTCTATATGGTTGGATCTGCTGGTAAAAAAGATCATGAAATAATACCAACTGCTCCATTGCAGAGGAGCCTTAAAGGGGCATGTATGGAACCTCACAAACTATTATTGCTTGGATATTATCATTATAACAATGTGGAACTAAAATGGAGACTTTTTCTTTCCATTTCCCCATAGTAAATGATTATCTAAGGAAAGTGTATGCTGTGGAGGGACAGAAGGACAACTATTTCTACCTGAAGGTCTATTTACATCAAGGGGAGCAAAGTTAGGCCAAAGGTGAGCCCTCTTTAAAATCCCATCCTAAACACGCTGTGCCTTAAGATTGAAGTTTTTTGAAGCAGGACCTATAGAACACAATAAGCATATTGATTCAGGGTATGTCTACACTACTAGCACTACAGCAGCACAACCACAGTAGTGTAGACACTACACTGACAGAAAGTGTTTTTCCATTCTTTTAGTAAATGCACCACTGCAAGAGGGGATAGCTAGGTCAACGGAAGATTTTTTCCATCACTCTAGCTGCATCTACAGTGGGTCGAATCAATGACATCACATAGAGTGTGACATTTTTGTAAAGTAATGTAAAGTATAAATCATTTTAAAAATATAAAGTTATGCACATTAAGATCAAGATCACTCCATATTAGGCAATAATGGACAGGGTTTTATCCCAGCAGTGTCTGTGTTCATTCTGGGACTCCCATTTTATAGATGGTGAGGCACAGAGAGGCTCAGTCACACGCGATGTCCCTGACGGAGTAAAGAACTGAACTCAGGTCTCTCACATTCCAGGTTAGTGTCCATCAGAGATAGAATCATAGACTATCATGGTGGGAAGGGACCTCAGGAGGTCATCTAGTCCCAACACCCAGCTCAAAGCAGGACCAATCCCCAACTAAATCATCCCAGCCAGGGCTTTGTCAAGCCTGACCTTAAAAACTTCTAAAGGAAGGAGATTCCACCATCTCCCTAGGTCACGCATTCCAGTGTTTCACCACCCTCCTAGTGAAAAAGTTTTTCATAATATACAACTTAAACCTCCCCCACTGCAACTTGAGACCATTACTCCTTGTTCTGTCATCTGCGACCACTGAGAACAGTCTAGATCCATCCTCTTTGGAACCCCCTTTCAGGTAGTTGAAAGCAGCTATCAAATCCCCCCTTATTCTTCTCTTCCGCAGACTAAACAATCCCAGTTCCCTCAGCCTCTCCTAAGTCACATGTTCCAATCCCCTACTCATTTTTGTTGCCCTCCGCTGGACTCTTTCCAATTTTTCCACATCCTTCTTGTAGTGTGGGGCCCAAAACTGGACACAGTACTCCAGATGAGGCCTCACCAATGTCGAATAGAGGGGAACAGTCATGTCCCTCGATCTGCTGGCAATGCCCCTACTTATACATCCCAAAATGCCATTGGGGTGTATAAGTCATTCCAGAGGAGGAGCAGTTCCTTGATGAAATGGAAATGAATGTAAAGAAAGTAGGTAAATGGGCTGGGGCAGGTAACGCCTGGTAGAGCAAGAAGACAACTCCCTTTCCTCAGCCCCATAACCTTTGTATGAAGGGAAGGTGGTGGGGATCCTCGCAACAAGCCGAGACTAGCTGTGGAGGGGTGGGGAGCTGATAGCAGCCTTCCAACAGGCAGAAGTAACTTAAGGTATCATGACTTGCACTGTAACAATTTGTTCCCAGATGAGTTAAATAATAAAGCTGTTACCTAAGCCACACTCCTTGCTCTCTGTCTTTCTTGTCATGTGTCCAGGACAGGTGGCAGTTGGGTGTCTGACTCCAACTGACTTTCAACAGGAGTTAGCACTGGCATTTGTGCCTCTGATTGTCTCCTACCAATTCTAACTTGAGTTCACAAGTGCAAATAAATCTAGGGATCTTATCCAATCCATATTTGTGTAAATAAGTGATTCGCAAAGTTGACAATCTTTTTAATGAACCAGAGGCCATGAATTTGGTTGTACACAAAGACCAAGGTGCACTGGCAGAATTGTGCAGAAAAGTTTACATAGTATTAAAGACCAGCTAGTGAAGGCAGACTGTCAGTGTCATAAACATTGCAGTCACTCAATTTAAACATTAAATTGTAAGTTCTAATAATTCAGTCATTTAAATCTATTCAACTAAAAGACCTCAGAATTCTGACACTAGAGGATTAGTGAAACTATTGTTTGCTCCTTTATTCTATGAAAATAGTCCCCACAGTTACTTGAGCTAGTTAAATGGCAGATTATAGCCAGGAAATCAAGGTTACATGGTGGGAAATGTTATATATTCATCAGAAATAAACTTTAAAATTCCAACAAGTATGGAGATTTCACTAAAATAATAACGTTTATGAAATGGAATTTTTTCAATGTAAGTATCTTTCTTTATCCTCAATTTTATTGGATAACTTCATTGAGGATAGGTTCATCAATGGCTATTAACCAATATGGTCAGGGACACAACCCCAAAACCTGAGACTGGACAACAGTGGATGAATCACTTGATAAATTGCCCGGTTCTGTTCTGAAGCATCTGGGACCGGCTACTGTCAGATGACAGGATACTGGGCTAGATGGACCATTGTTCTCACCCAATATGGTCATTTTTGTTTTACATATTTATAAAGTTTAAAGTGGTCTACATTAACCCATACAGCAGTAATTTTATCACCAAAAATATTTTGTCATCTTTGTTTAAGCAGATTGAAGAACATAAGAGAATGCAATGGGTTGAAAATAATTAGCATTACATTACTTTCAAAATGGTAAATTTACCATAAGTATATTATAAAGACCTCACCTCACATCCAACAAAAAATGGAAGTGTCACTATAAAACAAACAACCACATGCAAATTTAAAATTCACAGCTACGTCACTGATTATTGGTACACTTTCTAAAAAACAAAAACTTAAAACACCCCAAAACAAGTAACATAGAAAAAGAAAAAATGTCTATCTACTAAGAATAAAATAAAGTAAAATTAAAAAAAAAAACTTTAAAAAATTAATCATTTTGCTTCCTAGTTTTCAAGCCCTTCTAAAAAAAATGGATTAAATCTGAGTTATGCTCTTTAACGAAAAGTGACAGGTCACGCAATCCCCTTCATAATGATTCACAAAGCATCTGTGTCAAGAACCTTATGGCATCAGAAAAAGGTACTTGCTCTCCACATACCCCAGCAGCAGTATTAGGTGCAGTCAGGATAGGAGGCAATTTTTCTTTCTCCTCGTCTTCCTCTTCCTCCTCCTCCACTGACGGGGGAACAAAACTGTCCTCGCCCATTTTGTAACCCAGAAAGGACCCTTTCTCGGTAACTGCGGGGAGATCTGAGCCAGCTGTGGCAGCCTGCGGGGTCTGCAGTGACATCGCTACTTCACCCAGCCAACACACACCGGGTCTGCAACAACTCCCCCGCCCCCACCAACCCCCTCAGTAGCCCCTACACCCCAATCACACCCCCAAACTCATCACCCCAGCGACCCATGGTCTCCCGACACGCACCCACAGACACCAGCCCCTAGGTCACCTGCTTCAACCGGGTCGCCCCCAAACACCCACCGCCTCCCCAAAATCACTCAACACCCCAGGGAAGAGAACCAGTCACCTCCGCAGCCCCCCAAGACCCTCCCAGCCAGCTCCCCTAACGACCCCAGTAAGACCCAATAGAGAATACCTTTCTCAAATTAGTGTTCCCCTTGGCTAACAGTATTGAATTAACTTCCCATAAGTTTTAACTTTCTATTTTGCTACAAAACTATTCTAGTGTGTTCTGTGGATTTTTGTTTTAGTATTGTTCACTTCCATTTACATCTGTAGTATTCCACTGGCACATTTCTACACTCCTTGAACACTTGAAATGCCCACTGATGTCAATGACAGTTTTGGAAGCAAAAGGAATGCAGGATTAGTAAAATGCTACCATCTACATCTAGGGTTATAAAATTTGACAGGAATAGACTAGACTAGTCTCAGAGATTATTTGAAGAACACACACAGAAAAGTTTAAGCACCACCTTATGAAATTTCATATGATGTCAAATTGTTTGTTTAGCTCTTGTATGCAGTAGTCTCCACCTCCTCTCAAAAGTCCCTTTAAGCCCCTGTAGAAAATTTATAACACACAGAGATGACAACAAAATACCATCACTCCTACCACAAAGTCTGTGTATTTCTATCATTCTGTAATATCAAGGATTCACTTTTCAGAACCAGAAGGATTTCCATTTGGATTAGAACTTTTTATGATTTGACACTTTCTTTAGATTTTCAGAGGTTAAAAAAAAGTAAAGAGATTCTCAACCACAGGTCTGGAATTGTTAAAAAAAATACAAAAGGATCTTAAATCACCATGGACTTCCTTTTTTTTTTTCCTTCATCTATTTAAGTATGTCATAAATTAAAGGGCTGGGTAGGAGGTATTTCATATATAACATTTCCTCTTGGAATTATATTATATTACTGGAAAAACAAGGCAAAAGGATGTTATGCATTGAATTCCGATACATTTTGTTAATTACTTCCAATTATTATCTAAATAAGGAATTCATAACACCAATGTCTATTGTAAGAAATCATCAAATGCCAAATTTAGCTGAATAAAGAAATGAGCACAGCTTCCTTTTTAAACTTTAACAATATTTCGCTGGCTGACTCTCCTGAGGATGATGACAACTGGACTGCAACAACGTTTACCCAGCCTGGATGGCAAATAGCTCTTTGGGCTATCGCTTATTCTTTCATAGTTACTGCATCAATTATTGGCAATGTGACTGTCATCTGGATTATTTTAGCACACAAAAGAATGAGGAGTGTTGCCAATTATTTTATTGTTAATTTGGCTCTTTCTGATCTACTTATAGCTGCTTTCAATACACTTTTCAATTTTATTTATGCCAGCCACAATGTCTGGTATTTTGGCAAAATATTCTGCAGGTTTCAGAACTTTTTTCCTATAACTGCAATGTTTGTGAGTATTTACTCTATGACTGCAATTGCTGCTGACAGGTAAGAGATGCAATGGAAAGATAAATAAAAAAATTAAAGATAAAGGAAGATTATTTTATTGCATAACTTTGATTATGCAACAGTTTCACAGCCTGCCACTTCAGTGGTTTATTAACAAAAAGGATTAATATCTGCATATTTACTGAGGGATTGGATGGCTTAGGAGATTGGTAATGGGCTATAGACCCTTTCAGCTCTAGGTCACTGATCTGACTCAAGCCTGGGTTACTGTAATGGATAAAAGTGGCTTGTATTTCTGAGTTTTGCTTTGTTTTAAATGTTAAATATCATAGGAGATTCCTAAATCTTCATGTAAATAAAAATGCTTTTTTCACCCCAGAAAGACCCATCATTTGGTTGGAGGTATAATTTATATGAGCTCTTATTGAAAAGGTCATAATCCACAATGTTATTTCTGAATCAAGATGCAACTAGAAAGAAAAGGCAAAGTAATGTGCTTCAGATACTAGACTTAGCATCCATAAATTGTTAGGATTTATTATTCAAGAACAAAACTTAGATTATATTCATTGTGATTTTGAATGTAAGAGACAGACAATTTAATATTTTCAAAATGCTCTATTAGATTTACAAAATTTATTTCACAATGGGAGAAACCTGCAAGGTTTGGGTACATTTATGGTCCACATGTTCAATGAGTTAACATTTTTCTTTACTGGGAAGTAGTCTAAATTCAATGGAAGTCATTTTTCATTGTCTGTAAGAAAGGAAAAGGAGTGAAAGGAAGCTAAATTGACTCCCAAATTCTCCAGTTCCCTCCAGGCCTTCTGCAGACCTATTTGATCTTCTCCTTGATCCTTTTTTGATCAATCATCTCCCCAGTCTCCTCCATTCTCCACCAGGCACCAGAAACACCTTTAACCCCCTCCTACCTTCTCCGAGTCTCCTATCTTCCCCAAGTCATCTCAAGGCAGTGACTCAGTGTCCACAGTTCAGGAAATATCTGGGTTTCACTGATTTTTCTCAATGGGACTGCAATGTCTGACAATTTTTCCTCCTATCAAAAAAGGGTAACATATAAGTCTCCTGCTACCTGTCTCTGTCAGAAACATCCTTTATCTGCAAGGGTAAGATATGCTTCGCTCTGGAACCCTTCCAAAGGCATTATTTAATTAATCACCAGGAGCTGCTTTCATAGCAGCTTCTGCAGTTAGTAGTCCTGTTCAGAAGTGAGAGTAACTGTTGTGACACACTCAGTCCCTGCCAACCTCGTGATAGAAAAATCAAGTTCAGGATAAACAAATTTGCTTGCATAATATCCTGCAAAATAAGTCATTGTGCCCTTGCAGAACATTACACATGCAACATATGCTGAAAATTATACTTGAAAATAGAAACATGTCCCGATTAACAGAGTTACCAGATTTTAACGGACATTAATATAGTATCACCACACAGACTGGTGCTGTTGATAATTAGCCCATAGCTAGTACAAATAGAAGTAAATATGTTTTAAGAGGGAACAGTATTTTGATTTTAGAATTCAGACACAGGTTGCTTTTCTGGTTTTAAATCAAAGATTTTTGATAAGTCTTTTATGTATATCCTTAGAACTGACCAAAGAACACTTTAAAAATCCATTCCACCTCAGCCCATTCTCATCTGTATCTACTTTTACTCCTTAGGGATTCTTGATAAAAATATCTATAAAACTAAAACCTTTGTAGTCATAAGCTAAGGTTCAGAAAGAAAACTTGGCAGCTTTGCCTAACCATGTTTAGCTATCCTTTACTAGACCTTAAAATAGATCCTGACACTGTCTCCTGGAAACTGAAAGATTCTGTTTCCTTTTATTGTTATAGATGTTAATGTCTGCTCAAGCTCAGTTGTCTGATCTTGATGAAACACTGTAATATAAAATAGTTTATCCTAAAAGTGGCATATCTAAAAGTCACTTACCATACTGTTAGTCATTACTGTGGGAAGGACTCCAGTCATTTTGCCTTTGTCACAATGTTTAGCATTGAGCTGTTTTTTTCTTGCCAGCCAAAGGATCTGCTAATATTTCCAACTGCACTGTATATTACAATACCTGTAGAACCTGCACAGAAGCTACACCTAGGCCTCCAGGCAGAGGTGTATCAGTAGATGGAGATTCAAGTTCCAAACAACAAACCCCTCCAGGCTCCCTTGAAAAAGTTCATAAGCACATAATGTTCAAACTTACAGTTTGTGCAATTGATCCAGTTGTTTTGTCTGAGTAGGGAGGAAGTCACAGAGTGGGGCACGATGGAAGCCTGTAGGGAGTGGGGGAAGAGAAAGAGAAGGGAAGCTCAGGGACATAGCAAGGAAGGAGGGAGAAGAAATCTCTAGGATTTGGATGAGTGTCCAAACTTGTTGGTGCTTATCTAAAACCATCATCTCACTAATCTGCTCTGCATTGCTGTAATACCTTCTTTAGCTTCAGCACTTGGTTCAATTTCAATTCCTCATTGACAGCTCAATCAGTGTCATAATTCACCGTTCTATCTCAGAGTTGTTTTTGATCATGAGAAATAGAACACAGATTGCTTACAAAAGTTTATGAATCTAACACTTAGGGGACTGTTTACTGTTTGACTCTTTCCTGGCCGGGTTCTAGCAAAGTATAACTTAATATACTGTAGGCTAAAGAAACAAAAAGTATTACCGGAATTGTACACTCTAAATAAGGCTCTGACAGATATGCAATACATATGGTGCTTGTGTTCATGTATTCTTTATCATGTCTATATTGTATGAAGACCTGCATAGAATTCTCTTCAATAGCCACAGTCTTCCTTTGCTATGAAATCAAGCAAGTTGTCAAGGTTCCTTCCCCACTCTGAATTCTAGGGTACAGATGTGGGGACCTGCATGAAAACCCCTAAGCTTATTTTTACCAGCTTAGGTTAAAAACTCCCCAAGGTACAAACTATTTTACCTTTTGCCCTTGGACTTTATTGCTGCCACCACCAAGCATCTAACAAATATATAACAGGGAAAGAGCCCACTTGGAAACGTCTTTCCCTCCAAAATCCTCCGCAAACCCTACACCCACTTTCCTGGGGAAGGCTTGATAAAAATCCTCACCAATTTGCATAAGTGAACAACCCAAACTCTTGGATCTTAAGAACAATGAAAAAGCAATCAGGTTCTTAAAAGAAGAATTTGAATTGAAGAAAAAGTAAAAGAATCATCTCTGTAAAATCAGGATGGTAAATACCTTACGGGGAAATCAGATTCAAAACACAGAGAATCCCTCTAGGCAAAACCTTAAGTTACAAAAAGACTCAAAAACAGGAATATACATTCCATTCAGCACAGCTTATTTTATCAGCCATTTAAACAAAACAGAATCTAACACATCTAGCTAGATTACTTACTAAGTTCTAAGACTCCATTCCTTTTCTGTTCCCGGCAAAAGCATCACACAGACAGAGAGAACCTTTGTTTCTCCCCTGATCCAGCTTTGAAAGTATCTTGTCTCCTCATGGTCATTTTGGTCAGGTGCCAGCAAGGTTATCCTAGCTTCTTAACCCTTTGCAGGTGAAAGGGTTTTTCCTCTGGCCAGGCAGGATTTTAAAGGTGTTTACCCTTCCCTTTATATTTATGACAGAAGTAATTGGAGTTATCCACTCTTGCTGGACTTTGAAACAACCATGATAAAGAATAAGGCAGATATGAATAATTAATTATATATTCTCTAAGATACAATTGCATTTTTACACAGAGACGTTAAAAACAAGGCATAGCTCCTCCAAGTAATTTTACAGTCAGATAGATACTGGACATGATTGTTCTGAACAGGTGTGGGAGAAAAGAATCAACAGTACACCACTTAAACTGCTAACACAAGTGCGAGAGTGGTTACAGAAAGAGGAGGCAGGTGACACAAGGAGTTTGCACTACTAAAAATCAACACTTCAGATACATTGCAAATGACTTGAAGACCACAAACTGCTGTTGAGAATAAAATAGGAGGCTTTGGTGGAGACCCTGCTTTAATTTAATCTTCCCTGATAGCAGGAAATAGATTCCATGCAACAACGCAGTATGTAACTGAAAGCTTTAATATATATACACATCTGCTACTGAAAATGTGAATGCAATTCATGCTACCAAGATTCAGACCAAACACATCACAGTTTCAGTACTTTTTTCTGGCTTCAGTGAGAGACAGCTGCAACGATGGAGCAAATCATTCTTGTGGACTGAGCTGGCTTTGCGATTATTCAGCTGAGCCTAACATCAGTTCCACAACAGCAGCACATTCAGCTGACTTCATTATTTAAGGTGGACTGTGTTCATTCATGGACAGTAGTTTGTGTTGGTATTTGCAGAAAGTTTTGTTTATCTTAGTTCATTCAAGCTTTTCAAATTAGTAAATTATAAGATACAGTGAGGAGGCAGTAATTAAGATTAGAAGGAAGGAGGATCACTGCAAACCTATTATGCATGTACTCTTACACAAAAGGATTGCTCTCTCTTTATGAATGTTCTTGTACTAACCAAGAGAGCAATACACTGCTGATACAAGGTATAATAAGTTTCACACACAATAGTGCATTCCCTTAGGATAAACTAGCAGTGACTTGTTATAAAATGTTTTAAATTTTCTTTCCAGTGGAAGTTACTAAACCAAAAACAAACAAACAAAAAACGTGCACCAATTGAAATATGTAGTTTTGATTATGTATTGATATATGATTTGGGATATTTTTGTCCTCATTATAATTTTTGACTAGTTTATTGGTACAAAAATAAAAATGACATTACCCCATTTTTCTCCTAGGTACCTGGCTATAATTTATCCCTTTAAGCCCAAACTTTCTGCTGTGAGCACCAAAGTAATTATAGGAATAATATGGTTGGTGGCTTTCAGACTCGCCTTCCCACAGTGCTTTTATGCTGAGATCATGATTGATAATGGAAAGACTAAATCTATTGTTGCCTGGCCAGATGATGTTGGACGGAAGCATCAGATCATGTAAGAACTTCTCAGTTGTATAAAATAGAAATGAGAAATTGATGCAGCATCACTTGAAAGTTTACTGAAAGTTTTTCTAAATTTCAGTACCCTTGGTTACAAGAGCTATAAGCAATAAGGAAGTAATACCCACTGACTCCGTGAGGCAAAGGAAAGGACAACTGTACCCTTAAGCAATTCTTGTTAGCCAGAAATCAAACAGCATTGCAACCTAGGAGAAGGCTGTTCATCTCCTTGATCAGAGAATTTGTGCTGTAACCCAGCTGATGTTGCAGAGGGAGACAACCAAAAGGGGTGGAAATGGGGGTTATATTGTGTGAATGTGATAAGAGAAAACAGAATGTAAAGTCTGCTAAATAGGCAATAAATCTTGGTTCCAGTGAATCCTCCTCACCCCCCACTTCAGGCAGGAAGAATCCAAGTATTTTTATAATCTGGGGACCACATACTTAGCTAAACATGTAATCTACTTTGATGTAGCAAATAGCTACATAATGTCATCATTCTGAGAAGAAACACATACATAGCCTTTTGTGGTTAATGCCAGAAGTGTGTGCCAAAGGCTTAATGCATAATCCTCCTTTTACAGAGTTTATGTGAAAATGACATCTGCTGTAACTGACTAAATCAGTTGTTCCCTCCCCATAAATGGTGGTTGCTTAAAATAATCATACCAAGCATAACATTTATATTTTCCTTATATGAAATGAAACTTGTTGGGTAACATTAAATAGTGTTCTCGTATACAATTGAAGCAGATGCTATTGGTTTCAGTAGTAGCGAAAGCTAGGTAGCCTGTTTGACAGTTGGTTTAAGTATTTATTTTTGTTTGTAAATCAAAAAACAATAATCTAAGTTTGAATGCCATTCACTTATCAAAACTTTACAAAGAAGTATTTCCGGTTATCTTTCTTAAAAATCCAGCCACACTTGCTTCCAATATATTGAAATTTGAAGTACTTAATCCAACAAAATTCCCATTGACTTCAATAGGAATTTTCAGGATTAAGAACCTCAGAATTCAGCCCAGTGTCCTTGTGTACTGGAAGGTACTTCATGATTTTATAAAATTTTGATTTTATATCTTCCATAATTTGTAGCTAACTTTTTTATAGCCACAAATGCTATAAATCCCTCTGTCATGACCCCAGTAAGGCAGTGAACCCTGAACAAGCTGATGTGAAATTTAAGTCACTGTTAAAAAGATAAATAATGTTGTCCTTAAAAAGAGCCTTAAAAACAGCTTGAGGAAAGATCACTGGAACATGAAAGAAATGCATTTTTACAGTTTGTGGAAGTTCCTTCTGTCTGCATTGAGGCTTTAAGGTGAAATTCTGTTTCAGATGCAGGTGTACAGCTCCCGTGGACGTTAATGGGAACCGTGTACACACATCCATGGGATGTATGAGACACTTGTGTTGGATCATATTAAAGAAGTTCTCTATTAAAATCACAAATGAGTTTGATTCCCCATAGTTTAAATTCCAGGGTATTACTAATTAAGAGGTCTCTTGGTTTTTGGTACTGTTTCTCTCCCTGTCTGTTTGAAACTTGCAAGCTGCTAATTGTGTTAGTACATTCTACGACAGAGTCTGTTCTCAAAGCAATTCTTTGTAACAGCAACAACTATTCACACAGAGAGAGACTCAAAGCAATACTCTGTAACAACAAGAAAAGGAGTACTTGTGGCACCTTAGAGACTAACAAATTTATTTGAGCATAAGCTTTCGTGAGCTACAGCTCACTTCATCAGATGCATCAGCTGTAGCTCACGAAAGCTTATGCTCAAATAAATTTGTTAGTCTCTAAGGTGCCACAAGTACTCCTTTTCTTTTTGCGAATACAGACTAACACGGCTGCTACTCTGAAACCTGTAACAACAGAAACAGCACCAAGAGTCTCCCTGCCCTTTTGTTGTATTCATCTCGCTTTGTTAACAATTGTGATTAAAATAGAGATAGAGGATGCATGTGGATGGATGCTTGGTGTGGACAATAACTGAATGATCAGGGAGGTGCCAGCCTAAGAATTCAGTGTCCATAGGCTGAAGAAGGCATCAAGTGTAAATAACCAGAGGACCCACAGAGGACAGACTGGAATCCACCCAACAGCCTCAAGGATGGGAGAACCGAAGAACAAGATAACATCTGGCAGCACAGAGCCGTCAGGAATGTGCCATCTGCTGATTGATTCAGCAACAGCATGATGAAGCAATTCCCATAGACTGGCATAGGAAGAAATTCCTATAAAAATGGACTCTAGAAACAGAGAACTTTGGGGTATGATTCTGCAAACCAACTTCCTGGAGCATCAGATGAGCATTTGACAAAGCCCTGATCCCTCCTCATGTCCAGGCCACCTGGCCAGTGGCTTGGCATGAGCAACTCTAAGGCTGGTAACTATGATAACAACCTTGCAGAACCTCTGTGTGTGTCTGTGTCTGTGTGTGTGAATAAATATGAAATTGAATGGAATGTTATAGCTATAACTAACTGCTTACTATGATTCTGTATTCACAATAAATGTGGCATTTTGCCTTTTCCCCTTTAATAAGATCCTGCTGGTTTTTATTTTATTGGTATAACACTTGGACAAAAGCTCTTTGAGAGACACGTTAAATGTGAAGATGTATCTGTTTTTCTTTTTCAGGTATCACATCATAGTGATTGCCTTGATTTACCTGCTGCCTTTAATAATGATGGTTTGTCGCATATAGCATTACAGGAATTACTCTTTGGAGTAGTACAGTTCCCGGAGACCACACTAATAGAGTCTATTATCACCATCAAGTTACTGCCAAAAAAAAAGGTTAGAAATGAAACTTAATAATTATCTTTTATCTTGCCAGCAATTCTGATTCTAGCTGTGAAATGTACCTTACATTTATGTAAAGTCTTGCAATGCTGTGTGATTGCACATTGGCATATTAAGGATGTATGAAAAAGTGACAAAATAGTTTCTGAGGAGGGGGTGAGGTACTCTTTTCACAGACCTCCTAACGAGTGTGAAAAGCAATAATTTGTCATAAGACAGTCTCTAAAAAAGAGAGACCTTCCAATCAGGTAGAATTTACTGATTTGCCCAAGACTACATTGAGTGGAGGAGGTAGTGTGCGATGGATTCATGCTTCAAGGAATAGATCTAAGAAATTTCTCTTCCTATTATAAACCACCACCAGTTCAACTGATCATTACCTTTCCCTAATATTTTATCTACCTTTCCCTAATATTTCAAATTTGACTGTAAACATTCCTATGGAGCAGGCCAGCTTAATATGCTAAAATGTATTAATGCAAAGAAACATAAAATCTACAGTCGCTATATGACCTTCCGCTTTCTGCACTTAGAACTCCTTTCAGCATCAATAGTGTAGGAGTTCTTCTCATTGATCTCAGGCATAATAAGGCCCTTAACATATGATAAAAATATGCACTGATTTAATAAATCAGGAGGAAGAACAGTATTGTTTTAAATCAGTTAAACATGAAACTTCAGATAATTGCACAGAGACAATGAAGTAAAGTATTCCTTTTATTTTTCTAGTTTGTGAGGCCCAAGGTCATTGTTGTGATAACTTTTGCTGTCTGTTGGTTACCTTATCACCTCTACTTCATCCTGGGGAGCTTCAGGGAAGACATCTATCAGCAAAAGTATATTCAGCAAGTCTATCTTGCAGTCTTTCTGCTTGCTATGAGTTCTACGATGTACAATCCAATTATTTACTGCTGCCTTAACCAAAGGTTAGTAGCAAAAAAAAAAAAAAACCCCACAAAAAAATCCCACCATCCTATAGGCAAATGGCTAAATTCTCTAGGTGTGAATGGGAGGAATTCTACTGAACTCAATGGAGCTGTATCCATTTAGACCCACAGAAAATTTAGTCCGTGGTTCTCTGAACAAGCGCTGCATGTTACTAGCCATTTTAAATCAGTTTTAAAATGTTTTGTCCTCACTAAAGTTCAGAGAGTTACTATGTGATCAAGTGATCAGAACTTGCATCCACTTCCATGGTGTAGGATCATTCCATAATAGAGTAACAAAAGGCATTTGTATTATCTGCCTCTTGTTTGCCTACCTGATGCAGTAACACCTGACATTACTGTGTCTAGCTATGGCTGCCTAGACTCTAGGCCCTAGAACATAAATCACAAATAAAACAAAGCTCTCCACGTTTAAAATGAATTATTAGTTTTTTCTGACTAGCAAAAAAAAGAAAGCAGGCAAGAGCACAGCTGCAGTAGTCATCCTCATTGCTCATTCGGGTATCCATGTAAGCAGGTTTGCAAAATAAAGACCTAATGAATTAACAACAACTCTACTTTATTCAAAGCCGCTCCTCTAATGTACTGTCCCTAACTAGAATTATCTCAATACAGCTCACGGTCATTTAGCATTTATTAAGAGTGACTATATTAAACACGCAAGGGACCTACATGAACATCCCATCTGTAAATGTCAGAATGAAAAACTAGCTAACAGGTACAGTATTGCCACAGCCCAAACTTGTAGGGGTTTTTATGTTTTGTGTTTGAAAGAGAGGAGCATTCTCTCTGATAGTGCAATACATAAAACAGAAAGAGACCTGATCATTGCCTCGTACTGCTTTGTCCATCTGAGCAGTGAAAGTGTCTCTCTCTTTTTATGCTTTCAATCCCCCAACAACCAAATTCTTCCCTCAGACAAGTGCATAGGGCTCTCATTGACTTCAATGGAAGCCTTTCATATCCCCATGCTCATTCAAGGGTGGAACATGCCCCAACTCTCTCTCTCTCTTTGCAGTTAGCATAATCATTGTATCATTTAATTTCCTTTTTGTGTTTGTGCATGTTTGCAGGTTTCGTTCTGGTTTCAGATTAACTTTCCAATGGTGCCCATGTATAAAAGCAATGGAGGGAGACAAACAAACTTATTTACCCATCAACTTCACAGCTGATCCGCAACCAGCCAGCCAAACAAAGCTAATTGAAAAACAGACACACTGAAATGAGAAAAAGACAACATCATTAACCTGCATGCATTTAACACTTGGATTTTTATTTAGATGCTCTGGAATAGTGTTCAAAATATAGTCTCTAAAAGATAGTGTAGTAGATTTTAGAAGCCTGGGATCAATTTGTAATTGATTCTTTTGTACCATGCTGTACCAGGTGCCATGAACATTGAAAATAGGATAAGAGTAGTCATTATTTATCGGTTTCAGAGCTGGGTGGACTTTTTCAGTCAACCCTTTCCTCCTCCTCCCCACCAAAAAATGCAATCAAATCAATCAATCAATCAAAACATATCACAAATGTATGTGGATTTTGTCAAATTGTTTCAGCTGAAACAAAAAACACACGTTGGAAATGTCTAAGTGGGGTGTTTCAGCAAGAGTGAAACAAAAGGGATTTAGGCATCTTGCACAAAATGAGATAATGGCAGCAGCAATGGTACCCTTATACCCACTAGTTAGGGCACTCAACTGGGATGTGGGAGATCCCATGTTTGAATCCCAGCTCTAGAGAAGGGATTTGAACTGAGGTCTCTCCCACCAACATGTGAGTAGCTACCTGGCTATACAATCATTCTCTTATGTTCTCTCACTCTCTCTCTCTGGCTAGCCAAGTATTTCATACAAAATGGGCAACCAGTTGCCTGGTGTTTAGTTGGGAGAAAACAAACCTGGATTCAAGTCCCTGCTCCAGAGTAGGAATTCAAATGTGGTTCCGCAGGTAAGTGGCCTAGCCATCTCCTCCTCTCTTTTCTGAATCTAGCCCCTCACTTGCTTTACCTTTATCCAAATTAATTAATTAAATAAGTGGTTAAAATGTCTGAAATCAGTATTTCCTTTGCCCCAAGACAATTTTTCTGACTTTTTCCATTCACCAAAAGTTCTAAAAAAATTCAGTCTTGGTTTGACCCAAGCTGAATTTGTTTTTGATAAACTCCCAAATAATTGAAAAATCAATTATTCACACAGCTAAGGAGGAGAATAGCCAAATTGGGTTAACAAAAGGGTTAAATAAAAATAAATCCTGATGGAAATGTCCTTCCTTTTTCTGTTTTTCAAGAAACTTTTCTAGGGAAAAGAACCAACATACTGCTATAGGTCCAAGTTCCACAATCAGATCCATTCAGCTGGACCCTCACTCACACAGATCAGGAGTACACCCACACAGATGAGATTGCAGGATTGGGCCATAGGAGATATAACTAAAACAAATTATAAACCATAAATTAGAGCTCGACCCAGGCTGCAAAGTTTGGCTTTGAACTTTTCCAGAGTTCTGCGGTGTTTGGGCCTTTGTTCTGATATGGCCTTATAGTTTATCAATATAAATTGGAAAGCCATTCCTTAAAGAATCTTTATTGCTGGAATTCTTATTTATAGGAAGTAGGACCAAAATCTCAGCATCATTTCTTTATAAACTTATCACAGAAATTAAACATTTAATAGCCATTATTACACAAGCAAAACATAAGTTACCAACGTGGATATTAATTAGCACCCATGTTAACAGAATAAAGCACCTGACCCGCCGAGACCCTCTGCTGATCTCAAAGCATTTTGCAAATGCAAATATAATTATCCCTAATTTACAGATGAAAACATGGTGGCACAAGGTTTTACTCATGGGCCCACGCCAGGTTCACTGGCAATGCTGGATGCAGAACACAGATCTCCTAACCACCAGTCCAGTGCTCTATGTATTGGCCATGCTGTCTTCCATTCAAACGTCATATGGGCTTGTAACAGTACTTGTGCACTGAAGGAAGCAGATGAAGCTTGAGTGACATTGGCTATTATCTTTCAGTTTAATACTTCTCAGGAGCACAGTAGTTCTGTTTGAGTTCTTCACAACTGGAGGAAGTAACCTCTCTAAGCAGAATCCGTACAGCTAGATCATCTCCCTCCTTACTAGCAGTTATTTCAAACGTTAGTATGATTAACATCATTTAGTAGGGATGGTATGTCCCCAGCCCATGCCTCAAGTTAACACATACAGGCAAATACAACCACTGCTAGAAGCTAGGTTTAATATAAAATGAATAGTCCATGCAGAGAACTGTTTTAATCCTTCTAACCCAACATAGCACTGTGACAGACTGACAGTTTCCTACAATATCCTGAATGAACTTTATTAGGTTAAACCTTATTGAATAAGGGTTCATACCTTTGGAGTCCATTGAATTAAAAATACAATTGTGTATGTACTTTTGCGGCATTGTATGTACCTGCTCTAGTAAGAGGAGGAAACTAATCAGAGAAATTACATTTCAGCCCTTTAAAGCCAGACCCCTGGAGAGATTTGCAAATACTAGTTTAAACTTGATTCTCCAGGGACCAACAGACAAAGGATTTTTGGACAAATAGCCTGGTTTTAAACAGGCTCAGGGGCTTTTTCTTGATTCACTGAATGGACAGGACCCCTATCCACAGAGATCCCCAATCCTTAGGGAAGGCTTGGCACGACTTGGCCAACTGAGGCCTGTTAGACCGTGTGCTTGTTCTGATCCCTAATGAACTTGGAACCACAAGGATCCCCTTGAGTGGGGATTTGAAGGTCTGCTGCTGCCAGAGTCCATGTTAGGGTTGAGGTGATCTCTAGTAAGCTTATTAGCATGTGTGTAGGTCCTTTTCCTGTTTTTGATCTTTTCTCTGTAATCTTACCACTTTAAGAATAAAGTAGGCTTGCATAGGAAGTGCTGCGTGGTAACTTGTAACTGTAGCAATTACACCTGTTAACCGTCTCTGAAGAGATATCAAGCAGGTCTGTCTAGGCACTCTGTCTTTGCTAGGAATAACAGTTGTCATAAATATAAAGGGAAGGGTAATCACCTTTCGGTATACAGTGCTATAAAATCCCTTCTGGTCAGAGGCAAAACCCTTTCACCTGTAAAGGATTAAGAAGCTAAGGTAACCTCGCTGGCACCTGACCCAAAATCACCAATGAGGAAACAAGATACTTTCAAATCTGGAGGGAGGGGGGAAACAAAGGGTTCTGTCTGTCTGTGATGCTTTTGCCGGGAACAGATCAGAAATGCAAGCCTTCCAACTCCTGTTAAGTAATCTAGCTAGAAAATGCATTAGATTTTCTTTTGTTTAATGGCCACCTTTAAAATAAGCTGTGCTGGAGGGAATGTATATTCTTGTTTTCGTGTCTTTTTGTAACTTAAGGTTTTGCCTAGAGGGATTCTCTATGTTTTGAATCTAATTAACCTGTAAGGTATTTACCATCCTGATTTTACAGAGGTGATTCTTTTACCTTTTCTTTAATTAAAATTCTTCTTTTAAGAACCTGATTGATTTTTCATTGTTCTTAAGATCCAAGGGTCTGGGTCTGTGTTCACCTGTATCAATTGGTGAGGATTTTTATCAAGCCTTCCCCAGGAAAGGGGGTATAGGGCTTGGGGGGATATTTTGGGGGAAGATGTCTCCAAGTGGGCTCTTTTCCTGTTCTTTGTTTAAGATGCTTGGTGGTGGCAGCAATAAAGTCCAAGGGCAAAAGTGGTGAAGGAACCTTGACAATAGTGAAGGCAGGGACCTGTGGGGCCTGGAAATATCCCAGTCAGAAAAGAGAAAGATGTGTATCTCCACCCAAGGCAGCGGCTGCAGGAGCAAGAAGCCTGAGAGTGGGTTCCCTTCCTGGACCACTAAGGGGAAATGCATGTGTGGTTGCCCTGAATTGGCACAGCCACTTTGATAATTCAAGCACCCTGACTACCTAACTCATTTACTCCCACCCCTACACACATCTCAGCTCCCTTCCCATGTTAGTTATCCACACCATTTCTCCTCCCACATATTAAAAAAAGCAAGGGTGAATAGGGGAATGACGCCATGTTAAAAGTTTGAGATATTAAGCACAATAAATTCAAGACATACAAACACAGTGAGTGACTGATAAGGGTTTAGAATAGATGCACCTTCCCTATCATAAGCAGTGTTCTTTAATATTAAAGAGCCTTACCGTGACTGTAAATGGAACACCTGGTGAGACTTAGCTCCTTCTTTTCTTTTACACCCTCCAGTGTGTCAGTCATTTGGAAATATTCCACCTTTGCTCTAAAAGCTTGGTAGCTATGAATTGTTGGGCTGGATGGGGATTAGAGGACTACACCTCCTCCTCCTCCTCCTCCTCTGGAGCAATGGGAAAAGAGAAAGGAGGAGAAAAAAGAAAACTTCTAGGCTTAGTGCAACTGAAAATATGAAGACACATTTCCTGAGGCCCCTATAAGCAGTGGAAATAGGATACATACCTAGCTGGAGTCCCCGAGTATCTGGGGAGCAAAGAAAAGACTTCCGATACACTGCCAGGTCCCCAACATTCACAGTGATAAACAGTGACTTCATAGATGCTCACTTGCATGCAATGTTTGAAGAGCAGTTTGAAAACAAGGTAGTTCCAGGAGGAGAGTTGAAAATCCACACCCACAAGCAGTAGGCTAGTGAAATACTTAAGACTTCACTATACATTTCATTACACAGTACATTAATCTGTAGTTTGATTGCCTGTTTATAAAAGTCAATATATGCAATGTTCTTGAATAAATGTTCAGATTTTCAGTTACTTGTCCAACCACCATTTTAGAAATTTGGTGAAATATCAAACATTTGAACAAATGACTATATGTTTCAATCATTTAATCAAAACACTAGTTTGAGTGTGAATGTTATACAGATATATATTGTTTATACTTATATAGACACGTCCAGTTACATGCATGATACTGTTTTGTTTGTTTCAGTTTGCTTGCATCATGTGCAATGTGAAAGGATGGATGTGAACTTTGAAAAATAAAAAATAAGGAAGGGGAAAAGCAATCTCATTGGCTACTTTAATTTGTGTTACTTCCAAGTTTTACCAAGGTGGAAAAGCCCTAAAGGCTCAGAATCTCTTCATTCCGCAAAAATAGAATTACTAAGGACTTGTCCAAAACCCATTTGCATCAATGGGATTTCTTTCTATCGACTTTAGTGGGCTATAATCAGGCCCATAATGAATAAAGAGTAATGAAGCCATGTTTGTAAATAAAATTGAAAGAGTAGACAGGGACATCATTTTCCTTCCCAGTTTTGTTTTAGGTAGGGGAATGGATGGGTTCCTCTTCAATATCTGCCTAATAATCCCACTTACGCACCCTGTAGAAAATTCTGCTAAAAATTACACTAGTGTGACCCCATAGTTCCATGGGTTCACACCACTGTAACTGCAGTTTGGCACTCTCTCTCTCCTGCCCACATCTTTCAAAGGTTCGTTTTTGCTTTTAAAGATTTAAAAAAATTCCCAAAAGCTCTTCCTCGTCAGCTGCCCCTTGACTATACAGCTTGATTTTTCCAGAGACAGCATTTCTCATCCACATGTGGCAGACAAGGCTATTTCTGGTGGCATTAATTCCCAGAAGACTGTAGCACCTGATGGGTAACTGCAATAAGGAATAGGGTTTTTAAACAGTACACTACCATTCAGATGTTTAATCTGGACGTTATTTAGCTGGTTTTGGGGGGCATGCAAGGGTTTACCATTATTTTAAGAAAATGAATGGGAGCTAGAAAAAACCACCTATAGTGATGCTATTAAATACACATACACACAGATTAGCAGTCTCTGAAAGAAACTGAAATGAAGACAGCTTTGTTTAACAAGAACCATCATCATTCTTTCTGCTACAGGAAATAAAAGCAATTTAGGAGAGATTCTCTGCTAAAGAAATTTGTCAGTACTCCTAGTCATCGCAAGCCTGAGTTACACATCATTATGGGTCTACCCCTAGATGATGCAAAAATGTGCTTTTTTCAACCAAGTTAGATTAGCACTACTGGAAAGCCCCATTAACACCCTATAACCTCTTCACAATTGTGTTAGTTGTCCCTTCCTCAGCTACAACATGACCCAGCTAACTTAACTGTAATGATGTTAAACTGTCTCTGTGTGGATGTTAAGGACACCTTAACCTGAATTGATAAAAGCAGCTAAACTGAGAGCACTAGTTCACTTACTGGGCTTGCCAACCATTTCAGATTCCAAGGCCAGAAGGGACAATTGTGATCCAAAATAATTCCTAGAATGTATCTTGTAGAAAAACATCCAATCTTGATTTTAAAATAGTCAGTGATGGAGAATCCACCATGACCTGTGTCCATTCTTCCAGAAAGCTAGTTCATCTTCCATCTCTTCTTGACATATAACCAGATTGTTTGCACTTTAGGTGACTAACTTGAGTTCTCCTCCACTAAACATCTCTATAATACCTTAGTAAGGAAATGAAGGGTTGCTGTATTGAGGGAGTGGGATATAGATTACCCTTCTGGGTGTCAGGTTGCTCTTTTTCTTGAAGGGCTGGGATAGCATGTTGCAGAGCTAGCATCACCATCCTTCCTTGACTAGTATTGCTATGAAGGTTGCAGCTATTTTCTGATGGATCAGATCACTGATGGTTTTTGTTAGCCTGTTTCTGGTTCATATTCGGAGAATAATTTCTTCAGTTTTAGAAGACATCGCTAAATTTCTATGTAGGAATCAGAATACGATCTCTGGTAAGATATGTCACATCACTGATGCAATAGTTGAAGTGGAGACTCTTTTCCCATCATTCAGTAGACTCAGCAATAAGACGGCAGAGTGTAAGGCAAGTTACATTATTTATAGCAATTCATGAGGTAAGAGGAAGATGGCTCTCCATAATAATAAATAAAATCCTTCACAATATATATAGAAATGATTAGATTAAATTAAACTTCAGTTAAAATATTCAGTTACTGAGAACTGCCATTTAAAGTTATTTTTGTTTTTAAATACCAAAAAAAAGTAATCCCTTGTATGCATTAAGGAAAAATTGTCTGAAGAATCTTGTCATTCCAACAAAATGAAGAAACAAAAAGCACAAAACAGTTTCAGAAATTAGGAAACTCTTTATTTTTGCCTTCTGCTAATTTAAAAAGAACAAAAATTGCTTGTTTTAAAACATTAAAATGCTGATGAGACCGTTGTAAGAGAAATACTAAAGGACCCTCAACTGTAGCAGTATGAGCAGATGACAGCATAACATAGGTATGTAAATGAAACTTTTCCCTTGAAATAAGGTTTATATGATCATTTTTATATAACATCTTACAAAGTGAGGATCATAGTTTTATTCTTCAAGCCAACAACCTTTAAATAATGAACTGTAAGACATCTCAATTAGTGCTTGGTCAACATGGAATTTAAGACATTTTTTAAAATACAATCAAGACTTGCACTTCACTCTTAACACACTTCTCATGGGTAAGAAGCAGTATAGAGATTAAAGTCTGCATACGTCCATCTTTTGCTTAGAAAAGAACTAGGGCTTCTTATCTGACATCAACTATCCTCCATGACAGGGAAAGTTCCACTGTTATAAACACAAAGCCACCTCCATGCTTATTGTCATCCCATTTTTATTATAAATTATGAAGATTGGGCCAACCAAAAGTCCACATATCCAAGCACCTCCAAATTTAGGGGAAGAGATTTCACAAACTAAACTTTGATACAGATTTGAATTTTGCTGCCATTCAGTCTCTGTATACTGAACCAAATTCTCAGATTCAAACAGACCCACATTTACTAGTGCTCAAAAGTCAGATCCTAATTTTATGGCTCAAGCCATCTCCAAAAGATTGCCGATATCATAAATAAGATTTGTGAAATTAAAATGATAGAAAATGTAACACTAACAAGCAAACAAAAACCTTGTTCAGCATAGCAAGCTTCTCACTTTATTTTGTCTATCATTTTGGATTATAGATGCATACCTGGGCCTTGGCAGGCTGACAGCCGTGCAGAGATTATGAGTTGTATAGTTTCAACTAGAGGCACAATTGGCACACCTGCTAGAGCTCAACATTTGTGCACACAAACTGACATTTCAACATACAAATCAGGTAACTGCATATGCAAACCAGTGGATGTATGCAATTACCTGACATATATGGCTGTGCAAATGTCAGATGGTGTGCACAAACAAGGAGGTTGTGGACTCCATAAGAGTCCTTTTGCAGAGGTGCATCTATTATACCCAGAACTGAACAGCTGGCCAAATGTATTTCTAAGCAGGTTTGCTTTAATACAATAGGCCAAGTCTTTGTCATGCCTGTGAACTCCTCCTTAGTAATAGAGTACATAGGAATATAAAAACCTCGGACATCGCTGTAATTAGGTTTTATACCTTTATAAAACAGCAGAGCTTTGCAAAGTACCAAGCCATCATCCAACAGAGCCTCTTCCAGAAAGAATCACGGGACACCAGTTAACACACATCAAAAAAAGTTTAATATTTTCACAAATATCACTTAACACTAGTATAACTATTACTAGTGTGCAAAGTAAAAAGACTTTCTACCTTTGCAAAACCAGTTAGGCATGCAATTCTTCAGGTAGACACACACACTTAAAGCTGCAAGTACTATTTGTGACTCACATGTTACCTTACAACATTCAACCACAGTGCATACTGAAATGTTATCAATAACTAGGGCAATCCAAATCTTGGGGGTGACACAGGAAGAGGGAAGAGCAAGCTGCAGAGACCTCAATTCATTTTTGGTAGAAAAGGAAGCACTAACTACAGAGGACTCTCCTTTTTTTTTTGCAGGAAAAAAGTGTGACATGCAAAAGTTATTTAATGTAGCCTGGCTTAACTTGCTTCTCGATTTAAAAAAAAAAAAAATAGATGGGCTAAATACTTACAATGACAGAATCGATTCAACATAGGAAGGGATACGAAGTATGTATATAATCTTTGTTGTTGTTTTTAGTCCATAGAATAACTGGGCCTGGCACGGTTTGTGTGGTTTGTTTGTTTTACGCACCTGGCTCCTTAACGTCCAAACCAAAGCCAGACCCTGGTATTTCCTTAGATCATTAACTTTAGTTGGGTGTTTGTGTTTTGAGAAGGTGTTTAAACATTAAAACTTGCTTTGAAGCAAAAAAACCCCCCAAAAATAAAAAAACTCTTTAAAGTAAGAAGCAGAATTTTACACTTCTGTATTATGCTATTTCAGTCTGTTTAGCTATAGATTCAGCAAAACAGCAGCAATGTGCTGATTTATTTAGTAAAAAAGGGATAGAAAACTTTTACAGAAAGTCTAGAAATCTTAGACTCTGAAGAATACAGCAAAATCTGCTAAGGACCACAGATTTCCTATGTCCAGAGATTTGGATTACCCCAATCAATCACTTGATTTTACTAGTAAAGATTTTCCTCTTTAAACAATACATATTGTACTTCATAACACAACACTATTCACAGAAGCAATGGCAAATGCCAGTGACACCAGATTTGTGGGACGGTGCCATTTACTTTTACTGTAATAAAACTGGAGGCAAATAAATCATATTCTAAGTCCCACTATACAGTTACGTGAGCACCCAGTGCTGACACACTGTAATATTTCCAGAGTCATTTTAAGTGAAACAACATTGGGCAGAAATGCAGGAGGGAATTATTACTTCTGCTTCTATAAGCATAAACACCTTGATTTTATGTTCAGCATATCAGTGGTGCATTTAACATGGACATACTATCTGCTGGAGAGAATACATTTCATATGAAGTAAAAGTAGCTCTCATTAATGTATATCATTTGGCTGTAATTTTATCTCAAACAATAACTTATTTTGACAGCTGCATAAATAATAAACTGATTTTAATGACCTAGAGATGGGGAATGTATGTACCAACCAGGTGGAAAAGAAACATGCAGATTGGGGGTCCAGAGATGGGTGATATTATCAACAGCACACACTCTATTTTGTATCCTATTTTTTATGTAATTAGTTGTATTTTTCAATAAAGCAGTGAATTCTGGTCTTCTACCAGTTCAGACTACAGAGTCGCTGCTTTATAAGAAAGTGCTCGAAAGGCAGAATTAAAGCCAGTGTTCTGGAGTTTAGTTTTGCTCAGCATCACGAAGTCTACATCCCACAGCAGTAATGAGAGCTGCTCCTTTCCCACTGCCATCTTCTGAAAGGAGGAATGTCACATTGCATTTTGGTGCAAGATCCTTTACTGTTTGGTGCATGATCCTTGAAAAGCTACAAAACAAACAGATACGGATGTAAGTGTAATCCAGCATCCATCTCTGGGCGACAGCATCGCTACAGGATTCTGCCATGAGGAACATAGTCCATCAAAATTCTGAACACTGGCTAAGCACATAAAGAGAGATGAAGAACATTGCTGGAGAGTGCAGGTGATTGGGAGACAACATAACAATGGTAGCTATGAAAGGAAAAGCAGTTTAAATGATAACTATTTAGTTCCACCCCTTAGCTGTAGGGAGCATGCTTGCCTGAACGTATACTACCTCTGCCCTTCCCTCCTACCATCATTAATGCAAGACTGAGACTTAGGAGTTGATCCTACCTCTCCATACAGTCACTGGCTCTGGGAGGTCGATGGGGAAGCTCCCTTAAGCCCCACAGCTGATGAAGAGTTGTCTTTACCACCTGGGCTGCTTGCTCCTGCCTCTCACCACTTCTGCTATGAGGTAATTGTGACCAAATGCACCCCTGTAGTCACACCCTACACAGTACTGTAATAATCTTTGTATAAAATATGTCTTGTGAGGTATCATTTGAAAACTTATAACTCAGTGGTCATTAATATCATGATGAAACGTGTGTAGTAACATTATGTGTAAAGTTATAAACAGAAGCTGAAATTAGATTTGAAATGTGTTTACCAGACAAGTCGGAGTAAACCAGTCTCTAAAAGAGAAAAAACAAGCTGACGTCTCTAGCCAGGCATCATCGAAATTGATGAGCAATTACCTATCAAGTGGACATTTTTTGGCAAGGAGGGGAGTGCAGGAACAAACAGATCCGTATGAAACCTCTTTCACCACAATACTCCATAACTCCAATCTCCCAGCAGGAATGAAATTTATCTAGGAGTAACTCTTGGAAAAATGCATTTCAAAGGAGGACTGCATTATAAAAAGGGGGGGGAAACACCCCAAGATATCTCTCCTTATCCATCTCTCCCTCTTTCACCTAAGACAACAAAAGAAACAGCCACTGGTCCCAGCCTGAGAGTTTTGTCAGCAACGTTACTGGAAACATGTGGTATTAGACTTCACCTTGAAGCCAAGTCTAGTTTGTTAAGTTTTAATCCTAGAAAGGGTGTTATCTTTATTTCTCTTGTAACCATTTCTGACCTTAATACCTTATACTTGTACTACCTTAAAACCTCTCTCTTTGTAGTTAAATAAACTTGTTTTATTTTATTCTTTAATCAAAACTAATTCACTGTTGTGAACTGTGTGGGTAACTCCATTTAGGGAGACAAACTGTTGTATATGGATCCCCTTAGAGAGGCAATGAACCGAATATGTCTGACTGCCCACGAGAGGGCTGGACAGTGCAGAACAGACATTTTGGGGAAAAATCTGGACTGGGAGTGTGTTTGGGTCACCCTGCAAGTGGTAACCCAGGCTGGTGGAAGCCAGTGTGACTGATGTGTGGCTTCCAGGCTGCAGCTATATACAGACACTCAGGGTGTTACCTGCATGCTGGAAGGCTGTTTGTGGATGGCTCAGGTGGGAGCTACAAAGCATTGTGAGGCACCCAAGTTTGCAGGGCGGGGCTGAGAGCCCTGCATTGGTCTGGACTTCACCCTGGAATGTCACAGTAATCCTAGGAGCTCTCCACTCTGACTGCACCCCGGAATGTCACAGCAGGGAGTGGGGTGATGGAAGCAGGGGATTTGGGAATGCATAAATGTATATATAATTTTCAAAAATACACAAGTTATGGGCAATATATGACCTAGACCCTAAACTACATGTTTATAAAAAGCATGGGTTGAGAATTACTAGCATTTTACTAATTTATTATCTACCCCCCTATTAGATACTTCATATGATAATCTGTCAGGCCCACATCTGACTGTCGAGATATACTGAATCTACTGGTTCCTCACAGTCCTGCAGAAGTCATGACATTTTACAACAAAATTTACCTTTCACAGATCCACAGCAATTTATACACTGTATCATCTCTAGACTGTCTCTTCATTCCATCTGTGTGGACAGTGCCTAGCACAATGGTTTTCCAAACCCTGACTGGGGCATCTAGACACTACTGTAATACCATTATTAACTTAGCAGCAGTTCATGGCTCAGCTATTTGATAGCTTATGCCATATCTTTCATGGAAGTAATCTGTTTTGTATTCCTTTATTTTTGCCTACCACTGTTTCATTAATATGTCAGTCTCTACAGTTCTTCCTCATGACTACATACAAACACCCTCCAAAGTTGCAATATCAAACTCTGATACAAAGAAACCATTTAATTCTTCTGTCATTTCTTTTTCTGGAAGCAATAATTCTTTGTATTCTCCCCTATTTAATGGCCCTATTGCTCTCGCCTGTATTTCTGACCTCCAACTTATTTAATGAGTTTTATTACTTTTTATTTGGCATACTACTGCTAACTATTTGTGCTTTATTATTCCTTTTACAGTCTCTTATTCCCCTTATAAAGCTCCAACCATAATTGTTTTTCAAGCTCTGTTTTTGCTTGCTATTAATTTAAATGACTATTCTTCCTCTAACAGAGACCAGTATCTGACACTTCAGAGAAAGGCCAAACCTACAGCAATGAAGCACTTACTGCAAACAGATGCAGAGAAAAATAACACTTACTGTGGATGTAGTTTATACAGAGTCCCATCTACACCAACTGTTACTTCCAGGTGGTCTAATCCTCTGTTCTCTCTTATTTTATCAACAACCGCAGCCATTCCAGCTCCACACACCTGAGCTGCTCTTCTGGATACTGCTCCACAAACCGTCTTTACAATTATACTGTCATCACAGGTACCATTCAAGCCCAGCTGCTGGAGGATTGTTCGTACCTGAAGCAATGCTAACCTGTCACTGAAAAGAAAGGAGAACAAGATGTTTGACCAGGTCACTGAATGAAGCCTTTAACAAGAACAATATTTAGTATTTATACAACTATTTACACCTAATAAATTCTCACAATCCCTCTGTGAGGCACGGTGAGCTTAGGAGCCCATGAATGACAATGCGCAGAGGGCACACCATACCATGACTCACATTAGGCCTGACACACTCATTGCCCCAACACACTATTGTCATAATCTGTATCTGAAAGATGTTGTGGAAAGTATCATATGCAAACTGGAGACACACTGGTCCCAAAACCATTGTGTGATGTACGTATGAGGTGAGTAGAATGAGTTATAAATGTAGGATGCAACGATGTCCTTAAAATGTGTTTGACGGGCAGCCCATAAATCCCAGCCTGCCCTAGACAAAAGAATATGTATTTACTTGTCCGATCCACTTGATCACAGAGGACAATGAAAAGTACATTTACATACAAGGTAAACAAAGCCATCAAGCTAAAAAGTGGGGGTGATGACAATGGGGGATAGAGTCTGTACGCCCAGGAAGCCTTCCTGGCTCTTGAAATAGAGACAAGGAACTTTAGGGTAATATACATTTGAATAATCCTTCACCCGAGAGAACAAAGAAGACAGTGCTTTGTATCTATAAAAGCTGAATCCTCCTATTAAAACAGTCCTGAGAATATTGGCAGTTTGGAGTGAGCAAGAAACTACATAAAACTGCACTTTTTCTTGCTAGAATTAAGTGTTACTTCTGTTTTGTTTATAACCCTTTCCTATCTCTTTTGCTCTTACTTGAAATCACTTAAATTCATGTTCTTTGTTAATAAACTTATTCTCAGTTTTACTACAAGCTATCTCAGTGCTGGGTATAAACCCAGCTGGGCTAACAAGCTGTTGTGTGTACTGGAAAACTTGGTGTTACCTCTGTGAGCACCCAATAACAGGGACAGGACACTGCAGGCGAGACAGTTTTGAGGAGACTCAGGACTAGAAGAATTGTCGGATGTCACCCTGCAAAGAGTAACTGAGCTGGTGGAAGCCAGGGTGAGACCACTGTGCTGTGGGCATTCTGCTGGTGTCAGGGCTCTGAACCATAGCTGCATTAACACAGAGGTCCCCAAGGTTACAGAGCAGGCAGTGACAGAACCTCTTATTGGTCTAGATGAACCACCAAAGCATCATAGGCACATCGGGCAAGTATTTGCTGTTGGAGCCAGGTTAGCACTCACAAGAGCGTCTCACAATCTTGAGCTCATTTCTCCACCCTATGCTGCTGCATTCAAGCATCAATAATCATATAAAGAGAGTCATGGCAAACATTACAGCACATTCTATTTAGAAGTAATATTGGTTCAACAGACTTTTTTTTTTTGCATATCTCTTCCCTCATCATTTCCTCTAAAGGATATTTCCATGAGAAAAAGTATTTACAAGTCTCTATTATATTATGCTTTTCCTTGAAACATCAAGTGGCCTTTAAATTACTTTACAACATACTATCTTGGCACTAATAGTACAATACAAATAAATAATCAATGGGTAGCTATTGCTAGTATAGCTTAATAATTATATCTCTACTATTACATACTACTGTATGTATTCAATAAGAACAAGGAAATTGTTTTCGTTTTAAAACTTACAAACAATAAAATGAAACACCAAAAACAGCAAAAGCATCTTTGATTACCATCACTATGACTCAGGCTATGTCTACACTAGAGAGTTTACAGCAGCAGCTGTACCAATGCAGCTGTGCCACTGCAAGATCTCTCCTGTAGCTGTTCTATGCCAACTAGAGAGCAATCCAGTCAACATGATTACAGCATCTCCTACGAGCAACAATAGCTATGTCAGCGAGAGAAGTTCTCCTGCCGACATAGCGCTATGCACACTACCATTTATGCTGGCGTAATTTACATCGCTCAGGAGGGTGTTTTTTTTCACACCCCTGAGCAACATACGTTTTGCCGACATAAAAGGTACAGTAACTCCTCACTTCAAGTCGTCCCAGTTAACGATGTTTCATGGTTACTTTGCTGATCAATTAGGGAACATGCTCATTTAAAGTTGTGCAATGCTCCCTTATAATGTTGTTTGGCAGCTGCCTGCTTTGTCCACTGCTTGCAGGAAGAGCAGCCCGTTGGAACTAGCTGGTGGGGGCTTGGAAACAGCAGCCCCACCATCAGCTCCCCGTGCAGCAGCCGCACAGCAGGCTATCAGTTGCCGGGCAGTTCAGCTGTCCCTCCCCCTACTGCCTTGGAGCTGCTCCTGGGAGCCTCCTGATTGCTGTGCAGGGGAGTGGGGAAGAAGGGGACTAATGTCAGGGTGTCCCCCTCCCCACTACTTCTGCCCCCTGCTTACCCCTTCTCCATATAGAGCAAGGTGGGGACAGGACAGGGCTCATGACAGAGAGACTGCAGCTGCTGTCTCAACTTCCTGATTTTTTAAAGGCAATGTACTTAAGAGTCGAGTCAGCATACTTAAAGGGGCAATGAGCATCTCTCTCTCTCCCCCACAAACAGGGTGTGTGTCTTTGTCTGCCATGCTGTCTCCCCTCCCTCCATTCGTGCTGTCTTGTAGAGTGTGAGGCTACAATGTGTTAACCCTTGAGGGCTCCGCTGAATGCTAGTTCATCATTTAGCAGTAAGGCATTCCCTGGGAAATATCCTACACTCTTCCACCCTCTAACTTCACCACCTCAACCAAGCTTCACAATCATCATTGCTGTGTACAGTATTAAATTGTTTCTTTAAAACTTATAGAGTGTGTGTGTGTGTGTGTGTGTGTGTGTGTGTGTGTATGTGTATATATATATATATATATTATATATTAAAAAAAACATAAATAAATAAATAAATATATTTTTTGTCTGGTGAAAAAAATTTCCCTGGCACCTAAACCCCTCCCCCCATTTACATTAATTCTTATGGAGAAATTGGATTCACTTAAAGTCGCATTTTTCAGGAATATAACTACAACATTAAGCCAGGAGTTACTGTAGTGTAGACATGGCCTTAGTTGGAAATACTCCTATGAATGGAGAAGACTTTCTAAAGAATTCTTCTTGTAGCCTTTATAGGCCTCTGGTATAAATCAAAACAAAATATTTTCCCTCGTATTTACAGATGTATTTGAGCATAAAATCATTTTTCTGTCTCCTGATTTCTGCTCCCATTATTTCCCTATGTAAAAGTCCTATAATTCTAAGGTGAACTTCCCATTTCATTATTGTCCTCTATAAATAGTTTTGCTAATCTGACATAAATCTTTTTTTCCTTCCAGTTTATCATGTGCACATTCAGCTGGACAGGTAAAACTACTGTATGACACTTAAAAAGGAAAATGTTGCATTTTATAAATGTTAGAATTCCTAAATTGCTAGAGAATCTTACTTTCAGAAAAGGTAAAAGAAACCAAAACACATGATTAAGCTTTAAACATATATTGTAAAGGCAAGTTAAACAGTTTAAAATTCTGTGAGCTGAGGCAATTAGCCTGAATCTCACCAGAGTATGAAAAGGAAAATAGTAACATCTATCTTACATAAATATACACAAAAGATACAAGTCAAATAATGTAAGGCTTTCCATGACCACTGACATATCTGCCATTTAGCAGTTACCAATGTGTATAAGTTTTGACAACAAAGAATCTGAGATCTACTCAATTCAGGCCTTGATCCTGCAAAAATTTGCCTAGGGGTCAACTTTACTCATGCAAGATGGGGACATTGAATTCAGTAAGGCTACTCAAATAAAATTAAGCACATACGTGAATGTTTTCAGAAGCAGGGCCTTACAGTTTACAAACCTATGTGCACTTCAGTAAGAATTGAATGCCAAGTAGTTGTTCAGATTTAGTTAATGAGGACACGTTGTATAATCACAGTTTAATTCTAGAAAAATTCGATCTGCTGATATTCATCACTCTTTAATGAAGATTATGGTACAGATACCTTCCAATGACAAGCAGAGTTGAACTGCACTCCTAGTTTCCTCCCCTCAAGCACCAGTACTAAATTAGACATGCACTATTTCAACTCCAGCAATTCTACTGTGTATCAATCTTACCTCTCAATTTGTGAAAGGAACTTGGTTTCAAAGATACCTCTGGTCTTCAGCGACTCTGAAATTTGACCTCTAAACAGGAATCCCCTTTTAGTGAAGTCAATCAAAATATTGCGAACGATTTCTCCCAGGTACATTCCACTAATCATTTTCTCATACCTGGAATTAAAGACAATAGTACAGTTCAGAAGGAATGTTATTTATAAATAATCCAACTAGTTTACATAGATATGCAGAACAGTAATGAAGGGTTTGGTAACTCTCTCATAACTGGAGTCTTAGAACATTAAAAGGAACTACCTCGGTGTTGGTAGGTTACACAGACAATGTGCGTTTAGACCTGAGTTTCAGTCCCTGGAGCATTACCTTTTTTCATAGAGGAGTTCTACAAAGAGCAGAAACTACTGGGTAACTCACTGAAAAAAAGTGGCAAATGTAATATTACGTGTTCATGAGTATTTCCAGGAGTATAGCTTACTTACCATTACTTATTGATTTCATTATGGACTAATTCATCAGTACAGAGAGTAGGGATATTTACATTGTATCATTGAAGATTTTATTTCAATGTCTGGCTGCACTTAATCTGTTGTACATGTCCAGATGTGGAGGCAACAGCAAATGTGCCAAAATGCATAACTAATCATCGAGTTAAAAAAAAAAACCCAACACATCTTGATCCAAACATTGCATGTCGGGACTTGCAATTTCTCAAGGACATCCCTCTATACTAAAGGTTATAGAAAATGCAATGTCTTCCATTTTATCCATATTATCTTTGCCTCCTTAAAATTCCAGCCAAATTGCTAAGATCATGCTCAACTGGGCAAAGTTTGAACATCTCTGTCCTAAACTAGCTCTTTAATAATATTATAGTTGTGTACAATAAACAGTTGTGACAGACCTTGAAAAGGAATAACTGAATTCTCTGAGGAAACGCTTTTGTATTAAATTTGATCCCCCTTTCTTTGGACATACACGCAGCCAGAGCAGTATTTTATTTATCCTCATCCTTCACACGGGTATTGTGAAGTGTCATTAGGTGTACTCAAATCATGCTAGGTTCTTGAGATAAAAGGTGTTATACAAACTCAAATACTGTATACTATTGGAATCTATGCTTATGCCAACCCTCTTTGCACTGCTCCTGTAACTAGTTGTCAGTTTTGCCCCTAGATGAGAGTACTACAATTCCTTTTAGCTCTCCAAGCTATTGTTGAATTGCTAACATGATTCTCAAACATTTAACATATTTGACAATTACTAATTTGTTAGAATTTTGCTAATTCACACTTTGTTCATACACAAACACAGAAGCCAGTGGTCAATTCCCACTTCTCAGCAGTGATACAGTAACAGACAATGCAGTGCTGAGGTCGCATATTAATAAACTTTTCTTTTAAAAAGCAGGGATCTGATATACATCTTTTGATTTGTAACAGCATTTTTATTGCTATCAGATGCTCAGCTGATGGACATCGATAAACATTTCTACATGAACATTTACTGGTTGAGGATGAAGTATTATTTTAATAATTAAAACTAAACATAGGAACACAGGGCATAGCACTGGATGGGACCTCCTGGATCATGAAGGCCACGTTCCTGCTATCTTATCATATAATCTCATTGATAAATTTATCAAGCTCTGCCTCAAAATTAGTTAGGTTATTTGTCCCACTAGTCCTATTGGGAGGCTGTTCCAGAATCTCATTCTTCTGATTGTTAGAAACCATCTCCTAATTTTCAGTCTACATTCGTTCATGGCCAGTTTATACCCATTTTTTTTGTGCCAACATTGGCCTTTAACTTAAATAGCTCTTCTTCCCCTTTGGTGCTTACTTCCCTCCCCTTGTGTATTTTTTGGCCTGATCTACACTATGAGGGGGATCGATCTAAGATACGCAACTTCAGCTACGAGAATAGCTTAACTGAAGTCGACGCATCTTAGATCGACTTAGAATCACTTACTTCGCGTCCTTGCGGCGCGGGATCAATGGTCACTGCTTCCCCGTCGATTCCACTTCCGCCTCTCGCCCCGGTGGAGTTCCGGAGTCGACAGCAGAGCAATCGGGAATCAATTTATCGCATCTACACTAGATGCGATAAATCAATCCCTGATAGATTGATCACTACTCGCCGATCCAGCGTGGCCATAGTGTAGATGTGGCCATAGAGAACAATCATGTCCTCTCTTTCAGCCTTTGTTGTATTTGGCTAAACAAGCCAAGCTCTTACAGGGTAAGTCTATAGAGCAAACAAAGGTGTGATGGGGTGTGAGTATACTGGCGCTATTATCGGTGACAACAGTAGTGAAGCCATGGCAGCACAGGCCTTGGCATGGGTTAGCTACCACAGCACCAGTGCACTGGGGACTCTGGATATGTACTCAGGTTGCTAGCCCATGCAAAAGCTTGTGACACCAAGTCTTCACTATGATTGTTATCTGTGAGAGCTAGATTAGCACAGGTATATTTACTTGTGCTACAGTCACAATTTAATTTGCTTTATAAACATACCACCCAGTCTTCTCTTAAAGAATAGACTCTCCATTCCCATGATCATCTTCTCTGCATCTGTTCTAGTCTGAATTTATCTTTCTTTAACATCAGTGACCAGAATTATACACAGTACTCCAGACTCCACATCTGTTAATTCACTGCAAGGTACATTTCGCTTTTTTTGTTTAATCAATAATTCACTACATTACAGGTCTCTCTCAGTCCTTTGTGCAAATCTGATATTTTACTGGATCCTATATCCAACCTAGGTACACATTTCACATTGGAAGGGGGCCGTACAGTCCAATCAGGTCCATGAACAGTTTTGTAACCTATAAATGGCCTCTCTCAAGTGCCTAACTCTCTTTGAATTATATACTCCTTTCGCAGTTCGTTCCATGCTCACTTTGCTGTCATTGCAAAAAACCATCTCACAGCTCCCTCAGTGCCTGAACCTTTATGGACTTTAAATTTTGGAGCTTCCCAGGCAGTCTGCCACCTTCTCCATATTCCTCATGTGTTTTTTCACTTCTAATCATATTTTTTATAAATTATTGTATATTTATATGAGGGCTTGTGTACACAGTGAGTTAGTGTGCAGTAAGCTGCAGCGTGAATCTGGAGTGCACTAGCTTGCCACATGTTAACTCATTGTGCAGACCCTGCTACCATGCACTAAGAGTTCCAAAGCCTACTCTGACATATCCTGCTTCCACGTTCTCACCAAAACCTTTAATTTAAACTGGTCACAAATAAGAGGCCAGTACAGAGTTTTGAGCAGATGTTCTGGGCACGTAACAGCTCACCGCATTCAAAAAGCGGACAGCTGCATTCTGCAGCAGCTGAAATTTCCAGATGACTGTGAGAAGGTAGTCCCAAGCAAAGTGCAGTGCAGTTTAACAGCTTGGAGGTGACAAAGGCAAGGATGACCAACACAGAGTTGACATAAGAGAAAAAACTGCAACCACTTGACCTGTCAGAGATGGAGAAAGTCATCCATCTGGGAAATCAGGAACAAGGGTGATCCAACAGGGGACAGTGACGGTGCAAACTATTATGTCCTCTTAATCCCTCCATTTTCCGTAAATGGAGATCTAATTACACCACTTTTAAAATCAGCTGAAGGCAATATCACTTATTCCTAGAACATCAGTATTCCATAAATTTTGCATTATATTTCTTGCTAGAATACAGCATAAAATACCTTTGTTTTCCAGCATTTAACGAATAATCATCGACAGCTTTGTCATAAATTGTCCTGATGTCGTCCAGGCATCCATTGTCTCCAAATGCACCCCATTCCATGTTCACACACATTCGTCCTTGATCTCCCTCTACCATCTCTACATTTCTCATTTCCTCCATGTAACATGCATTGCTGCCAGTACCTAAAACAAGATTATTTTTTTAAATACCAGAACAAGCATTAGAACCCCTTATGAGCTTTTTCACCTGCTTTTTTCATATTTATAAAATAATTTCATATTGTAATAATAATAAATCTTCAGTACTTATAAGGAGATGGAACTAAATACTCCCCTTGCTAGTACAGTGAGGTATAGGGATATTACCCATGCAGTGCCTCCTCTGCAAGAAGTCTCCGGCTGGCCAGGGCTGAATTGCATATGGAAAGGCGGAGAGAAGCATGCTTTATGCAGTACAGGGCACAGTTAGCAGCAGATGAACCCGGGCTCTTCAATTCCAATTGGGCAAGTGCTTCCTAAGAATTTTTAATACAAGAGGGAAGCAGCACAACATCTGACAGAAGATTAACATGCAACTCTAGTTAATGTACATCTGAAGCCAAAATCGCAATCCTGAAGTTATTAGTTAGCTTTGACTCACTAAGCCAAAACTCCCGCTGGGTTCAATAAGAATCTTGCCTGAGTAAGGATCTCAGTATTTGGCCTAATATTAGGATATTTTTCCAAAGTTCTGACATCCATCTAAATTAAAAAAAAAAAAAATTACAGGGATTGTACACCTGCCAGTGTTAATGGCTAACTCTTGAATTATTCTGTAGCTGCAACCTCTCCATATTGCTGTCCAATTCTAATTTGAGAAAGAAGAGAAAAAGCCAAATTTTCAGAAAAAGCCCACTGCTCAGTGAAACAAAAAAGAAACCCGTTTCACGTGTGTTAGTATTTTCCTGATGCACATAGAACACAACTGCTATAAATCCCATACAAGAGAACGCCATGTGTTAATGTTTCCATTTTCTCTCTAGTTAGCCTGCCAAAAATCACAGTATTAAACTTGACCTGCATCCACCTCCATATGGTGCCATGATTCCAGGGATCGGTAATGCACCAGAGATTAGGACGCTGGGATCAGGGAAGGTTTGCCCCTAGAAGGTGCCAGTCAGCCCAGTGCCAGGAATGCGCCCAATGTTCCTTGCTCCCTCCTGCTTCCGGATACCGGAACTGACAGGTATCCCATTGGGGTTGGCGTGATCAGTAGAGAAAGAAGATCCCTAGCTGCCTGGAAAGCCTCTATGGTCAATGGCGCTGTCAGACCGCTGGCAGTGTGGTAGCTTCCTGGTGTCGGTGGAGGGTCCCGCACCAGACACAACACCATAGGTAGAGTTGATGGTGCCAATACAGTCCGGGAGCAAAAGAGTGGCCAAGCACAGGTCTCAATATGCTGCCTTTTCCTCGCTTGTCTCTCTTCTGAACCAGTGAGTGCCCTCTGTCGGTGTGCTGCTTCTTGTGCTTCTTCCTTAGCACCAGAAGAGCTCCATGCTGGGGGAGCACTTTGCACCAATGTCAAAGTACTCGGTGCCAAATTAGAACAGCTCAGTTCTGAGACTGGTCTGAGAATGGCTTCCATGAGGATAGCCTTCAGCCCAATGTCCCTGACCTTTTTAATACAGGGTCTGAAAGTCCCGACAGATCTGGCACTTGTCTCTCACATGGGTTTCCCCAAAGCACTTCAAGGAGCTGGAGTGAGGGTTACTCATCGTTTGCCACTGTAGGCACAAGGCTTGAAGCCTGGGGACCAGGGCATGCCCAGCCCCTGCAGTGAAGTAGTCCTTCGATGACAGGGACTAACTATATACATTAACACTACTTTTAAAAACGATATCCACTAAAGTATGATGACAACGAAGAAGGAATCCAAAAACCACTGGAAAGAAGTCTTGCCGCAGCAAAAAAGGTTGTTTCAGCAACCGTTAGGGGTGATAAGGAGGAACTAATAGGATGCGGGGCCAGTGGCACCCTTTATTCCGGAGCATACGTGTGCGGCTCCAGAGGCACTAGAGCTGGCCCAACAGATACCGCTAAGGGAAATATCTCCAGCAACGATACACATGGCGCACGCACCTTACATGGGATGGACCTAAGCAAGCACTCGAACACCACATATTTCAAGGGACCATTCAAGGTGAAGTGGCCCATTAACACTCCACCAGTCATAGGGAAAAAGGGGAGGGACGGGGAAGATAGCTGGGGGGGGGGTTGTTAGTGGGTTATAGACTGTTATTATAAACCATAATTCCAGTGTTTTTATTCGGTCCATGATTTTTAGTGTCTAGCAAAGTTGTGAATTTAAGCTCCCAGGCTCATCTTTTGAAGGTGTTGTGCAGGTTTCATTTGAGGATGAGGACTGAGGGGTCAGATACAGAGTGATCACTTTGTAAAAAGTGTTCACCCAGAGGTGATACAATGTTTTTGACTTTTTATATCATTCTTCTGTATGAGTTCTAATGACTTGAATGGTTCTTTGAAATGTTCGTTAACTACTTACGCTAAAGAATCTGTTCCACCTTGTGTTCAGCTGTGACACTGAGTACATTTCCCAGACCTGAAGATGATATCTGTGTAAGCTCAAAAGCTTGTCTCTCTCACTAACAGAAGTTTGTCCAATAAAAGATTTACCTCACCCACCTTATCTCTCTAATATCCTGGGACCAATGCATCCACAACAATGAATATTCATACAAGTAGACTTTTATGACTCCAAAGACAATTTGCCCTTTATTCTGGCAATCTTGTACTCAAGCATATAACACAGTCAGAGTTTTGCAGACGAAACTTGCCCAAACTGCATGACACTAACTAATTTTTGATATTTTGCTAAATCCTATCTGGGTGTGAAATTTCTGCCATTTTACCACAAATGTTCACAACAGACAGAATGAGTTTTGCAATCTAAAATTTCTGTTCAGGATTCCAACTTCCATTCCCTTTCCCTATGGGAAAAACTACTTGGTGACTGGCCTTCTCGATCTCAAAGAACTTGGCCCAAAGAAAATTAAAAAAAAAAAAAAAAAGAAGCAGCTCTGGGATTTCACATGCACCTATTTACATCCCCTGGATGGCATTTTAGCTAAATCTAGTAAAATCTCCTGTGGCATTATCTCAGGTAGGATTGTCATTTTTGTTGGCCATAGTCCTGGAGGTTTCATCACATGACACAATCTTTAACTAAAGATTAATCTTTAATTCCTGGCGACTCCAGGACACTCCTGGAGGGCTGGCAACTCTAAAGCTGTTGTACTGCTTGGAATACAGCTGCAGTACACTGCACTTTGCTTACCGAGGCTTGCGGACTGCGCAGCTGCTGGGAATTGGTGAGCTTTGCTTTACAAGTCTGTCTTGGGCAGACCACATGACCAAGGCAAGATGTGGGTCAGCATACTAGTGAATTAGGGATACATATTACAGAATAAACTAATTCGTAACCACATACTGGCAATTTTATGTGGTCACTTTTGCATTAATTCTGTGAAACAGATTGATTTTCAAGTTAAAATAGTCAGTATAGGTTCATATTTATTAGCCAATATTTCTAATGATCAAACAAAAAAGAACTAATATATTTGTTGATTTTTTTTCACCTAACTGACTTAAATAGATGGCTCCAGGGAACGTCTATTAGTCAAAAGCTATATTTCACTTCTGTATTCTCTGTATTAAAATGAAACTGGCAAAAATAGCAATGGGGGAAACAGCACATTTCTCCTGTTAGTTTTAAAACCTAGACCTGGATATATATTATCATCAGATGGATTCAGGTTACGCTTTTCAAGGAAACTATTCATCCTATTCATCAGGAGAAGAAACGTTAAGTCAGGTTTGAAAAACTCCACAAACATCCCAGATACAGGTTTAGTTAACAATAGGAATTAGAGGAAACACATCCGATCATGTGTCCTAATAGTCTTAATTGAACAAAATTATTTGTTTAGAAGAATCTACAGTTGAAATAAAAATAAAAAAGTAACTAATACCTACCCACAATGAGTCCTATTTCACAATTAGGATCTTCATATGCACAAGTCATCATAGTGCCAACTGTATCATTCACCACTGCCACAACATCTAAGTCAAATTCCTTTGAAGAAAAAAAAATATTTCTATAAAAAAAGGACTGCTTTGTTTGCAATATATCAAACCCACTCTTACAATATTTGTTAGCCTGCAAGGAATTAACCAACTGTCTAAAACATGTTGCATACAAATATAAACTTAATATTCAAGAATCAAATGATTTTTTTCTTTTAAAACCCGAAGTAGTAATATAATTTGCATGAAGGTATCATGACTTACTGGTACTGTATATTGTGCTGGAGCTGTAAAGTATACTACTTTATTGCAGTGCAAATACAAATTTAGATTAGGACATTTTTAATATTAACTTCTTATATAGGGATAAGAGAACACTCACTATTCATTCACATTCACACACATACATTATAGGCAGTCATATAGTGAATGTTGCTCAAAGCTTTTCATTATAAGATCCTCTTTTCAGTTGTTTGTAACTGTGTCAAGCTTAAACCATGCAGGCTGAAACTTTCCATGCCTGCTGGTTGTCTCAGGCTGAATTGTTCTGGAAAATTTTGCCTAGAAAAGTTCTGCCATTTCCAAGAATACAATAGGGAAAAATATGTTGTTTTGCCTATTTTTTAAAACAAACAAACAAACAAACAAAAAAACCCTTTTACAAGCAATTTTGTTGAGAAACTCTAGTATCTCCATTCTTTGGAGCAGGGACCTGAAATTTGGCTGGGGTATTGCCTTGGTGTCAGGGATGTGCCTTTTGTCATCCCAACGAAAACTCACCTAAATCTGGCCAAATTACAAGCCTCTGAAAAATGTCAGTTCACACATGCTCAGTAGTAATGTGTTAAAGTTTGGCAAATAAATTCCCTGAAGATTCCATCTGCACTGAGCATGCCCCATCCCCTCATAGCTCCTACATACCAACGGACTCAACATACACTATCCCCACAAAGCAACCAACCATAGAGAAACAAGTGGTTTTGTTTGCAAGAATCTTTCTTTTGTGTATTTCCTAGCCCCGTTGTAAGATGTGTACCATTTGTGTAAATACAAAAGGAAAGTGCATCCCAATTCATCAGTGACAGAATGCCAGAGACATAAGAATTCTACTACACAAAATCAAGTTAACAAATACATTCAAGAAAATAATGAAAGATTGAAATGTCACCTCTCTCCTTCTAATGCCTTCCCTAAGCAAATACACTACATCCTCTCCTTCACAATCTGTAGTTTTAAAGCCTTTGGTCCAGTTGAGGAGGATACCCTAAAAAGAAGAAAAAGGCATTCATTACTAAGTTTCTGAGTATGTCTTTCATTAGAACATGAGAGTTTTTAAAAAAACATTCTGAAACACGTACTTAGGTTTAAAAGACTGGATACATAAACGTACATAAAAGCACATACATATCAAACATATCTGTTGCAAACTGCAGTTAAACCCATGGGACAAAACAACAGTGTTCCACTGTGAGAGGTTGTACATTCTAACCCGGATGCCACTTTATATGCAGATGGCAGTGGTGATCTCACAGACATGACCATGGCTCTTACAGACCGGAACCCAGTTGTTGGATTGTACACCTGTGAACCCCAGATACGGAGCGCTGAAACAAGGAAGAGCATCTCCAGCGTTCTCTGGGGAAATATACCACAAGTATAGGAATGTACCACAACCCTCTACTGAACAGCATATACCAGGGGTGGCCAACTTGAGCCTGACAAGGAGCCAGAATTTACCAATGCACATTGCCAAAGAGGCACAGTAATACGTCAGCAGCACCCCCCCCCCCCATCAGCTCCCCAACCCCGCTCCCCCCACCTATCAGCAGCCCCACTGATCAGCACTTCCCCCTCCCAATCAGCTGTTTCGTGGCATGCAGGAGGCTCAAGCGGGGCGCGGGGGAGAGGAGCTAGGGCACAGAAGGCTTAGGGGAGGGGGCAGAGTGGGAGCAGGGCCTATGGCAGAGCCAGGGGTTGAGCACTGAGCACTCCCCGGCACATTAGAAAGTTGGTGCCTGTAGCTCCAGCCCCAGAGTCGGTGCCTATACAAGGAAACATATTAACTTCTGAAGAGGTGCATGTGGCTCCGCAGCCATAGGCTGGCCACCCCTGGCATATACTGTGTATTTCAGTCATGCTCAGGTTCTCTCTCTGGCTGGAACAGCTCTTTAACTGATTTGATAAAAGGACCATTTTTCAAGCTGATGGTGATTAATTCTATTCCCTGATACTGTAAGTGGTTCACCCTCAACCATAGTTTCTAGACTAGTGGTTCTCAAACTATTTCACATAGAAAGCCTCTGAGTGCGACCCCCCCTTATACATTAAAAACACTTTTTTTATGTATTTAATACCATTATAAATGCTGAAGGCAAAGCAGAGTTTAGGATGGAGGCTGACAGCTCGCAATCTCCTGAAGGGGCCCGACCCCAGTTTGAGAACCCCTGTTCTAGACAGAGCTCACCATGTTATGGCTTTGTTTTTAACTTTAAAAATGCCTACCTGACATAGACAAATATGCACTTTACAGTGAAAAAAAAGTCTCTTAAAGATTCAAACAGAGTCACGGAGCACCTATTATTGGTGCACTCCTTTACATATGATTATTATTATTATTTTCAATATGAATGTTATATATATTTTCTACTTACTCCAAATTTCAAATATTTTACTGTGAAGCTACATTTAGAGAAAAGGTCTCTTTGCTTCTTCAAAATTTGCATCGACTTTTTAATTTGGACTAAAGCAACAAATTCTAATTGAATGACAAAATCTCCAAAAATTAAAAAGCAATCTGATAATTAAATCATTCCATATTCTGCTCAACACTGAAAATGCAAGACAAAAAGTGAAATAGGGGGTGCCATTGTCCCAGATAAAGGATCATTTGCACTTTGAAGATGCTACAACTTTAGTCAAAGAAAAATCACATTACAGGGAAAGAATGTTACTGCCCAGAATGTAACCACACGTGGTAGATGTTGAATTCTAGATGAAAATGTGGTAGAGAAAGCCATCTTTCTAAAACAGTGTTGAATAGAATAATGTCAACCTACTATAGAAGTCAGTATTACATTCAAGGCACATAATTCTGCAACTCTTTCCACAGATTTACTCACACAAACATTCCCACTACAACCTTTAATAGAACTACTCTTGTAAGTAAGTATTATGTAGCCTGTGTGAAGGTGGAGAATCAGGCCCAGAAGAAGCACTAAAGGACAGATTCAAAAGATACAAGATATTATAAAACTTACAGCATCTAAACTGGTCTGCTTGCAAGGGAAGGAAAATGTAAAGCCAAGGGGAAGTCGTGCGCCTTTTATTCCCATGTAATCCAGGAAGTCTGAGATACAGCTAACAATGTGATCAAACAGCTAAAAAAAGAAAAATATAAACATTATTACAATTAGTCATATTTATTTAAATATATATTTACACATTCTTTGAAAATAAGTGATAATGCTAAAAAGAAATGGAAATGCTCACTTCTTCTCCAGTACCCTGCATGACCTCTATAGGAATAGCATATATTTTATTGTGCATTTCAACTGTTCTCCTTTTACCACTACGGATTTTCACAAGCAAAACTCTGAAGTTTGTTCCTCCCAGATCGAGAGCCAGAAAATCTCCATTCTCTGTAACAAAGTATTTATACATTTTAGGAACACAGAAACAAAGCATAAGCAGGTGTCCGTTTTTCATTTTCCAAGCATGAGTTTTGGCATAAGGCTCTGAAAGTTCTCTCAATCATCTGAAGGCTTTAAAGATTTTTCATGTTCATTCTAAGCCTTCTCCCTGCTTATTGAAAGGAGCAGAAGAAATACATTGCCACATAGCTGCCGCTCCTTCAAAAGACAACAGCGACTGGGTGGTCTTTGCAACTGCACATGCTCAACTACACATTCTCTAAAAAGTGACAGGTTTCAGAGTAGCAGCCATGTTAGTCTATATCCGCAAAAAGAAAAGGAGTACTTGTGGGACACCTTAGAGACTAACAAATTTATTTGAGCATAAGCTTTCGTGAGTTACAGCTCACTTCATCGGATGCAGGAGATTCCACTGAATGCATCCGATGAAGTGAGCTGTAGCTCACAAAAGTTTACACTCAAATAAATTTGTTAGCCTCAAGCTTTCGTGAGCTACAGCTCACTTCATCGGATGCATTCAGTGGAATCTCCTGCATCCGATGAAGTGAGCTGTAGCTCACGAAAGCTTATGCTCAAATAAATCTGAGTCTCTAAGGTGCCACAAGTACTCCTTTTCTTTTTTCCAAAAGGTGAAGAATTATCCAGGAAGCCAGCAGATGGTGCTATGTTCCTGCTTCAGCAATTGCAGAGTGTGCTCTTCTTAAGCAGTACATGTGCTTGAGACAGGTTAGTGGAGGTAAGGGAAGAAGAAAAGGGAGTGGCCATTCTCTCTGCTGTGTATGGATGACAAGAGAAAGCATGAGGCTGCCTCTACTAGTTGATGTATCAATTGCTATCTAAGAGCGATGAGACTGGAACCAGCCACTTTTCATGGACTGGATTCAAAAGTTCTCAAACACTCCCACTGACTTACAGATTTTGCACCAAGTACTAGATGAGGCAAAAGTACCTGCAAGCTCTCAACTAATGGAAAGCAGTGGGGCAGGGAGCTGCATTTATATTCATGTATGGGCTCACAACTGCCACTCTAACTTACAGAAGATGTTGTGTTAAAAGAGGAATTATAGCCTTGACTCAGAATTTCCTCTTTTTGGTGGATTAAGAGTTTTGTAGTGAACAAAGACTATATTTCAGACACAAATCCATTAGCTGGATCCAATTCATTAAATTACAAACTAGCATTTCAGCTCCAAGTTTATGGTTTTTGTTTTCTTCCACCACAGCGTCCTGCTTGGCTGGAAGTACAGTCTGCTATGTATTTACTAGGGCTGTCAAGCGATTAAAAAAAATCAATCACAATTAATGGCATCATTAATAAAATTAATCGTGATTAAATGTGTGATTAATCGCACTGTTAAACAATACCATTTAAATCGTTTTGATATTTTCTACGTTTTCAAATATACTGATTTCAATTACAATACAGAATACAATGTGTACAGCATTCACTTTATATTTATTTTTATTAGAAATATTTGCACTGTAAAAAACAAAAGAAAAAGTATTTTTAATTCACCTAATACAAGTACTGTAGCGCAATCTCTTTATCATGAAAGTTGAACTTACAAGTGTAGAATTATGTACAAAAAAACTGCATTAAAAAAACAAAGTACACTCAGTCCTACTTCTCATTCAGCCAATCACTCAGACAAACAAGTCTGTTTACATTTGCAGGTGATAATGCTGTCCGCATCTTGTTTACAATGTCACCTGAAAGTGAAAACAGGCATTCGCATGGCACCATTGTACCTGGTCTTGCAAGATATTTATGTGCCAGATGCACTAAATATTCATATGTCTCTTTGTGCTTCAATCACCATTCCAGAGGACATGCGTTCATGCTGATAATGGGTTCTCAATAACCATCCAAAGCAGTGCAAACTGATGCATGTTTATTTTCATCATCTAAGTCATATGCCACCAGCAGAAAGGTTGATTTTCTTTTTTGCTGGTTCCGGTTTTGTAGTTTCCGCATCGGAGTGTTGCTCTTTTAAGACTTCTGAAAGTATGCTCTACACCTCATCCCTCTCAGATTTTGGAAGGCACTTCAGATTCTCAAACCTTGGGTCAAGTGAGGTAGATAGCTTTAAAAATCTTGCTTTGGTACCTTCTTTGTGTTTTGTCAAATTTTCAGTGAAAGTGTTCTTAAAATGAACCATGTTCTGGGTCATCATCTGAGACTGCTATAACATGAAATATATGGCAGAATGCGGGTAAAACAGAGCAGAAGACATACAATTCTCCCCCAAGGAGTTCAGTTACAAATTTAATTAATGCATTATTTTTTTTAACAAGCGTCATCAGCATGGAAGCATGTTCTCTGGAATGGTGGCCGAAGCATGAAGGGGCATACGAATGTTTAGCATACCTGGAACGTAAATACCTTGCAATGCCGGCTACAAAAGTGCCATGTGAATGCCTGTTCTCACTTTCAGGTGACATTGTAAATAGGAAGCTGGCAGCAGTATCTCCCGTAAATATAAACAAACTTGTTTCTCTTAGTGATTGGCTGAACAAGAAGTAGGACTGAGTCTACTTGTAGGCGCTAAAGTTTTACATTGTTTTGTTTTTGAGTGCAGTTATGTAACAAACAAAAAAATCTACATCTGTGAGTTGCATTTACACGATAAAGAGATTGCACTACATACTTGTATGAGGTGAACTAAAAAATACTATGTATTTTGTTTGCTATTTTTACAGTGCAAATAATAATATAAAGTGAGCACTGTCAATTTTGTATACTGTGTTGTAATTGAAATCAATATATTTAAAAAATGTAGAAAAACATCAAAAACATGCAATACATTTCAATTGGTATTCTACTGTTTAACAGTGTGATTAATCGCGATTAATTTTTTTAATCATGATAAAAAATTTTAATTGCGATTACTTTTTTTTAGTTAATCGCATGAGTTAACTGCAATTAAATGACAGCCCTAGTATTTACCATGCTGCTCTTGCATCCATTATAATGAAACTACCTGTTCCGTCTGGTGTGCTGCGAACAAAGGTAGGCAACATTTTTACTTTTGCATTTTCATGAGTTTTCTTCCTCAGCCCAGCTTCTATTTCTGTTCGCATCCTTTTTTTAATCTGCAACAGCTGCTCATGAGTAAGCTTGAATTCAGCCAGAGTCTCATCTATCAGCCTGTGCTGCTCAGACAACCTGTATGCTACTGCTGTGACCATTGCAGCACCCTTTCCACTGCCACTCTCAGACAGAAGGAATCGCACTTCAGAGTCAGGAACTAATCGCCTCGTTGTTTTCTGCAAGCGTCTGGCATATCTGTAAGAGAAGATCGTAAAATCATAATCTCTCACTGGTCAGCTCAAAAATCTGCATTGGTCATCACTGTCTATAAAACATGAAAGGAGCATGGGAAATAGATTAGTTTTTCTGTCTTTGAAATTTGCCAATCCCTGCTTTCTGCTGCACAATGGAGTTTTCCTTTCAAGTGCCCCAACCAAGCATGCACCAGCCCCAAGCCTCCTTGGGCAGTGCTTTCCTCATATCACACAAGATGAAGTATGTCTTCCAACGTAAAAGGAATCATCATGATGAAAGGGTAGCGTGGAAAAGTATTCATCCCATAGACAGATTTTTTTCCTGAATTCAGATAAAATCCTAGTAAAAGCCCTGGAAAAAAAAAAAAACTCAAAATACCATCCTCCTAAGAGGATATATCCAGATCAAACTGGATCATCTTATGGTGTGAGCCACTATGGCATCTCTTATGTTACTGCAGATTCTTTTTAGCTTGTATCATAATATTTTTTTTATTTTTAATACTTAAGGAGAAACGTATAAAAATTAATTAAAAAGCTCAAAATATCAGCTTATAAATTAAAAACACCAGAATAAACAAACATCATGCACTAGATACCTTACATCTAGTAGAGGTGATAAAGATAATGGAGTTTTTTCCATAACAAACATTTTCAGGGAATATTTTAATTTTGAACAAAAAAAAAAAATAAAAAAAAATTCACCAAAATACCTGAAAATTTCCACAAAAAGATTTAAGAAATGCAAACATTTTTGTTTCTTCCAAAAATACTCCACATACAATACTTATCCTTCTCCTTTATGGTCCATCTACAATGTATCTATACTATATGCTCCACCCCCCAAGCAGTATCAAAGTATTTTAAGCAATTAACTTTTCCAACTAGATACTGCCTCTAATGAAAAGTATACACTTCCTGCTTTTGTGTACACCAAAATTCTGATACTGACAACAATGGTATTGCAGATTAGAGTAAAACCATTTGTTAGGACTAATTTTTAACTAAATTATTAAACAGATTACACATCATGAAAAACACATTCTAGCCTTTGCACATGAAGAATACTAAAGAAATCAAGCCTGCACTGTTGTTATTTCTGTCAGTTTTGTGGTTTTGGTGCTGATTCTGAAAACTCTTATGCACGTGATTAACTCTAACCCAATGACTTCGCAGATAAGTGTCTGCAGCACCAAAGCCTTGGTCACTGGTTTAATTGTTAGAACTAGAATATCTTCAAGTAACTGTAAACAAGCCTCATAGTAACTTTGATACATATCAAAAAAATAAGTGCCTCCTCTATCAAGTTTACATAAATCTGAACTAGTACATTATAAAAATGCAGCTTAGAAAGAGAGAAACAAATAAGCTGCTTTTATAAGGACAAGGAAAGGCAGACGCTATTTTTTCCTTCTAACTTCCAAGTATAAGCAAGGGAAGACTGGAGAAATGGGGTTATCAAAGTCATTTTCAAAACAATTCAGTTTAAACAAGTAATAAGGAACAACATTCTATTACTGGGGTTTCCTCCTCAGAGCCCAGTCCACAGACACAAAAGTACAGTCTTTGGATATTTAACTGTATTGTTGATCAAATAAATTGTTCTTTACAGCTGGGACTTTCAAAGGCACATAAGGGAATCAGGCATCGAAACCCCAATTACTTTCAATGACATTTGGTTACCTACTTCCTTAGGCTCCTTTGAATTACCAGCATAGTCCTACAGTTGAAGGCAACAACATTTCTCCATAGAGATGTTTATTTCTCAATATACATATGCACACACACAACTTCTGTTTACTTATCTCATTCGTGACTCCACATCAAGATGCTGGCCTCATGTTACATGTCTGACCTTTGCAAAGTATGAATCCTAACAGATGCCAAATGTTAATTATAGAAACAGCAGGACTTACTGTGGATGCATCTTGTAAAGGGATCCATCCACACCCACCGTAGTGCGCAGTCTGGTTACTCCTTTATTATCACGCAATTGATTCAGAATCGCGCCCAAAGTACTAGCCACTAGATTAGCAGAACGGAATGAAACAATTGTACAGACGTGCTGGACAGCAATGCAGTCTTCGTGGGATGGTTCTACCCCAAGACGTGTCAAAATTTCTTTGGCTTTATTCAGACCTTCTTTGCTTCTACAAACAGAAATTTAAATAGTGAACTCTATTATTAAATTATAAAATGCATAATGAAGTAATATAATCTGATGTCAGGTGCTTTGCCACATGACAGTGTTCTGAAAGTCTCAGAGGGTCTTAGAAAAAGCAGTTGAGGGCTGTATCAGCCCACGTCAATCTCTCTATTAACTGGACTACAAAATCACAAAGTACAAAACAAGGGAGAGTAAAGCCAAAATAATGTTTGCTAAGAATATTCAGCTTTTCAGTAAAGCCCAATGGAAATATACAGTCTATGAAATCATTTCTATCAGTGGTACAACGTAGTTTCAACAATTCTGTTAGCATCAGTTCTGTCAATACTATTCTACTCATGTATATATATATTTAAAATGCTGTTCATCCCCTCCAATTTTGTTTGCCATTGGGCACCGAATACATTTTTTGACAGAAAGTGCATCACGTCTTAATGAAGATGAGTTTATAAGATTCACCTCCAACATGGAGCAAGTTCGTTCACTGTGCCAGGTTGTATGAGCAATTCTACTCTCTAGTGACTTTGTCCGCCGTTTTGGTTTGGCTTCACATGTGTCTGAATTATGGCAATCATATTTATATTGCTACTGCCAAGTGTTACCTGATAACATGGCACGTACATGTAAGAGCAGGATAGTAAAAGACATGGAGAAGCCTGTGGAAGCCAGTTGTTTGTCACCTCCAAAGCAAAAAGAGAGCAGCAATGCCATTAAAGTTCCTTTGGTTAATTGTCCCAGGAAACTAGTAAGCGTCTCAGCTGTACACCTCTACAGGCCTGGAGTAATTAAATTTCTTTATGATTTGTTGACTTTTTTAAATTATAAACTAATTCACAATTTTGAATGATAAGTGGAGGCCGCCATTCAGCAAGCTACTTAAGCATCTGCCTAACTTTGAACACACGAGTAATTCCATACTCGCATGCTTTAAAATGTCTCCTGAATTAGGGCCAGAGTGAACAGAGATGGCTATAGCATTTTTCATTCTAAAGCATGTTTTTCAGACTTTTATAACCTTGTCAAACCTTTTGTGCTGAAATTTTCCACAGTGATTCTCACTGATGGTTTTTAACCACCACAATGTCTTAATTCTCTTCACTCAGCTTTCTATTGATTATACATGCATGTGAATGTAAGTTGGATCCATTTTCACTTTTCATATGGAGTTGCTTATGGAATATGACGTAGGGAGGTGTGTAGGTAAAGAGAGCTGGCTCCACAGAAGTTTCAGAATTACTGATTGTTCCCACAATATCGCACCAAAAATTGTAGACCCAAAAATCAGAAACAGATTTTTAAACATTTGGCTCAGGGAGAGTATTATACAGTCATACAAATTTTAAAAATGGGTAGTGACTGAAAAGTATTGACTGAAAAGGTGCTGACATTGTCACATTCAACACATCATATATAGGTCAGTGTAATATTTATTATTGTTTACTGGATGGGATGCTCTGTATACTTTTCACATTTATTTATTTTCTACATTACAGTAATATGGAGATGGGTGAAGGTGTCACACAAGCATTTACTGGGATGCACTAAGCAAGGCTTTTAGCAGGTTTAATTACATGCTAGGAGAATATGTTTCTGGTACACCATGGTGGAATACATGGTAGTTGCAATGTTCTAGATAGTAGAGATGGTTTCAGTAGAAACACAAACCACCTGCCAGGACTTAATATTTCAAAACTACTCACACATGCACAGGCATGCCGACAGATTGTGCTTCACTATCATTCCTACCCCAGAAAGCACAGTGGTTTAGAATGGCGAAGTGCATCAGCACATCGGTATTTCTAGTTTCTACTTTTGACCTCTCATTCCTGAAAGCAAACTGCCAGAAATGCTGTCAAAAATGCACAATGCCAACACAAACAAGAGTAGGCACGGGTAGCAAACCACTCACTCAGATAGTCAGTTCTGGGAAAAGACACTGTTTGGAATTAGTGGAGTGCACCACACAACAATAACTATTGATGGCAGTGGTGCTTGAACTCCCAATGAGATTAATAAATGCACTTTGAGTTAATAAAGTACGTTACTAAACTGGAGCTCCCATATTAAATTGGTGAAGGGATTTAGGTCTGATTCTCATTTACACTAAAGCCCCCTTTACACAATTCTGGCAACGTAAATGGACTTTAAAGTGGATGCAAATGTAATTACCTTTAAACCAACTTTAAGGTCCCTTCACACTGCCCAGAGTAGGGTAAAGGGGGCCCTCATGTAAATAAGAATCAGATCCTGGATCTAATTTTATACTTAAGTTTTAGGTTCATTTGAGATCAATGTCCCAGCTTCACTTTACGCATTTGGCAATTGTGACCCATAACTCTGTAAGGGTAGGAACATTAGCCAAAAGACTGTGGGAGGCAAGACTAAGTGCTAAGACAAGACTAAGATTTATAGTTCACTGCTATTGGACAGACACTACTTGTTCACACTGCAGTAAGAAAAGCAGCTGTTTGCAACAGCCCATCCAAGAGCCTGCCCTGAAACTCCTTGTTCACACAGCAACCACCAGGATTATTATATCGCACTTCCCTAGCCACTGCCAAATAAGAAATGGCCAGCAAAGAATTAAGAAAGGAAGAGGTGGCCACAAAAATCACATACGTGCTGATGCTCTTACAAATCACAGAAAGAAAAACAGAGAAAGAAAGAAAGCAAGAAATGAGTTGCTCACTTTTCTATGGCAGACACATGTTTCGTTTCAAATTTTCCTTTGGTTAAAAGCTCTGGAGTGATTCGCCCCTCAAATAGTAGCCCCTCTTTGGCCATCTTTACAAGAATAAGCCTGACCAGCTCACCCATGTACAGTCCACTGACCATCTTCTCGAACCTGTAACAAACAACAACAACAACAAAAAAACACACAAGTTGAAAGTTTTCACAGTGAACTCTCAGATTCAGACTTTATATCTAAAGTTCAGAAGTAAGTCACCTTTGATGCTTTTCTACCTCCCATCTTTTCCATTAAGAGGAGAAACCATATTCTGCTGTTTGCTACAACTCCGGCAATATCATTTAGTGAATTAAGACCATTCAAATATGTGACAGACACAGGACAAGGGTTATGAGTGGAAAGTGCCCTCATTATACAGAGAAACCTTAGAGAGGCCAAAAAACACATCTGCAAATAATGGTGGGTGAAATTCTGTCACTTAGATGGTTAAGTACAGTACCTGATTTGCATCTATAAGTCACCTGCTTGATCTACAATACTTAGTGCTATGGTCTGCACCTGCAAATACATGCTAGATGAGAAGCTGGACTAAGGCCTGGCTGAAAATTTGGACTGTTGTTATGTACATAAATGCCCCCACCGTATGAGACAATGAGAATTTTTGAGTCATCAGTAATAGTTCTGAAAATAGCACATCAATAGAACAGACAAGGAGGATCAGGATTCAGGATAGGCAGGGCTGGCTAACTATGGACTCTAAATGCAGGAAATAATACTAAATTAGAGCTGAAAAGAAACAGTTAGCACAACATGGTAACATCTGATGCTACTGAGGATAAGAAGCACTGGAAGCAAAGGTGCGACAAAACCAAGTGTAGGATTCAGACAAGATTCAGGGTAAAGTAGCAGCAGTGAGTGCTAACAGAAAAGGTACCTGTTCAGGCATAGGTCTACTCATCCACCCTTACCAGCAAGATAATTAAGATAATGAACAAGCTAATAGGATTTTATTTTAAATTAGCTGCCTCAGATGAGATGGGGCAAACAGAATTTCACATGGTTGTCTTCATTCCCCTTTTTAACTGTTGTTTTAACCCTTCCAAGTGCATGGCAGTATGCAAAATGTTTCTCTAACCTCTTAAGCCTAGACTAAGTGCCAACTATCAAAGACAATTTATAAATATCATTCTTCCATATTAAACCAAACAACAGAGATCATTCTGGTTCACTTCAGCACATTAGCCAGCGTTCTATACCATGTATTGTACTGTAATAGGCTGTTTAATACTGTAAAATGGACTCCTTCAGTGATCACTGAGACAAGCCTGGAAAATGAACAAGCCAAGACAGAAATAAAGTACTATAACCATTACTATTTATCAAGGACCAACCCTGACAATATTGCTATGACCAAAGTGGTAGTAAAATGAATGACAAGTCTATTCCAGTAATAAACTCTCAAACTATCAGGCTGGACGAGGCGCTGTAACCACACCCAGTGTGTCTAGTAAAGATATTTCCGTGGGTGTATGCATGCTTGTTTACAAGGAAAAATCTCAGGCAACAGGATTTTATCTGGACCAAACGATGATCAATACGGATCAATAAGCAAAAGACTTAGAGACCATGCAGTAATGAAAGGGAAGAAATGCATGGCTTTGTGGTAGGGGGTTTCCAGGCTACAGTACAAGGGAATCAGAGATATTCCTGACTAAAAATGATGCTGAATACAATGGTGTCTCAGGCAGTGATTTCACAAGTGCTAAAGTTCAGTGGATGGAGTGTTTCCTCCTCCTTTTTTATGGTTCACAAACATGCAGTACTAAACCTCCCTTAGTCCCACTGCTTTATGGGCATATTATCGGCATAGCTAGCTCCAGTGCCTCCACCTACTGCAGTCCCCATCTTAACAAATTAATTACCAGGTAGTAAAACAGAGCTATCTTGCTTCCCTCTGCCCAGTTCAGACAGCCCACATTTGTTCTACGAACCATGACCCAAATCCTCTGCTGTACCCAGTCTCTACTGGGAGACATAACCAGCTGGGCAAGTTTAAAGCAGCCACCAGGCAGCAATAAATTCCAGCAGGAAAGTTGTAAATCCAGCCTGAAGATCAGAGAGACATCAAAAGCTAAAAGTCTTGAGAGCCAGTCAAAGTACAACTTGATTTGTTCTCCTTCACCAACCTTAAGGCTCACCAAAATTCTCCCAGCCTGCTGTGGAGAGGTGATTTACATGGGACAAAGGTCCAAGAGTCTGCTGAGGGCGCAGGAAGTTTGAAAAGGAAAACAGGTATATGGGCTAAGCCATATAGCTGTGAGAAAAGAGGTGGTGTGGGGGATGGAGAAGAAAAAAAAAAATCATTGGTTTCACTGAGATCTCTCAGTAAAAGATATCTAAATTCACTGGAGTCAAAGCACAGCAGCAAGTGCCCGAGTTTTTGGGCCTGTAAACCAAACTTTAACAGGTTAAGGGTGTGGTGAGGTGGGAATTTGGGCCTATTGAAGTATTAAGGGAAGAAAGGAGTCAAGACCTGTTGGAAGTTCACAGCGAGGGAAGAGGAAAAAAGGTAATTTTCTTGGAAACTTCTGGATTGGAAAAGAATGAGGCCCAATCTTATTGAAGACCTGTGCTGGTGGGGTCAGACAGTGTAGGAACAAGACTTTAGAATAAAAAGGTTTTGGATCAATTCATTTGAGCCACGGGCAAGAGTCCGGGGGGAGGGGGGGGGTTATATTTCATTTGTCCATCCCTCAGTAAGATCTCAAAGTTTTCCCTGGCCTGTGGTTTGTAGACCACAAGGTGGAACAGTTTTAAATGTAACAGACTTCACAGGGCTGCTTCCTATACTTGCCTCACTAAAATGCCTAATCCTGAGATTGCTCTACTATGAGTTTATAGATTAGTGTCAATCATTTTGTGCCATTAGATAAGCAAATGAAAGTCTCACTTACAGTTGTTTTCCAGGATTGAGGGATCCACGGTCAATCTCCCTGTCAAACTCAGTTCTGATGTCTTCTAGTGACCCATCATCTCCAAAGGCTCCCCACTCAGTGTTAATGCACATCCTCCCCTCATCACCTTCCACCAGATCAATATGCCTCATTTCTTCCATGTAGCAGGCATTCGTGCCAGTACCTTTAGGAAAAGATACTAGCAGATATTAACAAAACAAGCCAACAAAAAACAAAATGCAGTATATCCACTGTAGCACAAGAATGAATGTCACCTATAATCAAGCCAACTTCACAACGCTGGTCATCAAACCCACAGGTCATCATTGTTCCTACTGTGTCATTTACAACAGCCATGATGTCTGCATCATAGTCCTGAAGGAGAAAACAGAATTTCACTTTATCACACGCTTTCCTTAAAAAAATTAATATCAATACGTTAATGTAAAATGTCACTGACACATAGAACTTTGAAAAACATTATATTTAAAGACAACTCTGCTTATACCAATCAATTTCTCTATTACTACAGAATCATGATGTGCTTGTAAACAGGAATATTGTTCTTAAGAAATCACCCTACTCTTCCTGCCTATTCTCCATCTGAAGTCACAATCTTGTGTTAGTAATAAAGTTTATTTGCAGAAGATTGCAAGAGCACCAGAAGCAGATTAATGTTCCAGGTGAAGTAACAGTAACAGAGTAATTCCTAAGAAATCAAGATTCTGTCTTTATATGAAGTCCCTAGTAACTGAAAAGGGAAAAAACCCACAGTTACATGATGCAGAGATCAAATTGTCTTACAATAGAATGCTTTGCTAAGTTTTTCTTGAGGAGTCCATGAGTCTCCAAGTGTCCTATTGAATGTCTGATGTAAAGATTTCTTTAATTAATATTAATTGAAAACTCTGAGTAAAGATTATAATATATGCATGTAATCAGTAAATAATAAAATAAAAAGAATTACCAAAATTACATAAAAATCAATGCATTTCCATTAATCAGTTCATTTGGGGTGTTACTTATCTTCCCCAAAGTCTGAAAAAGTAACTGATTACATAGTGGCATGTCTTGGTGAAGATAAAATCAACTTATCAAAGGTTTTCCTGTTGCTGAAATAGAACAAAAAAAGCATCCAGTTTCAACAGAGAGTTCCATTTTCAGACCAAGTCACACTTTATGACATCAATAGGCTCACCTGACTGTAATAGTCATATGATGTGCAAGTAGTTGTTCAGGAAGAGAATTTGCTGAGGGTGCTACAGGGTGACATTGCTAGAGAACTAGCACAGTGATACATGTAATTTCACATTTAACGAGAGTGATAAAATTGCTTGAGCTTTCAGGTTAACTATTGTGAGACAGTAACTTAATTTTTGCTTCATGGGACAAATGGTGTAATGATGAGATGTGTAATTTTATTAAAGTTATTGTAAATTTTCACATAGGAACTATGAAATTATTTTGTTTCCCCACTGCGTCTCACATTATGGGCTCCAGAAAATATCTCTGTCTCTCATGCCTTTTGTGTGTGTGCAAACACACACACACACAGATATTTTCTAGAGTCCGTAATGTGATACGAGTGTGTGAGTATGTGTACATATGTATGTAATTATGTACGTATGTATGTAAAAGACTAAACAAATTTACCCCACGTTTCTTGATTGCCTTGTTGAGCAGCTTTACTACATCTGCTCCCTCAACTCCACTTGCTTTGAAGCGTTTTGTCCAGGTTATCAGAATACCCTATTAAAAAAGGAGAGTAACATTAAGTACAATATTAAACCAAACACAAAAAGATTCTCTTTTTCTCTAAAACAAAACATTAGCAGTCCAAATGAATCTATAAATCCCTGGGTTTGGATGGTCAATCTTTTTCCCCACAATGCCATTTTAATCTGATGTGACTGGCAGTCTTTGTTTCTTACTATAGCTGGTTGAAAAATGGGGAAGGTTTTTCATCAAAGATTGTGTGTGAAAGAGTGAGAGAGCTTGGCTGAAGTTTCAAATTTTCTACAAGCTCCACTGATTATTATTGTTCCTGAATGGTTTCCTTCTCTAAGACCCATTCCAGTTTCCCACTTCTCCCGTTAAGGCACTGAGATGCTTCAGTTCCCAGAGGGGGTTCACCATGCAGGCATGACTGAAAGAGAAATGACAGTAAACTCATGTGGAGGGAAAGAGAAAGACTTGATCAGTGGAGATGGTGCCAGGAATCAGACTGGTCTGCATCCTTCATCACTGATTTGCATCAGGAGGGAGAGAGGAGGATGGGCATCTTGCAATTGTAAAGAAAATGTTCAAGGGTTGAAATAAACTGAAATAATAGAAATGTGGCAAGGGTTAAAAACAATTTTTAAAAAGGTAATGGGCTAAAATATTTTCAAAAAGCTAAATATGCAAGCATCAATTATAAATTTTTTAAAAATCACAAATGACTAAGCTAAAAAATCATTTAAAAACATAATATGCAAGGGTTAATTAGAAAGAAAAGCCTTAAAACAATAAGGGTTAAAATAATTTAAACATCGAAAAGGAATAGACTCCAGAGGAATAAAAAATAAGAAAAAAGGCAAGGATTAAAAATAAAATAAAATAAAATAAAAATTAAACAGAATTAAGCAAAAATAAGATATAAAAATAAATAGATACATCTGAATAAATGTTAGGGTTAAATTACTTAAGAATGGACAATTGTCTAGGCTCACTAAATAATCAAGGCAGTGATGGCTAAGTATGGGACAAAGTAACAAAAGTGGGAAGCAAGGATCAAATAGTAATTATAATAAATAATAAATAATAATAATAATAATAATAAACCCTCCTTTGTATTGCATTCCTAACCCATCACCTGGTCTGTAATTGCGTTAATTAGACTGTAAGCTCTCCTGAGTAAGGATCACGTCTAATTTTTTGTATCTGGATGGCGCCTAGCTCACTTTGGGGCATTTAGTGAATAAATAATAAATAATAATGAAAGGAAGGAAGGAGACGAGAGCTGCTGATCAACAAAAGAGAAAAGAAGATACAAACTAGCACCATTTATTTCCTCTCTTTCTCTCTCATATGCCCAAGCTATCCACCCATCCAGACTTTTATAGCAGCACCCACCACAGCAAAGTCTGAGTGCCTTCCAAAGAGTTAAAATACAAATCTACAAATGGTCTATGATCTAATACTCCTGCACGTCTGCAAGGTTTTCCTCTTAAAAGCTGGCTACCACTTCTTCCTATAAATTCTTTCAGAAGGTTAATTTTTCTCCCCTCAAAATTGGACATATTTATTTCAGTGGATACAGAAGAAAAGTTTGCCATGGCAGCTCTGCTTACATCAGTGCTCTTTTCACAGCAAGATGTATATAGTCTGTCACTAACACCTAAATAACTGCTCTTGCCCACAAGTCATTAAGGAACCTGTGTGCCCTAAGGACCTGTTGGTGCCAACCAGCAGAAGGCACAGGGATGCATAGGGGTTACAGGGATCAGTAGCGAGGTGTCTCAGAACCCTAAGAAGCATAACAACCTGCGACAAAATCCTCCAGAACCGAAGTCAATAGGCCTCCATGTGAGTGCAGGGGTCCAGCCTTGCATATTTCAATGCAAGACCACAGCCTGCAAGTATACACTCGGATGAAGTGAGCTGTAGCCCACGAAAGCTTATGCCCAAATAAATTTATTAGTCTATAAGATGCCACAAGGACTCCAGTTCTTTTTACGGATACAGACTAACACGGCTGCTACACTGAAACTCTTCAGTACAGGTACTCTGTTCTTGGACTAGTCCATTTTGCCTGTTATACGGTACCATGTATATGTATGACAATATATAAATAATTCCACCGCCCTCTGCTCTTGTGTTGTGTCTCGTGGGTTATACATTCCTACTATCCATTTTATTCAGTCTCTTGCCGGGTGAAACACTGAATATACAGTTGATATTTCTCAAGCTCAGATACTATCCATGAGACTCTTCAGTCGCATGCCTGCTTCTAATTCTCATTTGATGATTGACATAGGATACAGCTTGATGCAGTTGCTTCTTTTATTGACAGGCTTCCAGCTGCTGTTTGAATTCTATAAACTCCCTGAAGACTGCTCTCATTACAAGGACATTGTCTGGAAAAGTATATTCCTTCTGGACCTTCTAATTATACCTAAACTCAGAGACTAAATGACCCTCTGCCTGCCAGCACAGGCCCCATTCTGCAATGTGAAATGCACTATGAATATTAAAAGTAGATGCTTTGCACTGCTAGGGCAACTTCCTTCCAAAGATCTCTTAAAAACATTAGCGAATAACCTTCACAACAGTCCTGAGAAATAAATATTATCCCCATTTTACAGATGGGGATACACACAGGAAGGGTAAATTACTTGCCCAAGGTCACACATTGAGACCAGGTCTACATTACAAACTTCTCCTGGAACCTCTATGTCCAGAGGGATATGACAAGGTGTGTGATTTGTTGTATTCTCCATAGCATTTAGCCCCTAGAACTAGTACTGATGTTATGTTTAGAATATTGAAGGTCTATCAATATGTGCACTCTCATTGCTTCTTAGTACGTTAGCATTAGTATATGGTTTCTATAGCAATACTGTATTAGCAAGTCGCTGAGGCATTCTACTTATCTGAAGTAAAAAATGGGAAATACCATACTGCAGAGCACTCAGGGAATCACATAACAATCACTATGCATTCGGAGTAACAACACAGCCAGACAGATTTCATTCTGTAGCCATGTTTGTTTTCAAACCATATCAAATAGTGTTTTTTTCCCCCCTCCAATCTAGTGGACTGATTCTTACACTCCCATTTTTGCTCAATGAGAGCTAAGGATGCTCACCCCCCCACCTCTCAAGATTAGGTCCTAAATTAGGACCAGTTTCTGCAATTTTTACTCACAATGAGTAAGTGCTAGTCATTATGAGCAAGTATTGGTGAATTGGACCCTCAAAATTATAACCCGTATACTGTACTGTACTTTAAATTAAAATATCATCATTCAATCTAAAAAGTTAACAGAAAATAGTAGAAATTGTTCATTTGTTAAAAAGCATTTTTAAATCATTTTGTGATGAAGTACTACAATGAACTATGCAATAATTGATTCTGACACTGAAAGTCAGGCCAGCTGAAATACTGCTTGTTTGCTGACAGGGAGGAGAGGAGGGAAGGGTTAATAGCACAGTGTCTCTGCTTACATTAATAAAATTCTGAAATATTCTTACCTCATCTAGCTTGGATTGTCTACAAGGGAAAGAAAATGTAAACCCAACTGGCAATTTCTTGTCTTTGATTTGTTGCTTCTCCATGAAATCTCCCAGGCATTCAGCAACATGATCAAAGAGCTGTAAGAAAAAGAGGAACATAAAATGACAATAGTCAGAAAGACAGTTTTCAGGAAAAAAATATGCCTTGACCCTCACAGGAAACAGTGGAAAGAATTAAAGTGACCGTTATAAACAACCAATTAATAAATTTAAAAAGACATTTTCCATGTGTCATTTAGAATTGATAACACTTTAAAATTAAGGCAAAATAGATAAATACTTCAATATTTAATAAGTAAAGAAAAGAAATTGTTCTTTTAGCAAATTCTACTTAACTTTTTTTCCCCACCACTCTTTAAAAAATGCAAAACTTAAAATGATGGTAAGTGCCTCTTTAGTATATTATAACACATCTATTAATAATTTGAGGAGACAAAAAAAAAAGTTTCTTTTAAGAGATTATTAATAAATATATTTATTACGTAAATGCAGCTACCTGAAAGGGCTTATATTTGGCATTTGATCATACAAGAAGCTGACCCAGCAAATCAACACAAGCTTAACTTTAAGCAGCTGAAATAATTGTATTAGACAATTAAACTATTCATATTCCTTAAAGCGTTGTTAGATTGAGACCACAAAGAGCAGAACCTGCAGGATTGAACCCTTGAGTAACATCGTCTCATTAAAAAAAAAAAAAAAAAAGCATGAAAAAACAGATTTTTAAAATACTGCACATGGTCCAAGGGACAAACTGTGATGGAAACACAATTTTTAAAATGCCAAGCTATGCAGGCAGGGTACATTCTGTGAACTGATGATATCTCTAGTACTGTAGCTCCTTAGATGTGACAAGCACTACAGCATTACTGCAGACCAAAGAGAAAAGCCAGGACAGCACAGCAAGACAAGATGGCCAGGGCAGGCAACACTAGAAAACCTCTCTTCCCCACTTACTGGGGTTCTTACTCTGGTAGTCCAACTCTGCAATCTCAATCCAGGTAAGAGTCAAAGCACCTCATAGCCTTTTCAAAATAAAAAGCACTGGAGCTCCAGTCTGGCTTGAGCATATCCATACACCTGCTCCCTGTGCTGCAAATCAGGCCAGTGATCGGTGCTCCATCTTTTAACAGCTCTCTCCTTTTCAGATGACACCTAACAAGAGAGTCCAGAACACTATCGGTGGCAAAACTCCATCTGCATGCTGAAATGATTGGCCGAACCTATCAGTGGTCAGTCAGTTACAAAGAGGATATTATGAACTTTATTGGTTCAAGTGTCATTTTCTGCAGCAGCAATGATATCAACAAACAAATCTACATCTAATACAATGGTTTAGCTGCTAAAATGACAATCATTTGGGGCTTCTAGCCAAGATGCAGGACACCATAAATGAACATTCAGGTTTGTTTCTCCCAGAAAAAGCCAGAAAAATAGGAGTAGATGGGTTGAGAGGTCAGCTAAGAGGTGTAGCATTAATGAAAGCGGACTCTGAAAGCTTTAACTTACACTGGGCTTTTTTGAGGAGACAGTAGGAAACACTTGTCGTTGCCATCTCCATCACCCCTTGGCTTTACCCACTCATTATTGTGGCTACTCACTTCTGGGTTTACTGACATCAGAAATTGTACACATGGAAAGCGTAAGAGTGTGCGTGTGTGTGTGCGCGTGTGTGATCATTCTCTTCAATTACTATGAAACCTCCAGTTATATCATCAAATACACAGTCTACTGAGGACCGCTGCGCCAGCCAGAGTGACTAACTATATAGCAATACACAGAGCACACCATAGAGCTGACTCAGCTCCTTGGATTGAAATGTCCAAAGAAATATATTCATATCTACCAGTACAAAAGGCTGGCTGTACCTCAAATTGACCTATAACAAATCTCTCTCCTTGTACCAGCGGATTATATTTCTTTCACATTGTGACTCTTTGGAGACTACAAACTTGGAAAAATACCAGCACTCGAGGGCTACTGACTGAGACTACAAAATAGCCCTTCTATCATTCATAGGTTGCCGTGTACTTACCTAGTTGTAATCAAAATAATTTACAAGATCCCACAATGATAAAGGAAATACTACAGACAGCAGCAAATATGAAACTTAAAAGGGATTTTTTTACAAGACTATTCAATTCAGAAGAACTAAAAAGTGGTTTGCATGACATTTCTACTTACTAGACTATATTAAACCCATAACTAAAATAAGAGTTAATCTGATTAAGCATTACTATGGTCATTTCAGAGAGGAAACTGCACTTTATAATCTTTTGCAATTGAGAGCACCAGTACCCTCATACACAATGAGAAAGCGAAGGAAATCAAAGAGGCTTCACTTTTGTAACATCATGCTCAGCTGTCCAGATGAGAGATTAAAAAAAAAGTTATAAAAAGAAGAGTTATAATTAAAACAAAAGAGTATTACAGTTCATATAAAATGAGTTGTTACAGTAATAATACACTATACATCTATATATTGTCTTCCAAGTGGAAGTGCTTTGCAAACTACACATACCACCACTAAAATGTTGCCCCCACTAGGGTTAGCCAGGTGAATAACAGGCAGAAAGCTCATTAAATTACAGTCCAGGAAAAGGACATTTTAGCCAAGGACACTGGTACAAATTTAGGGTGATCAGGTTTTCAACCAGAACACCTGGTCGAAAAGGGATCCTGGCACCTCCGGTCAGCACCGCTGACTAGGCCTTTGACTGTCTGGTTGGCAGCACCATGCAGCAGGCATATCCCCCCTCCAGCATGTCCCCCCTCTGGCTCCTACCCATAGGGGCAGCCAGGGGGCTCTGCTGCCAGGAATCACAGCCAATGGGAGCTGTGGGGGCACTGACTGCGGATGGGGTAGTGCCCAGAGCTGCCTGGCCGCGCCTCCGCATAGAAGCTGGAGTGGGGACATGCCACTGCTTCTGGGAGCTGCTTGAGGTAAGCGCTGCCTAGACCCTGAACCCCTGAGCTCCCACCCCATGCGCCAACCCTGTCCCAGCTCTGATCCCCTTCCTTCCCTCTGAACCCCTTGATCCCAGCCCAGAGCCCCCTCCTGCACCCTAAACCTCTCATACCCAGCCCACCCCTGATCCTGCACCCCCAGCAGGAGCCCTCACTCCCCGCAACCCACTGTCCCAGCCCTGATCCCCCTCCTGCCCTCTGACCCCTCAGTCCCAGCCCAGAGCACCCTCCTAAACCCTCATCTCCAGCCCCACCCCAGAGTCTGCACCCCCAGCCAGAGCCCTCACACACCCCCGCACCTCAACCCCTTGCCCCAGCCCAGAGCCCCCTCCCACACCCCAGCCCCCAGAGGCAGCCCAGTGAAAATGAGCAGGTGAATGAGGGTGGGGAGAGCAAGTGACAGAGGGAGGGGAGGATGGAGTGAGGAGAGGCGGGTTCTCAGAGGGGGCGGGGCAAGGGCATTTGGTTTTGTGCAAGTAGGAAGTTGGCAACTCTATGCAAACTCCTGCTCTCAGGCAAACAGCCAGGGCCACCAGGAGGACACAGGCCCTGCTTTTTAAATTCTAATTCAAAAAGATCTCCTACTGTACACGGTGAGTTTTGTGGAATTCCGTGCATTGTCTTGGAGAAGATGAAGGGCAACCTGACAGAATTTAAACCTGTGGTTCCAAGAAATATAGCTATATTGTATGTAATGGTTAGACTGCTAAACTACCCACCCTCACTTAACGCCTGAGTGAGCTTAAACCACAAAATGTGCAGCAATGATTCAGAGCACATCTTTACAGCATAAAAGGTATTTTAATACATAAAAACTACACAGGCAAATCAAGTGCATTAACTAGCTATTAGCCATACTTTTGAGTATGAAAGGACAGTCAGGAGTGTCTTTAATTTATATTGTACAGGAATTACTATACCAGATTAAAAAAAACAAAACTAAACCAATGAACTATAGGAGAGAGAAATGGATTGTTAGGCAGAGTAACGAAGTGAGAGATGCTTACAATTTTTGCTACCATCTTTATTTACTACTGGTTTTATGATTTTTTCCCAAAGTGTCACTTTGACTCATACACAAGTCCTCCTAAGGATTCATTTGGCTGGAAGTTTGCAAATCAATATTTTTTTAAGGGTTAATGTCTAATTGGAAGGAATTTACAGATCTGATAGAGTCAGGGAGCTAGAGTAAACTTCAGGAGTAAGGAACCCAGCAGAAAAACAGCTAAATGTGTATTGCTCAGACTCAAACACTATTTCAGTAGGATGTAGAGTACAAAGATCAATACAGAAATCAGGTTTTAAATTAGTCTAAAGAGCTAGAGCTAACTTGGAAGAATCTCTAGAAACTTTGGGCCTGATACTGCACAACTGAAGTAAATGGGAATTTTGCCCTAGTCTTCAACAGGAAATGAAATGGACTTATATAAAAGTGAAATATGTTTGTATCTGAGAGATATGGAAGGATAAAAGTCTGAATACACTAACATGGAAAATCTCAAAATAAGCTCTGCCAGCTAGACATGAAGTCATCATTCACAATTCCTCCACTAATCAGAATGGGATTTAAGAGGATAAATCTTTGAGGTTAACGAGCGCTAGTAACCAATCCTGTTCAGAAGGTCAATGGAACAGCTATTCAGGTAATTGTGACAATTGGTTCACAAATTTAAAGGAACCACTAGCATAAGAATCAGTCAAAAGCATTTAATCATTAACCATCTGAGTGCCTATCAGTTTCCTCAGATGCCCTTGTAGAAGTACAGCACGAATTCTGCCACTAACATACCACCACTCAAAATTTTAGTCATTGTCATACAAGAACTGAGGAAATGGATCCAATTCTGATTATCTTTCCAGCTTATTTCTTTCTTTACCAGTATCTAGATACTAATAATTAGAGTACAGTTGTAGCTACCGTTCCTACCTCTCTTCCCAGTTTAAAGCCCTCTTGACAATTCCTTTTAGTTTTGAGCCCAAGCAGCTGGTTTCTTAATATATGTAAGGCTTCTAATAGTTGCCTTATTTGTTTATCTTATGATTTACTTTTAAAAATCATATTTAACTGGCCTTAACCATCTAACTGCACACACCACTAGCCCAAGTAATAAGAATACACATTTAGTGTTTCCTGTGCCCTCTCTCCCCTATTTCTTCCCATTGTTAGCAGCACCTGCTTGTGGAATTTTGCCTTAAATTAGACTTAATTCCCTTTAGGGCAGGGAAAGCCTTTCACTATGTATTTGTACAGCATCTAGCACAATGGGTTCCAATCCTCATTGAGTTCTCTAAGGGTATGTCTACACATACCCTTAAAGCTGCAGGTGCAAATTCCATATCATGGAGACATCTGATCAAGCTAGCTCGCTAAAAACAGAGTACAGCCGCAGAGGAGCGATGGGCAGGAGGAGCTAGTCACTCCAAGAACGTACCCACCCAAGATGCTAAGCATGTACTTGAGCAGTGAGACCCTCCTGCCATTCATGACACTGTGGCTGCATCCTACTTTTAGTGTGTGCTAGTTTGATCAACATCATTAAGTGATAGGATTTGGGAATCACTCTTCCTGCCATCTCTCTTCATCCAATGGTTCCTCTCCATAGGATTCTAAAAAGGCAACGAATGTAAATGTCACCTCAAGCATCCCAGAAATGCTTAAGAGTCCCACAAGACCAAAAAGCCATGTGGTAGCCACTGTGGCAACAGGGAGAAGAATCATGCTCTGGCCAGTCTTTCATTGGCCTCTGAGTTAGGGACAGAAAGGGAAGCAACAGAGGACACTGGAGAGCAGAGGATGAGCAGTCTTGTAAAAAGCTGGCAATTGCCCAACTCTTCCACAGAAGCTCCTTCTGCTGCTGCCATGGGGCCAGGAAAGCAGCTGATAGATTACATGACGCTACCCAAATCCCCAACTTCTGTAGCACATCCTGGAGCAACAGGGTGCCCAGATAGCAAGTACGAAAAATCAGGACAGGGGGTGGAGGGTAATAGGCGCCTATATAAGACAAAACCCCAAATATCGGTAGAGCCCTAGCAGATACAAAAATGCGGATCTGCATCTGCCAGAATCAACCCATGATCCAACCTGCAATCCACTAGCCGTCTAGTGAGACAGCTTGCTGGTGCGGCTACACACAAAAGGACTAGCGAAGGAGAGAGCGGAGATGAGCAAGTGGGGGAGCGCGTGTCTTGCAGGGAAGAGGCAGTGTGGAGGCTGGGGGGAAGGGGTATCGCATCACGTGTTGCTCCCGGGGGCTCGCGAACGATGGCAGCAGCAGTGCGTGTTGCCTCACAGCGGGTCAGGGCGCCAGAGCCTACCTGCTCCAATCCCCATGGCTGGGGGAAGGCCCCACTGCCCAGGAGCCAGCAGGCGGGAGCGCAGCCAGTGCTACCAGGCCGGGCCATGGTGAGGATGCTGATGCTGGGGAGGGGTCCGAGCTGCTGGACAGGAAGCAGCGCAGCGAGCGGGTGCTGGATGTCCCCTACTTCAGCCTGCCGCCCAGCCCCAGCCACTGGCTACTGGCCCTGAGCGTGTTGTGCCCCCCAAGCTGCCTGAGCCGGACTTTGCGGGCCAGGCGCTGCTGATGAGCACAGCCCTGCGTGATAGCATCCGCATCCAACTCACTTTCCACAAAAATAGTCCACGGACAACCACATCTGCAGATATCCACAGATATGAAGCGGATATCCGCAGATTTGCAGGGCTCTAAATATCAGGACTGACCCTATAAAATTGGGATAGCTGGTCACCCTATCGAGCAACACATTTGGAAAGCCATCCAGCTGATCACACAGGCAGCAGCATTACCCTTTAGTATTTTTTGTCACTGTTTTGTTTAACCAAAAATAAAAAGCCAACAAAAAACAAAAAAATACATCCAACCAGCCACCGGTGTAATGTGGGGTTGGGGGGTCAGGAGAATGGCAGAGCCACCATCAAACTTGGGGAAAGTGATAAGTAGTGCTGTATGTGTTAAATGTATACTGCAGACTATCCATGGGACTCCCCTTTTGTCTTGGTACTTTTCCCACCTGAAATCTCGCATCAGTTTTAACCCCACCTCTCCACAAAATCGTAACATAAATCAATTTAAAAAATGTACATGAACATTAATGTATGCTTTCAGATAAATCCCAAACCATTCACTCTAGCCAAATTAATAAAACACACAAACTTTTTAAAACCTTTGTAATAGTAGTAGTGTAGATCAAATATCACTACAACTGTTATACAAATTAATCCCAGTAATTTGAGTGATCAGATGATACTGTATATCATAACTATGTAGCAACTGTCATCAGATCTGAAAAAAATTAGAGAATGGAAATCCCTTTACAACCATTTCTTCAACTTTTAAAAAATGGACGTTGAATTTTCTAAATGGCAATCTTTACATTCTTCAATGGCTCCTCATGCTCATTAAGAAATAAAAGAGAGGTGGCAAAAACTGTATTTGCCCAACAATGAAAATCCCATAACGTGTGTTACACTGGAGTAGAATATTTATATACATGTAAAATATTCTCTGTAATCCCATTTCCTGACCATATAGTAAATGTTTCTCCATAAGCAAATTTGGTATTCCAGGAACACAGGAGACTGAAAAAATTACACCTACCTGGTTTCAAACAGCATTCACCACCAAGTCACCTGGCGGTAAAACACTTTGCCACCTACAGTATATATTTATATTTTTAAACACATTACAGTCCTCATACTCTTTCATGCAAGAGTCCTCTTCCAGGGGGATGAATACTTGGTCCTGTCACCAATCTTTATCTGCTTCTAGGCACAGCCCTACATTTCAGTTGCAAGCTAGACTGAGCTAATCACTTACAAAGACTGGGAGGTTTTTCAGCCCCTTTGTTCCCATACATTTTCAGAACATGGTAAGACATAGAAATTGGTTTAGAACTGTAAATTCAAACTCAGCAGGAAGTGACTTGTGCAGTGAAGGCTGCATTCTAGTTCCCTTGGATAATTATCATGGCTGCTTATTTATTCTTAATATCAATAAGAATTAAAGAGTTCAGTACATAATTTTGAATATTAAAGCATTAATAAGATTTTTCTTTCTATACTTCTTTAAAATGGTAATGTAAAACATCTAATATTTTCGATAAGTATCCCTGAGAAAAGAAACCTACCCGGGTTCCAGTGCCATGCATGATATCTTCTGGTGTGTTATAAATCTCAGTTTCCATTTGTACTGTCTGCTTTTTCTCATCTGAGACCTTCACTCGCAGAATTCGAAAATAAGATCCTCCAAGATCCAATGCAATGAAATCTCCTTTCTCTATTTGAAAGACAAGATTCAAGTTCTCAAAATTGTTAAAATGGCTCTGACCATATATATATATATATATAAAGCATAAATACACATACTATGCTTATAGCAAATAAGTTCTATCTACAGCATGCCTATACACAGTATGTCAAGCTAATTCCCCGTAATTCAACCTAAGAATACTGCCATAGCAACACTGAACATCAGTGATGTAAAAGTATATAATAGTGTGGCTTATCCAGAGAGAGGGCAATGAAGTAGTGGTCAACAATCAGGGTTCAGGCATCTTGACTAAGCTGACTCACCAGACTCAATGAGGAAGATCTGAGGAGCAAGCTGAAAACATTGTAAATCTGGATGGAATGGAATCATGGTGTGTGGAAGATTAAAGAGTGTTTCTGTGGGGGAGGGCACAGACAGAGGAAGAGTCTTTCCAGGGGGACCTAAAGTATTTCTGGGAGAACTCTGAAGTTTTGGTGCATCTGGATTCAATTTAGCCTTAAATCACTCCAATTTACACTGGAACACAGTTAACTATAAACCAAGAGTTTTATTCATGGGAGCTAAATTTCCCTGAAAACTACAATAATGCAACAGATGTCAGACAGAGAGAAGTCATACTAAAAACTGTCTCGACAAACCGATAGCTGTCACAACAGACGAGTTCAAAATTTGTGACTTCTGCTGAATCTGACACAGATACAGCTGCCTAAAATGATCTCCTCCTGCAAACCAGAGAAAATATTAGGACATTTCTGTCTCTTATCTCAAAGGAAAAGAGATGGGTTTCAAAACTTCGAAACCAATTCAGTTGATCATCTACCTCAAGAGCAGTTCAAAAAGCCTTAAGGATGTGACCCAGTCATGCTACAGAGACTGGCATATATCTGAAAAGTCACACTTTCAGTGCTTGTTTTACTGCTGTGTAAATATACTTGACTGATCCAGGTGATGACACTTGAGCTATCTTGTCTTATCAGACAATGGAACAAACAAGAACAGCGATCATTAACGGTTTAAAGAAGAGATAATGAGGGAAATGCTTACACAATCTTTATAACAATGAGCTACAGGCCTGTATGTGCAATACATGAACACTGAAGCCCTTGAGCCCCTCTCCTCCTCCCCACATACACACACACAGAAAAGCCAGTGGATTTTAGAAGGCTGTTTCCTGCTTAGCAGCACAGTTAAGGTAACACTGCACTTCTAGTGTTCTCCCAAATTCCACCTCTTCACTGATTTGTCACTTTGGTTAAACTTCATAAACTACATATATACTGGGTGAAACCCTGGCTTGATTGAAGTCAATGAGAGTTTTGCCACTGACTTCTGTTGGACCAGGATTTCACCCATCAAGAGTAACAGAATAAATCCTTTGCCACATATTATACCATTTGTTGTGGTTAGCACAGACTCAATTGCACCACTTGCCCTCATTACTATGATGCCTCACAGGATTCAATCCTTGATCCATATAAATATCTATCTCACCTTCCTTTTGAATTCAACCTCTTGTATAATTCCTACGAAGGAAATTCCCAACTCTCCTGACATTGCTTGTTTCAGCCATGTGTCTGTCTAAAATCAATATTGATGCACTTTTAACTGCTAAGTATCATCCCTGAAACTTCATTATCTCCAGCTTCTCCAACTCAAATCTCGCATCCATCTGTATGGTCAAGAATCTAATTTGACTGACCCCAAATCTTCGTCCCACAACTCATGGGTCTGTAATTTGCCTACTGCTACCAGAACTTGCATCTGACATTATTCTGACCACTCCTCTGCAAAAACTAGTATAGTCTTGTTTATAATTCCACCTCTCCTCATCTGTCCCGCTTTGATGTTATGAGCACAGAGTCTTCCAGAAACCTGCCTACTAAGCTTCCATAGGCAGTGTAACTTTCAAGAAGGAATGATCCCACTGTGACAAAATGGGATATGACTACATCAGATTGTGAAATCTGTTTTGTACCTGTGTTGATATATTGGCACTATAGCTGCATTAGTTCAGACTTGTCCAGGGGCAGCCTACTCTGCTGCATTCCAGGCAGCTGCCCTGCCTAGGAAAGGCATTTGACACCTTGCTGAAGACTGGTGAACACAGAACCTCACAGTTCGAGCGCTTCGCACGGAAACAAGGCCCTATGTAAGATGGGATTCTCCTCTGTGGGGGCTGACCATCACCACACATAAGGAGGACTTGCAGGAGGGAGAGGGCAGGAGGGACTCTGCCCCACCTGAAACACTGAGCCCTGGTCTACATTACAAATTTATGTCGGTATAACTACGTCACTCAGGGGTATGGAAAATGCACATCTCTGTATAACTATGTTGCTCCAACCGAACTCCTGGTGTAGACAGTGCTATGTCAACAGGTGTGCTTCTCCTGTCAACACAGCTACCACCTCCCAGAGAGGTGGAGCTCTCCCATCAGCAGAGGTAGCATCTTCACTGAAGCACTGCAGCAGCAAGCAGCGTTGACAAGCCCTGATGAACCACAGACTCACGTGAAAAGATGAGCTCAAACTAGGAGAGGGGGCATGTCAGGACTTGTTATTTTCAAAGTGCTGTAACTCTCAAGTGTTTTAAGAGTAATGGCTTGTCTACACTGAGCGTTAGTACACGGCAACATGGGTATAAATCTATGGCACACTAGCATGCTGTACACCAACTAGCTACGTGGATCCTGCTACCATACACATTCTCCCTCTAGACAAGGCCTCAAATGACTGATTAAGCAATTCCTCAGCTATGCCTGGGTTCCTTGCTTTTCTGCCACACTGTCTCTCAAGGGGTTAAGTGAGTGAACCCAGAGTGCCCATAGCCTAGAGGGAACTATGGGGGGAGCATGTGCAAGTGACTCGGAGAGGTCAGGAGGTCTCACACGCTGGTTTCAGCATCTAGGATGGCTGGATAGAAGTTTTCCATATCTCACGGAAGGACGTCAGACAAGAGGGCTGATCCTGGGAGCATGCTCTCTAGAGTCCCAGAGCTAGAAATAGTGACTATACTCTATCCAGACCCAGTTGATTTGCAAACATGTGAGGCCCAATGACTAGATCCACTTGCAACAGACTGGTGAGTGTACAGGGGGTTAGTGGGCCAGTCTGAGACACCTACGAGCTGTCATTTTCCATCTTGGAAATTAGGAACTCCTAAAGGGGAAAGTAAGTTCCTTACAGAAGTTGTTCTAGTTCTCCCAAGTTACAGCATCTAGTATCAAGCAAACCACCATATGCGAGACATCAAAAACAACTCATACATAAAAAATAAACTATAACTGGTAAAGTTGAATATTAAAGACAAAATTTATAATCTTAGTCTCTTCTAACACTTACCACATAACTTCAAGCTCTCTTTTTCTGCTGTCTCAAACATTGGGCTGATCCTGTTTTGTTTAATGGAAGAAAGCTCCCTTAGCACTTTCATATGTATTTTAAAACTACACAGTTTTAGAAATTATTTTTTAAGTTGTGCAAATGAACATAATTTAAAATCTGAACATATCCTCAAAATTCTGCATGTAGCTTCTTTTATCATATTTAAAACAGTAAATGGGGTTTTCATAGCTGTCTCAGCTGTCACAGAATCAGAAGTTAAAATGTTCATCCCGATCACCTCATTAAATGAAATACCTGAATAAGCCATAACATAAGAAAACATCATTTGTCTGGTACAAGCCATTACCTTCAATAAATAATGATAAACAAACACTAGAACAGATGGTCCTATTTCAAGCTTAAATGCACCCTGGAATATACTTCAAACAAATACTGCACTTCAGAAACGTCTATTCCAGCAATAGGTAACAAATTAACACATAATAAGAAATTCAGGCTTTTCAGTTTAAAAAAAAAACAAAAAACATTCCATGAGTATATTAATGTTTCAGATTTAGATTGTTTCATGACTTAAACCTAAGTAACAGCATTTAATCTAAGTTTTGTAATACAAAGATGCAATTAACCATACCAGAAGTTAATTCAGAAAGATCTTTTTGTAAAGCATTTTAAATAGCTTCAGATGCTTTCTTGACCATTATGGCCAAGAACATTTCTGCATTCTCAAATTAATGACTTCAGAATTTTAAAAAATAATTCTAAGAATATCTCCAAAGTCTTTAAAAGATATTACTCAAAAGGTTTATTAACAGAATTTCTTCAGAATATTCAGCTTTCATTCATCCTTCATGGTTTGGGATTTACAGCTAATTCATGCACTGAAATTATTGTCACTAAATTATTTTCACAGTTGTTACAAGATACCAAGATTGTTCCCACAGGACTCTATTCTGATCTTAGGGTTTGTCTTCACTACTGGGAAGATCGACGCTACTGCAATCGATGCAGCAACGTGCGTCAATTTAGCGGGTCTAGTGAAGACTCTCTAAATCAATGGCAGAGCACTCTCCGGTCAACTCTGGTACTCCAGCTCCCTGAGAGGAAGGCAAGTCAATGGTAGAGCGTCTCCTGTTGACACAGCGCAGTGAAGACACCGCGGAAAGTCGACCTAAGCTACATCGACTCCAGTTATGTTACTCACATGGCTGGAGTAGCGCAACTTAGGTCAACTTACCCCAGTAGTGTAGACAAGGCCTTAGATACATGTGTCTCTGGTCTGAGTGCATTAGGTTCTAGGTCCCAGAAATCCATGAACTGCTCAATATTTTCCCATTTCCAGTTTCACCTGGTGCCGCTTTTTATTGGCTCATACAATGGGTGAGTTCTTATGTCCAACATCTTTTACTAGAGTCTAAACAGAGATATAACAGCCACTTTTCCATGACTATGGTAAAGGATTTTGTACAGAAGAGCAAGGGCAAAAATCTTCATAAAGCATTCTATTATTAAAAATGAAAGGGGCACTCTAGTCTCATTAGTTCAATACTGGATTTTTCATTTGTGGAGAATGCAAGACACATGACGAACAACGTATTTGCAATTTCAGGAACACAAACACCAATAGTTACGTACAGAAAATATTGTATTTTTCATATTTTAAGTTAGACCTGCATTTTATACAAATATTGAGCAGCATAATCATTTAGTTTTTCAATTATTATCCAAAGATAGATACTAAAAACCTACACTACTTCAAGAGTGCACAGTCTACTTCTGTGTCTGAACTGGATATAGACTGCAAGCTCCTTGGAGAAGACTGTTGTCATCTTCTATGTTTGTACAGCAACACACGTACTATCACTACTTTCTTTGTGCACCAATGAAGTCAATGAGAGTTTTATTATCACCAATTTAAATGGGAACAGAATTGAGCAATAAAAGCTCTCAATGAATAATATTTGCCGTTTCTTTTTGTAAGTCATGTAATATTTATGATGAAACCAATATTTTAATTCATTTGTACTCCTGATGAGGGGAGACACTAAATTTGACATTTTTCCTGTCTCAGCTCTGCCTAAGAATTGGATTTTAATGTCACTATTTTATTGTATTTTATTTTTTATTGTGAGATAAGCTGTTGTTTATGAAAGTGAGATGCTAACAGCACTGCCTGGAACCAGGCTTGTTGCACCAGGTCCAACCCTGATGGTTTCCAAATCTTGACGCCCAACACCTCCCACCTATTCCAGGCCTAGGCCATCCTGCATCATGCTGCATTGTGCCTAAAGGTCTCCTGGTTCTGTATTTATGTCTTTTAATAATTCATAATGTTATCTGTTTTACTTATCAATATGTGTCATGGTTTTTATCTACTAGCGACTGAATGTTGGTGAGATAGGGGATATATTTGTGCTTGACTGGAAGAAGTGAAGATGCAGGAAAATCTGAAGCTCAGGGTCAGCAAAATGTTAGAATTGCCATAGGGCACCAGGAACATATATTCTCTGCAACAACCAACAGGGGAACAGAATGCATGGCCAGTCACAGCCATGTCATTGCTTCCTTCTTAGACCAAAATACAACTCAACACATGCACATAGAGTGAAATTTACTCCCCCTGCAGAAAGTCTAAAGTATTTGGGTTCAGTGTGGTAGCGTGCAGAGGGAGTGGAAAAATGAAATCCATTCCATCCAATTCATAGCCTGAGTGCAGAACTCCTGAATCACCCCTCTATGGCAGCCATGTACACTCCATATCTATTGCATGAGGCATTGGGGCTACTGAATCTACATAAACATGGACCCCCAACCCAGGATCACTCCCACTACCCTGGCAAAACCCATTCCCGTAGCAAGCATGCATCGTCACTTCACCAAGGGTCTGCCACAGCAGCTTCTATGTCTGGCTTAAGCGGATAAATGGCTTTGGGCTGGCAATCCGCACACTAGTAAATTTCAACATAGTAGCCAACAGCACAAAAGTGAAACTGGAGGACTTGAAAAATATGCTTAACACAGTTCTCTAATTTCAAGCATAAAAAATTAGTATTAAGCTACAAGAAGCGAAAGCAGTGCAGAAGCATAAAAGATTTCCACTCACAACACAGCCTAGTGTTTCACTGCCTAATATTAAATTGTTGGTTTTAACCCAACTGGTTCTCCCAACATGACTGCACAACTATGCTGCAAACAGAGATTTAGATCTACTGCAGAAATGCAGTGTAATTACTAACTCATGTATATTAAATAACACAGAGACTGAAAATGAATCACTGAGAGAATCAAAATAAGGGCAAAATTTGCTACCAAATACCAATACACCATCTCCTTGGGTTGTGAAGGATATGTGGTATTTTTAAAAGACACTCGCACATATGTCCACCTTTAAAACCCCTAGTCCACTATAGACCACCGCTAATTGGTTTAAAAAAAAAAATCTGAATTTTACCAACAAGAATTTTGTAATGAAAACAAGGTTTTCAATCCAACTAACAATGTGGGAGTGTTGATAGACAGAATACCTAGAAAGAAGTGAAAAAAATCTCTTCCAGCTTTAATGTGACCCATTTTGCATAGGTCAGTAAAAAAATTACACAAGTTAGTTCCATGCTTTGGAATGAATGCATGCATATGAGGCTCTCCAGAAAGTAAAATGCTTTGTTTGGTTTCAGTAGTGTTTAAAAAGACATTTTCATGCAGTGTGTTACATTAACACATCACACAATATTCTAATCCTTACCTGAGCCATCAGGAATTGACCTTACAAATGTAGGAAGCATTTTTACTGTGGCTGTTGGATTGAAGTCTCTAGAAAGACCATTTTGCATCTCCCTCTTGAAGCGAGCCATAATATCCACCAGTGTTTCATCAGAGAGCCGCATGGAATAAAGATATTTATCAATCTGGAAAAAAAGAAAATAAAAGTAAAGTTAAAATCCTGCATCTGCTTGTGTGAATGCAGACACTTTTTTTTCTTTAACTGGACATTTCCAGCAGATTAAATGTTTATATACTGAACACATGATTCTTCTAGTTTGATTCCGGGACTCTGAGATCAAATGAGAAATACAACCAATACCAACAGGTTTTCTATTCTTTTAACTCAAAAAGAAAAAGAAAAGAACACAGTAACTGCCATACCAAATTAGAGCAGAGGCACATCTATCCCTGAATCCTTCCTCAGGTTTAAAACTAGGTGAAACTTCCCCCCAAGATAATGCACTTTATTGTAGTATACAATATTATACATTTGGGAAGAGAAGGGAAATTCCTTCCTTTCCTTCCTCTCTGAAGGTAATCAGTTTATGCCCTGAAGCATAGGACTTGTTTATCATCATCATCAGCCTAGCTTAAGGACAAGGAGTAGTTTACAGCAAAGAGGCTCTAATTTCATTATGAAAAGGTTTCACTGCAATTTAGGGCCCATAAATACTGGGCTGGGTAAGCAACAGGAACCAAAGGAGAAAGACCTGGGGAAAAAAGAATTAATGTCTGGAAAATACTTTGAGATCCTTGGATAGGATCTACACTACGCACTGTTTAGTGACACAGCTGTGCTGCTACATCCATGCCACTAAAAGATGCGCTGTATAGCTGCTGTTTGAGAGCTATAGAGAGCTCTCCTGCCGACAAAAAACTTCCACCCCCAATGAGCAGCAGTAGCTTTGTTGGCAGGAGAGTTCTCTTGCTGACAAAGCGCTGTTCACACCAGTGCTTTTCGTCGGTAAAATTTTTGTCGTTCAGGCGGGGTGTGTTTTTTCACACCCCTGAACAACAGAAGTTCAGGTTCCAGTGTAGATAAAGCCTAAGAGCGCCTTTTATGCCCACAGGCAACATACAGTTGATTTAGTCAAACAGGTATCACAAGAACTGGTGACATGCTGGTCATGAATTTCATTGCCTGATGTATATATGGGTTGTGTATAAAGAATTATGTACGTGTACTGGAAATATGTTCTTAAAATACGTTTTAGAGGCAGTGGATAAACGAGCCTGCCTTAGATAAGGGAATGCAGATTTGTCTGCATGGCTTGACTGCAAGTTAAGGACAATTAAAGTAAAATTACACATAAGGTAAACAAAGCAATCAAGCTAACAAGCAGCAGAGGAAACAGCTTGATGAGCACACTGGGGGAGGACACACACACACCAGATTCTGAATTTTCAGGAGGTTTTCCTGGCTCTTGAGACAAAAACAATGGATTCTGGGAAACATACGGGGAGCGAAAATACATTCTAGCTATCCATCCCCTGGCGGGAAAGGAGGCAGCACCATCTGATTCTGTGAACACTGAATCCTCTTGACTGGAAGGCTAGAGATGCTGGTAGCTTGATGTAAGTGAGAAATCATTTTAGCTAAAGACATAGCTTGCTAAAATTAAGGTGCAGATACCAGAAAGTGTGTTATTTTTGTATTGTTTGTAATCCTTTCCTATCTTTTTAATTCTTCCTTGGTATCACCTAAATCTGTTTCTTTATTAATAAGCTTATTCTTGTTTTATTACAAAGTCAGCCCAGTGCAGGGATATCAGCCAAACTAACATACTGGTGTGTGCTCTGGCTCTTTGGAGGTAGCAAACTTAATTTCTGTGAGTGCTCAGTGAGAGGGAATGGACACTGCAGAGAGACATCCCTGGAGAACTCAGGAATTGAGGATCACTTATGCAAGGCACAGTTAGGACTGGCAGAGTCTCAAGGTATTTGCTAGTGAGGCAGACAGACTGATCTGTCTCCAGCAAAGCGCTCTCTTTTTAAGGTAGTGAGGTAACACAGTGGCTTGCAGATCTGGGTTCCCAGAGAAGAATGACACAAAAGCATTTAAATACATTATGTAGTAGCAGCAGTTCCAAAAAGCTTTGGAATCTGAATTCTTCATAATTGTGTGGAGCATAGCTCAGAATGAATCAAGGATACAGTGTACACTACTTTCCAGTTCACCAGAGTATTTACCTAGTGCTACTTCCCCAGAAGCTACAGGACCACGGACTCTATTATACACATTTTGCAGAAGGTTGACCTGACATAGCAGGGTTGTCTACAGCAGGCTCTGAACAAGGTTAGAAGGCTCAAACAGATCATTACTAATTTGGTTAACATTTACAAAAAACAACATGCAGAAAATCTTGCAAGATCACTGATCACATCCAAACTATAACCATAGTGCATGTCCAGTCTGGTTTTGAATCCAGAATGGAACCAAAGCCACTGGGACACATTTAGAACCATGGAAACAAACCCAATACCAAAGAGGTACAGAGATTTGAATTCAAGATTCCAGATTTGGATCATTTCTAGATTCCGGTAAGCACTTCTCTGAATACAAATATCTGTGTATTAAATTATTCTGCACAGAAATACCAATGAATAACTCTCTGCTTTGCTGCTTCTTTTAAAAATCTTTTCCCTCATCCACAAAAGCAACTGCCCCAAGAGCATGAAATAAATCCCCAACAGTCTTCAAGTTAATTTTTACAATTCAGCAATTACAATATTTATCAAGCTGAGCAAGAAAATAATCAAAAGAACTATTCAATAGCTTATTTGATTAGAAAATATCCAGTGAGCTGAGTCCTCATTGCTCTGATTCTCTCCCAAGAAAAAATATGAAGTAGTGCAGTAAACTACAGCAGCATTCAAGGCAGTGATAACTTTGACAGAGACATAGCACAATTTTTGCATTTCCACACAATAAAGAAAACTAGCATTTCAATACAATAGACCCAATTCTGCCCCCAAGTCTATGATAGCTGCACACACAACTGCTGGAAGGATTGAATGAAGTGAGCTGTAGCTCACGAAAGCTTATGCTCAAATAAATTTGTTAGTCTTTAAAGGAGCCACAAGTACTCCTTTTCTTTTTGAGAATACAGACTAAACACGGCTGCTACTCTGAAACCTGGAAGGATTGATTCCACTGTCCAGCATGCAGCACTCTATGGGCTTCTGCTCCCATCTGGTATGCCAAAGATTTTATCTGTGCAAACATTCCCCAGAGCAAGAGATGTCAGGAGACAACAGCAACCAAGACAGCTAGACAAACTATAGGCATTTGCCATGTGATCACAAGACAAAATGTGTGTAGCATCAAAGAGCAACACATTCAGACTTCTATGGGAACCACAAAGGAGTCAGTCTGGCTAAGCTTCATCAACCCTGCAAGACTCAGGGTTACAAAACTCCCTGGCCACATCTGCACACAGCTACACATCACGAGAGGGCATTGCCAAACAGCACAGAAACAGCTGTAATTATTAATGAAACCACCTGGATTAATCTGAAGAGGCAAGGAAAGCTCATTCCCAAATTATTTAACTCTTTGGACTGTTGATGAACTGAAAGTTTAGGATAAAAACCTCCCTTTTTAACATCTACTCTCATCTCAGTGGATGGGGGGGGGGATTTATTTCCTGTATATATTATCCTCTCATATTTAGTGCCTTTCATCACAAAGGAGCCAAAAATGTTTTATAAACATATTTATTGTATATTATATAAAAACATAAACACATCTAATATGTGGAGGCAATATGATAAATTAATTTCATGGATCTGCAGCTTATCACGCACCCTCTGACTGACTCATCTGCCCTTGCTCACTAATCCATGTTTCCAGAATTTATTAGAGCATTCTAACCCCTGACCAACTTCAAAGAGCCACATCCCCACACTCCCCTCTAAAATTACCCCAGCCCAAGGCCAAGGGTAACTCAGTCCAGGGTCAGTGCCAGTCTTTCAGTACACAAAAATGTCAGTTTTACAGTTCATTATTTCACAACCCCACATATTTTGCAGAAGTTAGAAATAGGAAATTATACCACTAGAAAGAGGCAAGAGTTCTAGCTTCCCCTGACGCCCAGCACTGTTTTGTTCACAATATTACACAAATCTTCTTCAAAGAGAATAACAGCAGCAGTGATACTTCAGAGAAACAATTCAGCCTTCAGAGATCTGGTTAAAAGACATCTGTGTCCCATTCTTGTTTACCATCAGCTTCTAGTCCCAGTTTACTGTCTGGCTTGTAAATATTGGCCTAAAAATTCATCAGCCTGAAGCAACACTTTCCACATCACACGGCCTCTTTTACTCTGTACTAACCACAGTTTACTACATGGTCCAGAGCATTAAAACGCAACCCATGTACCTGACAATCAATGTGCCTCCAGTGGCAAACACACGTCAGATACATGAGGTTCCTTTACCAAGACCCTCTCCTTTAATCTTGTCTTTGATTAGGTAATATTAATATCTATCCTTCAAAAACCTGACTTTGATTACCACACCAGCACCATAACATACTCTCACATATCATATATACATATGAACATACACCCACACACTAAACAACAGTTTAAGGCAGGAAGTGACGAAGAATACTCTACTATTCTCCAGCTTCAGGAGAATATAGCCAGTCAGAATGTAATTAGGGCCCAAAATGGAATTTGGATAGGAAACCAGTCCCAATGCAGTTACTCTTGCAAAAAGTATTTCAATCCCAAGTGATCAAAATCTCAGTTTGACATCTCAACCGCAGATGGCACATATGACAGAACAAGGCACCTTAACATAGAATCATAGAATCATAGAATATCAGGGTTGGAAGGGACCCCAGAAGGTCATCTAGATGGTAACATAATTACCAAGCATTCATGTACCAGTGCTCTGAACTACTGAACCACCGAAAACAATACTTCCTGCAGCACCTTAGATTTCTCTTGCATTGACCAGGTCTAACCATATTTAGCCTGTCAGATCTCACTTGGTCTCATCTTAAATTGATAGGGCTGCATCCTAATCCCTCTGCGTCAAAGTTAGGTTGAACCTTTTTTATTATAATCCTTGAATATGTTGTAAAGCATTTAATACAAAGCTTAACAGAAGAAAATTGGAAAGTTACCGAAAGATAAATTGGAAAAAAAATTAGACACAGCAATTACAAGAAATAATACTATACACTAGTCCATAAGTAGGAGATTATATTAATTTATCCAGGGTTCTACCTAAAAACTAGCCACTTGATCTTGAAATCATCTGTCTGAATCCAGTCCAGATCAGTAGCGGGTGGATGCTGTTACAATCTCACGTTCAGAACATTGGAATGAGTTGGTGCTCAGTCCCCCTCCTAGTGGAGGAGTATCCTCATCACCGAAACCACCACAGATGGTGCTTTCATGGGCAGTTTCAAAAAACAGACCAAGAACTCAATGATTCTGGAAAGTGAACTACCCTACCACTACTCAAGACTGTCTCTCCAGAACAGCAATGGCATAATGGTGAAAGGGTGAGGGGCCTTGCACTGCTGCTACCCAGGCCGCAGGTTTTCTGGGAATAAACAGAAGGCATCAGTCTCCAGCACTCAGCCATATGCAAGAGGCCTGAGGTATTGTCTTTTTAAAGTGAATGGGGGGGGGGACATTAATTAAGGCTGCATCGTCATCAGACTGCACTGTCATTCTAAGCCTTGACTGTCCATAATCTCCTTGCTCATGTAGTGATCTAATTGGCTGTTAGATGCTTTATAATATCTTATAATGCATCTAAAATAAACTCTGTAGACGCTCCACCTCCTGCCTCCCATTTACAGTAATGTGTTGAAGGCTAAAGAAGTGATCCACAGATATTATTTGCATAAACTTTAGTGAGGGTGTTCGAAGAAAGGAAATCAAAATCAAACTAGCCTGAGCTGATCACCTGTGGGACAATGTACCATTGCTTGATAAAGCTAAACAAACCCCACATACAGTAAAAGGTGGATATTTTTCTCATTCTGAAAAACCAATGACAACATTTCTTGCAGTTACACAATTGGGGCAGGGATCTTGGGTGTACACAGAGATGCACACCGAAATCCATGGAAAATCTCACTTCAAAATAGATCGCTCCAATGCACTCCACTTCTAACAAACCAGCCAACTCTCTCGGTTGACGGAAAATGGTTACAGTCATTCTACCAAGTAAAAGGGTGTGGCGGGAGGGGAAGGAGATGGGCACTGCTTTCTTGAATTCATTCTCCTTACGGGGCTACTAATTAAGCACGAACTACAAGAAAAATCACTACAAACAATACATACTCTCCTTTTTCTGGTTAAGTATCAAATATAGCTCATGCACAATATCCAGTTAAGGGACACTTCGGAAAATGTTTGCCGAGAGGCCACAATTAGGAAAGTGCCACTTTACTGAATAGGAGATTTAATAAGGTGTTCCCAACCAGAGCTCCTCTGGAAACTATTTAGACCTTCTCTAGACTGGCGATGAAGCAACCTATGTGGAATTAGGAGGCAGGAGCACAGGCAGGGCCAGCCGCAGGAACAAACATTAAGGGCGGCACCAAATGAACACCTGGGGAGGTGCTGGTCTGATTTTACTTTGTTTGGGTAGGGACTTTTTTGTTGGCTTTTTGGGTTTTGTAGCTCAACTGTTGGGGGAACACCAAAAACATTTTCCGCCCTGAGTTGCAAAACACTGAGGACCAGCCCCGAGCTCAGGTTGCAGAAAAGTTTGGAGGAGGCATCGGCAAGTCAGTCTGTATGCACATGGCTTGACAGCTAACTGAAGCTGCAGCATCTCTGTACATAGTTCTCTCATTAAAGAGCCTGTTCAGTTTTACAAGCATGACATCCTCTCATTATTGCCCAACATAGAATAGCTGAAACAGGATTTGCCCAGATTACACACCCATTGGTGCAGCTGCCTGGTACAATCTGTAGTGCAGACAGGCAAAGCCCATACTTGCACCAGTGGAACTTATCCTGATTTCAAGCAGGGAAGACCTTCTGTGAAGACCTGGCTGCTGCCTGCACACACTGGGAGATGGTCCTGAAGAACTTATATGGAAGGGAAGGGAACGAGCCCTCCAAAGGTGCAGCAGAGTGCATCTGAAGTTTTGAAGTGAATGGCTGCACTGATGCAAACAGCAGAATTTGTCCCTTTACCAACAGCTGGCATGTCCTGAGAAATGACATAATTCATGATAGTGGAAGCATGGAGCCCTACAAAAGACTTAATAGTTTCCATTTGATTTTAAAAGTATATTAACTATTTTTTTAAATGGAGAGTGCTATAAACAAAATAGTATACATGTAATTTTTCTTGACTAAAACATGTAATGCTGATTCATTTTCGTACATTAGAAAAGACTTCTTGAATTCCAAGAACTGCAGTAATCATGCAGTGGATCTGTAGATAAATATAACTATGTGCTCACATTTCTACGTAAACATTGACTCAATTACTAAGGACCAATAACTGTCCTTAGATGCATGTCTAGTTTGCACTGACATCAATGGGACATAACCAAGGACAGAAAGAGGCCTCCTTCTTATAAAGATTTCCAAAAATCATTAGCACCTATTTTATTCACACAGTCCTTATAGGGAAGTCATTAACTTATGCAAACACTCCTACTACACAGTTGTTCATGTAGCATGCTCATTTAAATGTGAGGAACATTCATCAGGAGTAAAAGATGCATTAATGAAAATAGTTTAAACATTGCAAGATGCTTCCCTTTTCAATTACATATTGCTTCAGTTTGTAACCTTTTAATGGTTCCTACACAGCAGTGATTCCGGGTAGTTAATTCTATTAATTTTATTTGATCCAAACAATTGCCATTTACATCACATTGCCTGCATTTTTAAGAAAAAACGCTTTTCAGAGTTTTTTCCTTTTTATTTCATTATCTATTTTGAGATTTTGTCAGGCACATGATGAGTAAAAATTAATAGCTCCTTGACTAGACAGAAAATTGGCAAAATCTAAACTTCACATACAGCTTACCACTGCATTTGTAAATCTAATGGAAAACAAAAGGACTCAGCCTTTGGAAGTTCCAGGCCCTGATCCTGCAAAGACTTATATACCTGCTCAACTTTATGTATTGTGAGCTGTTACACTAAAGTCAATGAGAATGATCACAGTACATAAAGTTCTTTGCAGTGTTGTTGTGGCCGAGGATATTACAGAGACAAGATGCATGAGGTAATATCTTTTATGGGACTTAGGGTTGACAACTTTCTAATTGCACAAAACCTAACAGTCCTGCCCTAACCCTTCCCCAAGGCCCCGCCCCCACTCCCTCCAGCCCCCCTCCCTCCATCGCTTGTTCTCCCTCACCCTCACCCACTTTCACTGGGTTGGGGCAGGGGGTGAGGGCTCCAGCCAGTCAGCACTTACTTCAGGCAGCTCCCGGTTGGCAGTGCAGTGGGGCTAAGGCAGGCTCCCTGCCTGCCCTGGCTCCGTGCTGCTCCCGGAAGTGGCCAGCATGTCCGGCTCCTCGACTGAGACGTGAGCAGGCAGCTCTGCACAGTGCATGCTGCCCACACCCACTGGCGCCGCCCCCGCAGCTCCCATTAGCCACAGTTTCTGGCCAATGGGAGCTTCAGAGCCGGCATTTGGGGCAGGGCCAGCATGTGGAGCCTTCCTGGCCCCTGTGCCTGGGGGCTGCAGGGATATGTCGCCGCTTCCAGGAACTGCGCGGAGCCAGGGCAGGCAGGGAGCCTGCATTAGCCCTGCTTCGCTGCCGACTTGACTTTTTAAGAGCCCGGTCAGAGGTGCTGACCGGAGCCACTAGGGTCCCTTTTCGACCAGGCGTTCCGGTCAAAAACCGGATGTCTGGCACCCTAATTGGACTGCCTTCTTTGTTGGTGAAAGAGAGATGCTTTTGAGTGACACTCTCGCCACACTTTCATCAACAGAATGCGGTCCAGTAAAATATATTACTTCACCCCCCCGGTCTTTCACAGTACATAAAGTTATGCTTAATTCTTTGTAGGATCAGGTCTTAATCAGCATATGTGCAGAGACAAACTTATCATACATCTCCTAAAATTTTGCCCTAGAACTGCCACCAAAGCTGCTATCAGCAAAAGGCTCGTCAATACCAATTATAATGAAAAAATGAGTTTTCAAATTCATTTCACAGTTTATCCCACATGGAACAAAACTATATGCATCGTATATACCTATTAATGCTACAGTATACTTTTAGCTTGGTTTAATATTGGAATTGCATGAGATCATATATTGACACACGATTTTATATGGAAGTAGCTCCTTTTTCATATATTACAGCCCCACATATTTTGTTCACATATAACATACTATTTCTGCCCACGAACCACACACTATGTTCTTTCCACACTATGGTGATTCCTGCCTTTAAAATTTTCCAGGCACTGTACTAAGCAAAATTAGTGGATATCTCCTTCAAGGGCCTGTCTTAAACAAAGAAAAACAAATTTTATATCTATATTCAAGTTAAGCTGGAGGCAGTATTCTTAACTCATTATACCTAGGTACTGCACATGTGTCAGAACCATATCATCTCCACAATGAATCACACTATGTGAAGGTAACTGCTATAGTACAGATCCTTAAAGTTACTGACTCTGAGGAAACTGGTTAACTACCAGGTGAATGTCACTAGAGTACAGCCTGTATTACGTGACCACAAAGATTCTGTGGAGGAGGGAAAATTCCTAGTCACTGAGATACAGAGCAATGTGGGACTCAGGATGAACAAGTTCCAGCCTACCTTGTCTCTTCTTTGCTGATAATCCTTCCTTATCCCCCATGCCCTATAGTGGCATTCTCAGTGTGACTAACCACCTGCACTACCAGCTGTCACCTAAACCTCAGGCCAAGAACCAGTGCAGGGGAGACTGTAAGATTAAAAATTCAGGCCTGCATTCAGGATTGGAACTATATGGATGTGGAGCAGTACGAAGTTACAGGGTAGGCAGGTAATAGAGGGGTTGTGAGTGAGGGGTGGAAACAAATCAGTCTGTATTAGAATAAAGGAGACCTCCCCCTTTTGAGGAGGAGGAAGCAAAGCTAGGAGGGAGCTGAAAATGAGAACTGAACGCAAGTATTCTTCTGTGCAATATACTGAGGATAAGTACAATTGTATCACTATTACGAATCAACGTGGTGCATAGTTCTCCAGTATTTTGAGGGTCAGAACAGGACTAGAATTCTGATCCATCCAGCCCCCTCATAAACCTTTCCAAATGGAATTTATCTTTAAAAAAAAAAAAAAAAGGGGGGGGGGGGAGTCGCTGTTCTTAGCTTCAATATCAATAGATTCTCATTAGGGTGCACATATAGAAATATTTACTTATATGCTTAGATTTGTGTGCAATCTAAATGGGATTTTAATGTATAAAATAGCTATCTATATTTCTAAAATACCCAATCACAATGGTTTCTAGTACAGTCAAATAAAATTATGATTCTCATTGTAACAAAATTTACAAACACAGTCTATATTTTTATAACAATATCTGTGAGACAACACCATAGAACTTCACCTATATCAGCATGCATCATAACAAGCATTTCAGATGCAGTAAATGTAAAGCTTGTGACATCTTGTGTCCGAACCACCTCCACTGTGGTCGTGATTTTTTGTTTATTTTGGATTGTTAAATATAACAACAAAAAAACAGATTATGCTTTACACAGGCTTGTAAATCTGAAGCAGTAAGTGGCGTGTAAAAGTGTTTCAAGAAAACAAATATACATGTTGCACAGATTCAGGTAATAGAAAAATTCAGTGAGAAGGCAGATTCAGGAGCTTCCTCCAGATTAAACAGTTATTCCTAATCCTCTACCTCCTACAGGTATTTTTGATGGGGAAAACCTAATGGAACAAACAAGAGACCTAAAGCTGCAAGAAGCAACTTTTAAAAATAAAGCACATTCTTAGGTCCTGTCTAACTGGATTTTCTGTCTGAGTTTGGAGTTTTTATTGGGGTTTTATTTTATTTTATTTTACTGGGGGGAGAGGGAGAATAGCTTTTTGCTCACTAGTGTAGTTACCAGTGCACTGATGTAATTACATAGGAGAAAACCCCAGCATGGATGTGATACACCAGTGTAAGATGTGGCATGCACCAATGTGACTCATCTTGGCTAGTTACTGGGGTAAATTGCACAAATGCAGTGTATCTACGCTGACTATTTATACTAATGTAGCAACATCAATCTAGTCACACAGGTGCAAATTTCCCTAGTCTAGGCAGACAAGCTCAGATATTACTACAAAAATGCACATTTGTAACATTAACAGAAGAGGACAAGGCCACATTATTCAGAGTTTAACAAAAAATCTTACATGCACCTTTAACAATATTCCTCTTTCCTTCTCCCCATTTCTCCCCCCAAATCCACATAATATGGACAAACGTGGCACCGAAAGGGTCAGCGGAATCTTCCAGGCTATGGCACTGAGCTTCTTCAGAAAGAGAAAGTCAACCTTTTTTTTTTTTTTTTTTTGGCCTAGTACCAAGATCTCCAGCATTCCTAACTATTCAACTAAACTACTGTGCTTTTCCTTTTCACGTTAAACCATCACGCCCACGCAACCAGTAATACTCAGAAATAAGGTAATACTGTTTTACAATCTATTAACACTGAACGCCACACCCGTTTCGTACTATGCTGTTAAACAGTAACACCATGCAACTAACTGGCACACAACAACATTCCCCTTTAAGTGCTTAAAAATCATGCTTTTAAACACAATTTCCAGCCTCTGTCAATTCACTATAAAAGTATTACTGTTGGCCCATACATTCATAAGTGACATCATAAAATCCAAAATTGTTTGTGACTTGAATTTATTTTTAACTCACATTCTTGAAAGACACATCTGTGCAAGCACTAATAAAAAAGGAGTGACCACCTCTATGTATGCTGTTGTTTACAAAGAGCAAAAAATGAAAAAACATATTGAAGTGATGCACGTGGAACTGACTTCCTGATAATTAGAGCTCTTTTTGTTTTTAAATGAGGCTGCAACAACACACCGACAACAAAACTATAACAAATGTAGTTAAAATACCTTACAGTCATTACAAATTCAGCAGCATAAGGAAACTTTTATATTTTTTCTTTAATATTTCTGCAAAGTCTGTGTTTATAGCCTACACCCACAGTAGCGCTACACCTAGTATAATAAAATGTTAGGTCCCCTCCTGTAAGAGACCTAAGGACATTATTCTGATGATATTAAAAACAGAATATTTCACCTCTATATAGAGGGCCGTCTCTCTAAGGGACCACCTATGAGACATGGGGACAAAGCATAACTGTGTAAAATAACGTTAGCGGAAAGTCTTGTGACCCTATTTTTCCACTTTAATAAGAATACAAATAAATTGCTTCAAATTTGTGAATAAATTATCAGTCTACATTTTCAATGTTACATTCAATTCAGTTCTTTCACTCTAAAGTAATCTTTTTAGTTAGCAATGATTAACAACAAGAAATAGGCAGATTTTGTTGGTTAGGGCTCTACTTTAAAAATGAATAAATTACAGTTAAGATAACTTAATTTTTAAATAATAATTGGCCTGGGCCTTGAATTCCCAGTGTAATAAAACACATTTACCGTTCATACAGCCAAATATTATGAGACAGACTGACTGAGTGTATTCATGTATTTATACTATTCTACAAAGGCCCCGAAGGGACTGCTCAGTGGAGAAATGACATCTACATCCTTCTTTCAAGGACACTGCAGCATATTACACAGCTTTTTAGGGATTATATCCTTCACATTTTACAAACTCAAGGCTCCACTGATTTTCTAAGACACCCCACATGTACTAGACAAGATCATTCGTTTTATTAAAGCAAGTATTTCCGATTTTGCTACATTCAGCTTTTCTAACAAATATTTTCATCCAGCGGAAGCACAGGTCGGCCACTGACAACACAAAGACATCTTTATGAAAAATAAATTGGCCATTGGGGTGAAAATATTCGGTTTCTGACTTACCTTTTTGACCTGATCATCCTTCAATTCTGTGAAGAAATAGGCCAGAAGCTGGGCAGCTATCATCCTGTCTGATTAAGTAAGATAATTGAAGGGTTTTGTTGAACACCAAAGCAGTCAGGACACAAACACAACTCTCACAGGAACGATTTAAAGAATCTTTTTTTTTTTTTTCTCCTCCCCCTTTGCACGAAAAGCTTCTAAACTGCAGGGGAACTGCTTCTTCCTCCTCTCCCCCCACCAAGCAAAAAAGGATGCAGAGGGTTTTTCCATTGAGGGGAGAGTGACACAGTAAAACCTGCCCACTTCCTGCGCTGGGATTGGCTGTTACGGGAGGGCTCTGCAGTATTGGGGAAGAGACAAGCAGCCTCCTCGGCACTGTGATGGACAGCCGATGTGCAGGAAAAGAGGGGAGGGGGGGCTTCCCTGCGCCCCCAAAATGATACATCACTGCACGTTCCCCACGTACGCTAGTGATTTCAAGCGCGCTGGGACACCTGCTTGTTTGGCGGCTACGCGAAGCTGCAGCCCAAGTGACCGAGCCCGCTGCCATCACTTCCTGCAAAGGGCATGGCACTTACAGCGAGGGCAAGACGAGCCAGGGGAAATTCCTGCACTTAAAAGACCGTGACTACCCGCGGCCCAGGGGAAGGACCGGCGGGAACACACAGAACACCCGGGATCCGCGCTCGGGTGACAGGGATGCTTGCGACCCAGGAGGAGCCTAGGGGGCCGCCTCCGCGGGTCGCGGTCACGCTCTTTTCACACGCCCGCTTCGCGCAGGGCGCGTCGCGAACGCAGCTGCGCGGGGCGCCATTAGGGGGGCTTGACTTTGGCAGCGAGCGGGAAAGGAAACCGCGGGCCGGTGGGCGCGCCCGCCCGCGCCGCCTCCTCCTCCAGGGCTCGCAGGCAGGCAGGCAGGCAGGCTGCGGGGCGAGGAGGTAGGGGCTGCGCCGCTCCCTGTCACGTGTCCCGCCGACGCCCAGCATCCCCTCCCCCCCCCCGCCCTCGTGGCCTGGATGCAGGGAGGCCGTTGCATCAGTCCTGGGCCCTGTGCTACTGCCTGTGGGGCGGGGTGTTCTTGCGCCCTCCCTAGGGGATTAGGGCTGCAGGGTGTGTCGGCAGGTATCAAACGGGATGACAGGGATGCACGCAAAAAGAAAAGGAGTACGTGGGGCACCTTAGAGACTAACAAATTTATTAGAGCATAAGCTTTCGTGAGCTACAGCTCACTTCTCCAAATGCATCCGATGAAGTGAGCTGTAGCTCACGAAAGCTTATGCTCTAATAAATTTGTTAGTCTCTAAGGGGCCACAAGTCCTCCTTTTCTTTTTGCGAATACAGACTAACACGGCTGCTACTCTGAAACCAGGGATACACGCGTAAGCAAACAGCAGAAAAGTCCCTAACGTGGAAGTTTACCTTCCAGTGGGGTCCCGAAGCTTCGCCCCCCACGAGCTTTCTCAATTTCAAGCTGTAGCCCCCGGAAGCTTGTGCATCCGCTGAAGCGAGCTGTAGCTCACGAAAGCTTCTGCTCAAATAAATGTGTTAGTCTCTAAGGTGCCCCACGTCCTCCTTTTCTTTTTGCGAATGCAGACTAAGACGGCTGTGACTCTGAAACCTGTCGAATACATGCGTTAGTCTCGCCCGTGCCACCGGTACGCCTGTTCAATTTCAGGGCTGTCTGCCGGCAGCCGTGTAAATAATTACAGAAAATAAATAAATACATAAAATAAACTACTCAAAATAAAGTTATAACTGAAAAGCTTTCACACTAGAAAATCATCATCACAGAGGTGAAGTATTTTAGACGCTGCATGATAGTTACTCCAAAAGAAGTTTGCTTCCTTGCCAGTGAATGAATCTTGGCAGGTTTGCAACCATAGTTTGTCACACTTGATAGCTCCTGCAAGTCATTTGGCTACTTCTGAATAGCTGCTAAACCGCATTCCTTTGCTCCCTCGTTTATCAAGGCCGTGTATTCAATTCAGAGGGCAGCTACCTTCTTATGCTGGACACATTTTACAATCAAGGCGAAGAAGAATAATTACAGTCTTTGTCCTAACTAGCAGTGTTAAAAATCTAGCTGTTACTGTGAAAAATGTAACTAAAACCTCATACTGTCTGCTAGCTCCCTAATGAGTGAAGCCTTCTAGCCACTAGTCAGAAATCATGTGTCAAAGATTAT